>NC_067405.1:86094595-86397625 GCF_009764475.1 Pristis pectinata | reverse complement strand
TTTCAAAACCAATCCTCTGCAGGAGTTATCATTCGCCAAACTTGTCTGCGGTGAACAGACTCAGCGGGATCTCTCTGCTGTTTGAGAACAAATCAGAGTATCCACCAAATACCACAAAGGCGAGAGCCATCGCACCCTTCAATACTAATCGCCCGCAGTCCGATTTTCTTCAGGCCATTGAGTGCATGGTGAATATCCGCCTACCGGCTGGTATATAGACATCCAGTCATGGCAGAAACAGACCGGTGTGACCTGCGGTCTCCCAGCTTCCTTCGTCAACACCCGTGTAACTGATTTTTTTCCAACTGAGGCAAGAGTGAAGGATGAAGGGGAAAAATCCAACTCCTCTCCCACCCTAACCAAAATCTGACTCCTCAAACTCAGGGCGAGGAAGAAACACGGGGCCTTCCACAGAAGTTAGTCGTGATAGGAAAGTAGGCACAGGAGAAGGTCACTCGGCCCCTCAAGCCCTCCCTGCATTCAGAATCATCATTACTGATCTACCCCAGGCTTCATGTCCTCAGTTACACGGGTGTTGACGAAGAACGCTGGGAGACTGCAGGTCACACACCGATCTGTTTCTGTCAGCTCCCCAGAGCCCTCAGTCCTCCTAACTTTCAAAATAAAATGCCATCGTTAAACGTCTGATGATAGCTTCTACAACCCTCCTGGGTAGAGAATTCTAGAGATTCACCACTTTTTCTCAACAAATTATTAACTCCACAAAAACAAGATGAGTAACTCTTGGAACGAGGAGTTCTAGACTGCACATGCCATGAATCAAAAGGTGCAGGTGTGCATACTGTGGCGTGTGGAAAATGATCTTCCTACGTGGACTGTTTTGTAAATGAGAGGGTAAATGAGCGCAGTTGCCTCCATCGTGAACTACAGCGGTTCAAGAGTATGAAGCAATCGCCACATTCCATTTATTTTGCATCACTGTCTTCGCGCTGGTCTGATTCCTGCTCACATTACAATTGTCTTGCGCTGTCTGGGTGCACAGACTGAAATCCCGACGTGCCAAACACGTTTCTTTAGCGATCGTAAACGGGAAGGTTCGCCGCCAGTCAGCAGAGAGAAAGAGTGGGGACAGGGCTAGATGTTTCCACATTTGAGAATGGGAATCGGCTTCAGAAGGATCAAATATAACATCCAGTCAGCCGCCGAGATAAATTAGCATAACTATAAACTTAGCAGCTAAATTATGAACAATAGTTAACTTCTACTTGATTGGTGTATTGGTGGTGTTACACAAGAGACATCCTCCACGTCAGTCACCGTGTGGCGCAACACTGCACAAAAGATGTCAACGAAATGTTGTGCGGTGTTACCTTAATTTTGGCGTCAAGTTTTGGAGGAAGGCGCCATCCTTCACCGGCGGTACCTTCCATCAAACCGGTGGAAGACGTGAGTAACAAAGCGTTGAATTGCTCGAAATATATTGATGCAAACTCGCAGAACTTGTTTCTGGTAAGGAAGCTTTATTCATGTATAAGATAAGATATCTTTATTAGTCACATGTACATCGAAACACACAGTGAAATGCATCTTTTGCATAGAAAGTTCTGGGGGGAGCCCGCAAGTGTCACCACGCTTCCGGCGCCAACATAGCATGTCCACAACTTCCTAACCCGTACGTCTTTGGAATGTGGGAGGAAACCGGAGCACCCAGAGGAAACCCATGCAGACACGGGGAGAACGTACTAACTCCTTACAGACAGTGGCCGGAATTGAACCCGGTTCGCTGGCGCTGTGATAGCGTTACGCTAACCGCTACACTACCGTGATAAAGGTGTACCTTTGCTATATTTGGATTAGATGGTTGGTTGCTGACTAAGTTATTGAATCTAGTGTGTTGAAAAAATGCATTAGGTACAGTTAAAGTGCAACAGTGCATGAGTAGATTTTAGTTCCAAAGTACAGTTTCACAGACCGCAAGATCCAGTCCATGGAAAAGGAGAGAAGCAGCCCTGGCGCTCAGCTGGACAGTCAAAGAAAAAGCAACTGAAATTCCAGCGTGAAGACTGAAAGTGGAGCACAGTCCGAGAGAGAAGTGGGCCGAGGATTGTAAGAAGGGGTGTGGGTGGGTTGCAGACAGAGCACATGTAGGGAGACGGACAGACAGGACAGACTAGTAAATGATAGGATGCGAATTGAAACACCATGCATTTAGCTTGTGTGCCATGTAGAACAGGGATGAAGGGATTATCTCTTTGTGCTATCAACTGCTGTGCGGCTCACCATCAACCTCTTAAAGGCAATTAGGGCTGGACATTAAACGCTGGACATCCCCAAAGTGAATAAAAGCCCGAAATTAAGCCTCTAGTTTTGAAGGAAAGCTTTGATGTTACCGGATCTTCATTTATCCTCAGCATAGCAACGTTTCTGATCCTTACGCCGACGTTATGGACAACACGCGACGGAAAGGACATGCGAAGCACAAGATTTCAGTTGAAATTACCAAGTCTGAATTTTATTCGCGAAATAACACGATTATTGAAGGGGGGGGGGGGAGTGCATTGTTCCTGAATTTAAGATATTCCCGTTGCTTATAGCAATGATCAGTATTGCCATTCACCGGAGTGCATTGTTCCTGAATTTAAGATATTCCCGTTGCATAGCAATGATCAGTATTGCCATTCACCGGAGTATCCGGAGCCTAACTGAAACTTAGTTAACTTTGCAAAACACAGTCAAAAGACGTACCCCTTTACTAGCAGTTAGTTTTAACAGCGCTCACTTTAGTGCGGCGTCCTGCAACACGTAAATTGCCAGATTTTTGAAGGCCAATTTCCATCCCAATTCAGCCGCCCTCTTATAACTATGGGGTCATCATCAAAAATTAGAAACATAGAAACGTAGAAAAGAGAAGGGGTGGGCCATCCGGCCCTTCCATGTGATCATGGCCGATCAACCACTTCTGTAACTTGTTCGCGCCTTCCCACTGTACGCCTTGGTCCCTCAAGCATTAAAGGATTATATCTTCCTTCTTCTTGAATGTAATTAATGACTTAGCTTCCATTGTTTTGTGTGCCAAATGGTGTAATCAATTCCCAGATAATCAGTCTTAAAGGGAAAAAAAAGCACAGAGACATAAATCAAAAAGTTAAATTGGTTATAAACGTTGATTGCGTTCAGGCCTTGTTTAAGGTGCGCACAGGGATGGCCAATGTTTAACAATGAGGAATGCATCATGTCTGATGTATTGAAGCCGGGTTCGTTTTATTTTCCCAAGCGTTGATGAGTTGCACTGATGGTAATGCGCGATAGAGGGCGCAGTTAACGCCAAAAGAAAACCTGGGTCATCTGGCGTTTCCTTTGCATCAAATCGTTGTTTTCGTCTCTTCCAAGGGTCAGGCTCGGAGAGTGTGGAGGCAACCATAATATTCGTACCAGTAGGGCACCAAGGCCCGATTAAAGCAGATATGGACAGATCAATTAATATTTTGTTTTTCTGAGTCCTAACCAACCCCGCCCCTGCCCCAATTCCATATTAAGCATTACAAAATGAGGAAAGTCGAACATAACATACCCCAAGTGCTTCCCGGTTAATCAGCTAGGTTCAAGTTACAATCAATGTTTCAATTTTGGCAATGTAAGGACAAGTTAACACAGGCTGAGTTGCTGCTCCTTAATACAATTGTTAGCGACGGGAACTGGTAACACAGTGTAAACGCTGCTCTTCATTTGTGTCCTGCTAAGATGTACTTGGATCTAGGGGACCCAGACCCTGTCTATTCCATCTGCCTTTTCCGCCTTCCTTATTTGGTTCCATGCACCACCTTCCTTTCCGATCAGATTCCATCATGTGCAGCCATTTGTTGACTCCGCCTATGACCTTCCAGCCTCTGTTACTATTTCAACATTTCCCTCCTCCGTCTGCCAGTCACTCCGCCTCACCTGGATCCAACTATCACTTGCCAGCTCTTGCCTCACCCCACCCCCTCACATATTTATACTGGCTATCTTTCCTCTACTCTTTCAGTCCAGATGAAGGGTCTCAACCCGAAACGTTGATGTCTACAAATGCTGCCCGACCCGCCGAGTTCCTCCAGCCGCTCGTTTGTTTGCTCCCATCTATTCCCAATACACCACTGAATGAGCCATTAAGATAGAAGGACCCACGCCAGCTCTTAACAGAGCAATCCCATCAGTCCCAGTCCCAGTCCCAGTCCCCTCCCTCCCTCCCTCCCTCCTTATTGCTGATCAACCCCCCCCCCGCCCCCTTTGCTTCTTTTGCCACGTATTAAGAGGCATTTTATAGTAGCCAATTAACCTGCCGGTGTGGCCTTGGGGGGATGAAACCCGAGCACCCGGCGGAATCCCACGCGGTCACGGGGAGAACGTGCAAATTCCACAAAGACAACGGCGGAGTTGGAAGTGTGTGCCACCGCTGCTGCTACCCTCGGGGCAATTGAGGAATGTACCATCAGGATGTAACAACCAGAGAAACCGGGTTTGAGCTTGTTCTTGCTCCATATTTACGGGTAGATCCAATTTCTTGATTTCTTTGATCTATCTCAGCTCACCGTGATTTCGAAGGGAAACAATTCTGCAGAAGCACCGAGATCCTGCTTGGGTGATTTAATCCGGTTCGAGGCATAAAAAACAAGTCACTGAAACAGGTATCAGGTTAAGAAAACTGGATACATTTTAGACATCAGGAGGCTACTGCAATGGAGGAAGATAGTGCCTGCACCCATTGAGAGTTCCATGCTCCACCTTCACTTCCGATCAGATTCCATTCTCTGCAGTCCTTTGGTGCCTCCGCCTCTGACCTCCCAGCCTCCGTCACTATTTCCCCACTCTTCCCTCCTCCGACTTTTTTGGAGGCTTCGGACCGGATTAATTGCGTGGTTCCCCAGTAGTGCCGCATTTTCTAACGTCTGCCTCCATGAAAAGTCGAAGCACAAACTGGGAAAGATGTTATCCCTTCGATATAATAAGTTGAAAAGCAAAACCAAAATCCTGAAGATGCTAGAAATCTGAAATTAAACAAAAAGATAATTGCCGGAAATAATCTGCAAGTCACCCAGCGGCTGTGGGGAGAGAATCTCGGTTTGCCTTTGGCCCCTCCACCTGAAACATTAACTCCGTTTCTCTCTCCATGGAATATGCGTTAAAGCTGGCCTGGGTCAGGATTGATCAAGATATCATTACGATAAAATGACCGACATACTTGACCCATTATCCGGCAAATTAGACAACGCTGATCACGAACCCATCGATGCCCAGCTGCAGGTTCGAGATAAGCAAACAGGTGTCCCAGAAACGTGGAGCGGGGCAGAACGGGCTATTGCCAAATAATATAACCGACAGTAACTGCACTCAAAATCATCGGTGGAAGCAGATGTATTGCTATCAACTGAGCACAGGGCCTCTAGTTGGCCTCGCCCACCACACGTATTCTCCTCGCATTGTTGGTGAACGTGAGCAATTTTGGATTTGTGTTTCGTCGCTGAGGAGTGAGGGCGTGTGTGCAGTGTGAGCGTGCCAGGCAAAGAGGATGGCGTTTTGGAACCGGGTATAATGGACACAGATATGGATTTTGCTCAGCTTTCACGAAAAACATGTGAGCCCAAATTATAATAAAAAGAACTTTAATCTGGCATGCATAATTTACTTCAAAATCTTTTCGTTTACGCAAGCAATGCTTTGCAGCAATATGAAAAGATTAGTAACTGGTGTGTTCCTTTGCGTTTCTTGTCGTGTTTCTCTGTAAGTCAGTGAAGGTATTTTCCAAATGTCAAAACATCCATGCTCATCTGAGTTCTGTTGCTTATCCTCAGGATTTTCCATGTGCAATGTTAAACCGCACTGAAACACATTTTTCTGCGTCATTTTAATTTTCGCTTTGGAAGTTCGAGGATATTTTACCCAAGAGAAACAAAGGACTGCAGATGCTGGAATCTCGATGAAAAACACAATGATACTGGAGGAACTCAGCAGGCCAGGCAGCATCCGCGGAGAAAAGCAGGCGGTCAACTTTTCGGGTCAGGACCCTTCTTCCCCAATGTTTTTCAGCAGCAACATTAAGGCGTGGGGAACCACGGCCAACAACTGGCGCCGAGCTACAGATGGGTGAACTGACCGACAAATAGCCCCATAGTCCTTGACATCCTTACTGATTGTATCCTAATATATATATAAGGAATCTATTCACACGGCTCTCTAGGCAAAGCGTTCCAAAGGCTCGCAACCTTCTGAGATAAGAAATGTTTCCCCACTCAGTCTGAAATGAGTGCCCTCTTATTCTGAGACCATAGCCTCTGGTTTGGACCTCCCATGAGACGCAACATACTCTTAATATTTATTCTGCCTCATCCCCAAAGGCGATATTTCAATAATATCGCCTTTCTTCTTCTAAACTCCAATCAGTAGAGTCTCAGCCCGATTAATCTTTCATTTCCTTGCATGCCTACCCTAGTGTGTCAAACACAGAATACTCTGACATCTAAAACAATAGAACTGAACTAAACATTTAAATCCTGCTAGTCTTCCTTGTTCGTTAACGGGCATGTGTCTATAGCAAACACAGGCGTCGAACTTATTTAAGTTTTAATTGCAAACAAAGGTAAACGTTTCTTGTAGTTAGGTTTCCATATAAATCACAGAGGTAAAACCTTTGTAATAGCGGCTGCAGTAAAGCATCTTCGAGCACTACATTATGTTTAAGATATTAGTTTAAATTGATGGGCTTGCTACATATGAACTACGCGTTATGAAGCGAGCAGCAGTGATATTCGATTGAGATCTTCTATTTCTTACCGTGCCCTGTACCAATTTTAGTCAACTTGTACACAGCTATGCATTTAGGTTCTAATCTGGTAACGACCTCGCAGTTAAAGTAGTCAGGCAGGATCACATCATGGAAAGGGATGGACCCATTCCCGGTTCGGAGTTCAGAGGAAAGGTAAATCGTGGTCCCTTGGTTGCAGAGGTAACGCAGTGTTTCTAAAAGCGCGGGATAACAAACTGAGCTGTAGACAATGTCGGAGCCCAGAATAAAATCATAGTCGGTGGGGAATTTAGTCTGATCTTCTCCCCAAGTCAGCGGGCGAACTTTTAAACGATGTCTGCATGCAAAAGGGACGTTGATTGAAATATTGCTGTTTATTTGCTTCAAGGTATCCGGTTTGTCTGTAATGGTAACATGTCCACCTGAGAACAAAAGAAGATGTCGATGTTTAATTCATGGTTGTCCTCGGAAAACGTCGGTTCTTACATTGTGTTTATGGAGACAAAATATTACGGCCGCCGATTCGGATGTGTATCACTGTAAACTCCCGTTGCACCCCCCCCCCCCCCCACCAAACCCCAGATTCTGCCGATGAGGGCACCTCTTTTGAAGGAATTGACGAAAGCGTAGGAGCAAGGGAAACGAGAGGGTTAGAAGCATAGGGTCAAAGAAGCATACAGCACAAAAACGTGTCCTCAGTTCACCTCGTCGGGACCTTCCATGATCCCTGTCTACGCTAATCCCATTTGCCCACATAAGGCCCGTATCCCTCTATTCCTTTCGTATTCAAGTATCTGTCCAAATGCCTTGTAAACGTTGTTATAGTATTTGCTTTACTGCCTACTCTGGCAGCTCGTTCCAGATATTCACCACACTCATTACCCATCACATCTCCTTTATATTTCTCCCCTTTCTCCTTAAACCTGTGCCCTCTTGTTCTAGATTTCCCTGCCCTGGGAGAAAGATTCTGACTATATACGATCTCTGACCGTCAATTTTGTAAACTTCTATAAGGTCTTCCTTCCACCTCCTACGTTCCAGTGAGAACAAACCCACCCTATCCAATTTTTCCTTATAACTACAGCCCTCCATTCCAGGCAACATCCTGGTGAATCTCTTTTGCACTCTCTCTATTGCTGCCACATCCTGTCTATTGTGTGGCGACCAGAACTCTAAATGTGGTCGAACCAATATTTTGTACAACTGCCTCATCATGTCCCAACTCTTATATGCAATGCCTCAGCACATGAAGGCAAGCATACCTAATGCCTTTTTCACTACCCTAACAACCGGTGTCACCAATTTCAGGGAGCAATGGACTTGCACCCCAAGGTCTCTTTGTACATCAATGTTCCTAAAGTCCCTGCCAGTTAATCTCCATGTCCTACCAGAATTTGACCTCATAGCGTGCATTTACTCGCATTTGTCTGAATTAAATTCCATCTGCCACTGCTCCATCTAACTCTGTAGCTGAACTATGCCATGCTTTATCTTTAACCAACCTTCTTTATTATCTACGACACCAATTTTTGTGTCACCTGCAAATTTACCAATCATACCCCCTATATCCTCATCCAAATCACTTATATATATATTGCAAACAACAAAGGTCCCAACACCAATCCCTGTGGTACACCACGTTATAGATTTCCAGTGAGAGAAACACCACCCACCACTGCGTTCTGTCTCCTACTACCCAACCAATTTTGGATCCAGTTCACCAACACACCCCGGATCCCCTGTGCACTAACCTTCTATACCAACCTACCATTCCGGACCTTGTCCAAAGGGTTCCTCCACAGACAATTCAATCACTTGCCTGTCCTCATTCTCTAATATAAAGTCAAGTGTAGACCCTTCCCTCGTGGGACTCCCTACATACTGCTTCAGAAAGCCCTCTTGAATTCATTTTACAAATCCCTCCCCATCTGAGCCTCTTGCACTAATGCAATCCCAGTCAATATGGAAATTTAAATCACCTAGAACTACAACTCTATTATTTTTATACCCCCCTGCTATCTGCCTACACATCTGTTCTTCTATTTGGAGGTTTCTAGTATAATCCCATCAAAGTGACTTCCCCTTGCTTATTCTTAAATTCTATCCATGTAGCTTCATTGGCTGATCTTTCCAGGATATTCTCCATAAGTACAGTTGTAATGGTCTCCCTGATGAGCAGTGCACTGCCCAGCGCTTTTTGCACCCCCCTCCCCCGGTCATGCCTCAAACTTCTATACCCTGGAATACTGAGCTGCCATTCCCTCAAACATGTTTCCATGATTGCAACAATATCGTACTCCCATGTGCTGATCCATGTTCTCAGCACATCTGTCTTATCTGTGAGACTCCTTGCATTAAATTAAGCCTCTCATGCTTCCCTTTCTGTCTCTGCCCACTCTTCCCACTGGACTTGCCTGTTCTATTTCCTGCGTATGAGTCAACCTATCTACCTGCTGCACCATCATTCCAAATCCCACGCCGCCACACTGGTTTAAACCCTGATGAGTAGCACTAACAAACCTCCCTGTGAGGATATTGGTCCCCCTCCAGTTCAGGTGCAACCCTTCCTTCTTATACAGGTTCGACACACTGGCTGAGAAAGTTCGACCGATTTTGAAAAATAGTTTCAGTTTTGTGAAATGTGTCTTGTTCAGAAGAATGGGAGGTTTTCTTATTGAAATACATACGATCCTAAAGGGGCATGTCAGGGAAGATGAGATGTTTCCACTTGTGGGAGAGAATCAAACATGCGGATATAGTTTCAAGATAAGGGCCTTTATTTAAACCTGAGGTGCAAATCAGGAGGATGAGGAGGATCTCATTGCAACCTACTGGATATTGAAAGGCCTGGATGTAGTGGACGTGGAGAGGATGTTTCCATTTGTGGTGGAGTCTAGCATCCAAGGGCACAGCCTCGGAATAAAGGGACGTCCCTTTAAAACTGGGATAACGAGAAAATTTCTTCAGCCAGTGGGTGATGAACCTGTGGAATTCGTTGCCACAGAGGACTGTGGAGGCCCAGTCACTGGGTGTATATGAGGCAGAGATTTAAGGCAGAAGGTGGGACAATGGGGTTGAAAAATATCCGCCATGATTGAATGGCGGAGCAGACTCGATAGGCCGAATGGCCTGATTCTGCTCTTATATTATGGTCTTATGGTGTATGAATTTCTTCTCGAGGAGTGTGGTAAATCTCTGCTCAAGCCCTCTATCCCGGAGGATCCTGGATCATTGGATGTATTTAAGGACGAGGTAGATCCATTTTTGAAAGATAGGGGAATTGAAAGCCACGTGGGACTGTCACAGAAAAAGATTTGGGGCCGACGGCAGATCAGTCATTGAACAGCTGCAGGTTTGAGAGTCCGGGTGGCCTGTTCCAGCTCCCATTTTGTTGCGTTCTTGAAGTCTCCTGACATTCTACCAGCAGAGGGCGCTATCTGCAAGAACCAACCCAGAGACAACGCAGCCAGCAGAACACCACAGCGATTCGTTCGCTCTGTTAAGGTCTTACATTAATTTTCGATGGTTTCTATTGAAATTTTCTGCTAGCTGCGGTCCTTGACAATGTTGGGTGTTGGGTCTAATTACAGAAGAAAACAGGGAGGAAATTTACACTCGAAATACCTTCACGTTACGAGACCATAAATATTTCTGCAGGATTCTTGAGAAGCTAAGGGTGCAAGGATTGATGCAGCAAGGGCACACATCTGCAAAACAAAGTTCCTCCACCAACCTTCCCCTGCTGGTCAACCATCCTCCAAGATAAAGGTCCAAAGTGAAGCTCTGGAAAGTGTGGACCACTGCCGGTATCTTGGGGAACAGCTCCTTCGCGAGGGCAGATAGTGCGCTATCGCAGCCTTTGATCCATTGAGGAAAGGTGTGTTTGAAGATCAAAGACCTCAGATCCGGGTAAAGCTCGTGGTCTATCAGGCAGTGTAGAAGAATGAGAAGATATCTCAAAGAAACCTTTTGAAACACAGAAACGTGGAAAATAGGAGCTGGAGTAGGCCATCGGCCCCCAAGCCTGCTCCACTGTTCAATACGATTATCCACTTCTATTCTCCGTTCCCACCTTCTCCCCATTTCCTCTGATCCCTTTGGGGTTAAAAAAATACATCTACCTCCTTGAACATATCTAATTACTTGACCTCTACTGTTTTCTGTTGTAGAGAATTCCACAGATTCACTGCGCAATGCGTGAAGGAATCTTCCTGATCATAGTTCTAAATGCCTGGATATGCTGAGGCTGTGATCCCGGTTCCGGACTCTGCTGCCATCAGGAACATCTTCCATGTACCTCGTTTGTTTCGTCCTGTTACAATTTATAAGTTTTTTTTTCAGATCCCTTCTCATTCTTCTATAGTCCCATGAATGCAGGCCTAACCAACCCAATCGCTCCTCATACATCAGTCCTGCCAACCCAGAGTCAGATGAGTAAACCTTTGTTGCACTCCCTCCATGGCAAGAACATCCTTCTTCAGATAAGGAGAATAAAACTGCACAAAAAAGTCCTGTGGGGTCTCACCGGGGTTCTGTACAGCTGCAGTAAGACATCCTTGCTCCTGTACGCAATTCATCTTATCATGAAGCCAACATGCAATTTGCCTTTCCAGCTGAATGCCTACTTTCAGTGACTAGTGCACAAGAACACACAGGGCTTCTTGCACATTCCTTTTTCTCAATCTATCACCTTTCAGATAATATCTTAACTTATTTTTTAGAACCAAAGTGGGTATTCTCACATTTATGCACGTTAAACTGCATCTACCATGCATTTACCCACTTACTTAAAGCCCAAATCACATTGGAACGTCTTTGCATCTTCCTCCCATCTTAGATTCTACCTCAGTCCCAAGCTTTGTCATTACACCCCACAGCTTACTGTCTGCCACCTGGAAAAAGACCCTTTTATTCCGATTATCTGGAAATCAATCAACTAATTCTCAACTCATGCTAGAGTGCTTAGGACACATGGACTACCTACAACATATACCTTCACCAACGTTGTCTCCACAAAATCCTTGAAATCCACCGAGAGTGAGCCAACATTGATGTCCTCTCCCAGGCCCAGATCCATAGTACTGATGTCGCAATTACACTGAAGGGACTTCAATGGGCTGGCTATGTCATTTGTATCCCCGACACCAGACTCTTGAATCCGACATTCAATTCCGAGCTCCATCATTGGAAGAGATTACCAGGTAGAGAAAATAATTCAAGGATGTCCCCAAGGCCTCCTTGAACAGGGGGAACAATCCAACCCTTTCCTGGGGATCCCTGGCCCATACTAGTTCAAAGTGGAGAAGGAGCATTTGGAACACAGTGGGGAATCTTGAGTCTACGGATCAGCGGCCCACAGAACCCCGGTGTAGAGAGCAGAGAGAGTGCACCATTCAGCTACGCCCTTCTTCCCCAACCTCTGTCCGAGTCTGTGGATCCCACATTGACCTCATAAGAACCCTTAAAACTGGAGTGGAAGCAGGTAAAATTTAACATACTTTATGGTAGGCATGGACAGGGTGGGCCGAAGGGCCTGTTTCTGCGCTCTATGACTCTACGATACTATTCAGAAAAAAGACAATACCATTGATATAATCTGAGTATTATAAGATTGGCTGGGAATTCTACGAATCCAGTCAAAATTACAGAAATTTTTCACTCTTAATACTTTCTATTTTTACAGAAATATGTCAACAATTTTCCTTCAAATCAATCTTAACTCATGGTCGATATGCCAGAAAACCAATAATGGCTGGCAAGTGGCCTTCGGCTGATTTCAGTGAGAATTCAGTGACTACAAAGTGAGAAATATTACTTGGTGATTTACTCACACTTATAGATTACCCTTTCCGGTCATTAAAGAATATCATAATGAATGGATTTGGGCCCTTTTGGCTTCATAGTTTCAGCAGTGATTGATCCACAGACCTTAGTAAAGCCCTTGACAATGTCCCATATCGGAGACTGGTTCAAAAGATTATAGCGCATGGGAACCAGGCCAAGTTGGCAAAATGGATCCAAAAGTGGCTTGGCAATAGGAGACAGAGGGTGATGGTAGAGGGTTGTTTTGCAACTGGATGCCTGTGACTCGTGGTGTCCCACAAGGAGCAGAACTAGAACCCTTGTTTGTAATACACCTGAATGTCTTGGATGTGGATGTGAGAGGCAAGATCACTAAGTTCGTAGATGACACGAAGATGGCAGATTGAGATCAGAATCAGACTCAGAATTATTATCATTGACTTAGATGACATGAAATTTGTTGTTTTCTGGCGGCACTGCGGTACAAAGACATAAAATTACTATAAATTACAAAAACAAATAAAGAGTGCAAAACAAAAGGAATAGTGAGGTAGTATTCACGGAACGTTCAGAAATCTGATGGTGGAGGGAAAGAAGCTGTTTCTGAATCGTTGAATGTGGGTCTTCAGGCTCTTGTACCTCCTCCCGGATGGTAGTAAGAGGAAGCGGGCATATCCCAGATGGTGAAGATCCTTAGTGATGGATGCTGCCTTCTTGAAGATGTAATCGATGGCGGGGAGGGTTGTGCCGGTGGTGGAGTTGGCTGAGTCTACAACCCAGATATAGTTTAATCCAGATACATGTGAGGTGATGCATTTTGGGAGCAGTAATAATGCTAGCAACAGAGGGACCTTGGAGTATGTTACTTAGATCCAACATAGGCAACGTGGTTAGGAAGGCATACGGGATACTGGCCTTCATAAGTTGGGGCACTGAATACAGAAGTAGGGAGGTTGTACTCCAACTTTATAAAACGTTGGTCAGACTCCATTTGGAGAACTGCATGCAGTTCTGGTCACCAAGGTATACGAAGGATCTGGTAGCAGTGGGGGGCCTTTTCTCCCTGGAGCAGATGACAAAGGTATATAAAATTATAAAGGATACAAATCGGGTATAATGCAGGGAACTTTTCCCTATATCAGAGGTAGATAAAACTAGAGGAAATAGGGGAAAGATATTCAGAGGAAGTATGAGGGAGACTTTCTTCACGCAAAGTAACTGGAATGGACTGTCTGAGAGCGCGGTGAAGCTGGGCCGCTGACAGCATATAAGTAGTGTCTTAGATGAACACATGAATCACTTAGGCATTGAAGGCTATGGACCAAGTGATAGGCGATGTGATTAATAGGGAAAGTTGCCCACTAGTCAACGTGGATGAGTTGGGGCGAATGGCCTGTTTCTATTCTGTGCGATTCTGATACATTTTCTTGTTTTATAAATGAAATGTGCCCAGATATAAGCAGCATCCTACTACAAGAAAAGTGCCTGTAAGATGAAGATCGGATTCGTTTGGCAAAAGCTTTTACAGACTGCGGCCTTTCTCTTTCCCGAGAGTAATTACGGAATATCTTAGATAATATCGAGAGGATAAGCATATTTATGTTACACGATGTTAGACGCTTCAAGGGCACTTTACATCTTCTGAACTGAAGAAAGGCTTAAAATAGGGAAAGTGAATTATTTCCAAATTACCAATGCCTCGTATGTGCTGGAGGAGTAACCGCATACTTTGTTACTGTCAGGCATGAAATCACTTCTTCCAAGACACAGACAGGTCTCCTTGTTCAGCAATAACATTGGGCTGCATCGTTCCGGTTCGATATAAAGCTGTCACTCACCCAGCAGAGCTGCCAATATCCCCACGATTCCCGTGCCAGATCCCAGCTCAATGACTTTCTTCCCAGTGAAAGTGACGTCTTCTTTCTCAAAATACTGACACAGAGAAATGCCCTGAAAAGATGGAAGACGTGTGCATGAGACCATTAAATAGTGGGAGTGAGTTGAAGCAACTCTTTGCAGGGGCTGAGGAAGGCCCTCGGAACGGGCACGCTGATCACTTCCAAATCTAGTCAAAGTCGTGCAGGGCTGGCTTTCTCACATGCTCCGCTTAAACTGAACCTTCCGCGACACCAGGGAACCTCAAAGGGTCCCACCAATTCAAATAATTTAAATTTTAATCCGCGTAATAATGCAAAGAAAATGTAGCAGCCAATGTAGGTACAATGGGAGATGATTGGCCAGGACAATAGAAATGCGTATGAGAATAATGCAGCGAGATAGTTTATGTCCAACTCAGCGACTTAAGTGTAACTTGAGTTCAACGTCTCATCTCTGTGACCAGGTCTGAGAGTGCTGCATTCTTCACTCGTAGGGACGTAGGGGCAGACGCTCCGGTGACCTCTGAGGAGTGAGGATTGATTCGCTCACCTCCTGCTTCAGATGGAAGGATACTACAGAGTAGGACAGAAGTGAAAATAATATTTCAATGAAATGTTCAAAACAATCGCGCTATCTCGCTCCAACGCTTCGTCAACTAACCCGCCGCGCCATTTGGTTCCCTCGACCGTCTGAAGCCGCGTCTCCGACTCAGCAGTACATCGCAACACTGAGATGGAAGGGCCAGTACGGTGCCGATAGTCCACTCCCCTCTTTTAAAATGATCTCTGTATCGATTGTGATGACTAAATATGATCCTTTTTTTTGTTAAACCGCGAGCATCTTTTTGTTCAAAAATAATGCCAAGCAACAGGCACTTGCTACTTTAAAATGTTCTGTTTAGAATTCGTAGGATGAATGCAAGTTATAGCAGATAACAGGGCGAACTAAGTTAAGACTGAACTTTATCCCTGATATATTTTTAAACCTTTTCCTGGGAAGGGTATTTCATAGTAACTGAAAATAGGATGAAAAAAGGGTAACATATGCTAAACTGATAAGATACAAGGCGTTAGGTTCATTTAGTTGCCCTATACAACCAACGCAATGGACTTACAGCGTCCCAAATATACGAGGAAATGCCCAATCTTGGATCCATCATTCGAGCGATCTTTAAACTAAATCCGCAAAAGTCGAAGTTGTTCCAGCGGATTAAAGTCGTCGAATCATGGTCCTCGTTCTCATCGCTGTCATAGATGGGACGTTGCCGATGCTGTTCAGTCGCCATATTTTTGATGTTCTTCCCTCTAAGTCGACCTTGTGAAACGACGGTGGCGGGCTACGAGCCGAATTTGAGAGAACAGTTAAGCTTTCGCTTATGTATCCAATTCCAAATCTTTGTGATGTGTTAAAACGTCTCACAGCCAATAGTGTGTGGGCAGTTATTGGGCAATCGCATGCAGCAGCCGAAATTGGTGATACGAGGGGTTTATTAATCAGGGAAATAATGTTGACAGAAAACCGGGAGAACAATCTCAACAAACAGGAGTGTTCACGTAAAGGCAGCATTTTTTCCTGCCTATCACTTATAAGACAATTAACTAGTGGACAGTCAACAAAATAACTTTCAGTTACATAGGGGCTCCGATGCTAAAATTTGAAGAATTTGACCCCGAGTCACTGAAGGATTTGTCAGGACATATGATCCATGGTCAAATAAAGGGGTGCATATTAGCGAGCAGAGACAGGCGCAGGTGCAAAGAGGTTTAAGGAAAGAGCTAGTGTATTTTGGAACAATACGTCTACCAGAGACAGAACACTTAACATAGGGGAACGGTAGTGGGTAAAATCAGACGAACGTAGAGAATTGGAAGCTTATAGGGCTGGAAAAAGGTTGCACAGATACTGGACGGGTGGTTGATGTGACGGAGAGAGGGGGATTGCTGTGAGACGATGTTTCTGGTGCCAAGTTATGGGTCATTTGAAAGCACCATTGAATGTGAGATATGTCTTAGCGCGAGTTGGTGTCGGTCAGCTGGTCCAACCGCGGTGGTGAAGGAGACCTGGCGCCTGTTTGGATACGTGCAACAGATTTATGTGGGATTGAGGACGGGCAGGGTACTGGAATAGTGAAATATGCCGAAGGAGATGGGCGGGGGGGGGGGCGGATTTCCGAAGGAGATGAGTTAAACCAGGGCAGAGTCGGCGGATGTCGTGCAAATGGTAATGAGCAGTCTTGGTGGGATGTATGCCATTCAGCACCCACAGCCTTAAGGCTACACACACCTAGCACCGTTTTTAAAAATTCTGATTGAGATTATTGCCATATCTTTCTGAGGGCGCCTCATACAGGTCTCTTACCCTGCCGCATCTATTTGTTTTAATTAAGCCCCTCTCCATTTATTCTCCATCAGTTACTGCGACAAGACAACAGCAGCGATGTGGCAAGGGCCCGAAAGACAAATCAACTACAATATTGAGAAAATTCACCCTTGGCTGGAGTCCCAGGTAACGACGCAAAACACAGTATACATCCGCATGCAAATTTTCCTGTGAAGCAACACGTCACATCTCGTGCTCATTTGCTATTTGGGCCACCAATTTCAAATGGATATAATTTATACAGGGTTTCATGAGCTCAGAATTGATAACTGTCAAACGCTGGCTTCTGTCAAAGTTAAGAATGGAAGGTTATTCAATTACAGGGAAACCCTGCATTTACTGATTTTAACTGTCATATTATTAGATTAGAAGTGAAATGGGAGGCTCCCCCCTCACCTACGAAAGCCTGACGGGGGACTGATTGAGTGCTGGGCAAGAGTAGGACATTCCGTCTGCTGTTCTACTTTCCTTTTCTGGATATTCATATCGTAACTGCGTCCTCCGGTCTGGATTTCACATCCTTCAATACCTTGACCTATTAAAACTCTATCCAAATCAATAACAAATTGTTCAACCACGAGTCTTCAGATTTCTTTTTTTTACAATGGCAGTTCCAAATTTCTACTCGTTTTGTGCGAGGAAATTACTTCGGGACGTCACGTGCGTACGGCCTGGCTTTTATTTTACTGTATGACCCAGTGGCCTGGAATGTTGAACACAGCAGTTTGTCATTTCTCAAATCACCTCAATCACATCAATCTTTTGTATACAAGGGATTCTATTATCAATAGGAATCCTTCATAACCAATATAATTTTCAAGAGGCACGATGTCAAGAACAAAATGCAGTAACCCAAAGCTTTATGTGACCACGATATAAATTATACCTTCCTTGAGATGAAAAGTCAAATTTTCAATCACCCTCTGCACCTGTGGATCAGCTTTTTAGTGATTTCTGCGCTTGGCGCCCCTAGTTGGTCCGCTCCTCAAAAGTCCATTCCCTCTCGCTATTTAGAGAATATGTCTCATATTTGTGCTTGATGGGTCCAACATGGTTGGCTTCACAATTCCTCACCTTGAACACTATTTATCACGGGGTTTCCCCACATATTTTAACGCGCCGAAGTAACTTTCCATTGACGACTATACTTTTCAGTGTGTTCCGTTCGAGAAGCCAATAAATTTGTTGTATTCACGACCATGGATAGATCAGTACCTAGGGGTAATCTAAAGTATCGCCTCAGATATCCACAATACCAAAAAACATTGTGTCTAACATTACTATTTGAAGAGACGATGAAATAATCAATGGCGCTAAATCGAGCCTGGATAACAGTGACGTAAATTTCGCGATCTGAGATGCAGAACAAGTCCAAAAGACTATTTTGTTTCTCTACTATCGAAACAAGCGCAAACGAAATGGAATTCAATGCATTGAAACAATACGCAAATCAAAACAAAACATATTTACCATTTAATTAAATTTGATTTTGGTCTACTTTGTAATTATTTACTGACAACATACTGGTAAACATTGGACTACTCAGTAGTATTTCAAATAATGTTAATCTTGGGAAGCTTAGTATCCTTGAAACAAACGACTAAATCTGATTGCGTTGAACCCGGACCTCGTTGTCTTTAAAATGTTTGAACTGTCTTCACTTTGCTACACGATTCATGAAGCAAGAAGGTCACATTGTATGTGTGCTTTCTGAGTGAGTGAAAAGTTAACGTGGACCAGTCCATCTGCATGCCCCTCCCGCCCCCCAACCCATCTCAGCCACTCCTACCCCATCTCCCACCCTGCCCCCCCCCCCCCCCCCCCCCATGGACCCTGCCCACACCGAATTGCACTGACAAGAATTCAGGCTACGGAAAAATTGCGGGATCCTCTTTGAGTTTAGTATTTCCCAACAGCTCCTTTTATCTATTGGATGTGGTGCAAAGTGAAGGCGTGGCTTTGGCTAACCTAAAAGATAATTATGTGGGGGTTGACCCCCGGGTCAGGATTAACAGGAGTCCTCCTGATTTGCCTGCAATGCCATTAAAACGTGATGAGACAATTTGGTTAAATTGACAGGGTAGATTGAGAAAGTGACTAAGAAAACAAGTATATAGGATCCTTGGTTTTATAAACAGAGCAGAAGGTTATGATTAATCTTTATAAAAAAAAAACAGATTGGGCCACAATTGGAGAATTGCGTCCATTTCTGGGCAAGAAGAGATTGAGTGAGTATATCTGAAAGCATTTGCAGGGTTATGAGGATGGGGCGGGAAGTGCGACTTGCTGGTTCACTCTTACACAGAGCCGACGGACTCGACGAGCCAAATGACTTCTTCCGTGTTGTTCCCACACTGTGATTCTGATCTTATTCATCCATCCCACCTTTCCTCTAGTGCCTGTATCTATTGTTCTTAAAGTTCGAGGTTCAAATTTATTGTCGTGGGTATAGAAACCCAGGGTATAAGTGACACGAAAATTAGCTTTTTGCAGCAGCAGCGCAGTACAGTACAAACATGACAAACATAAGTTAACAGAAACTTAAATTATCATAAATTTTACATGACTCACACGACAAAATAAACAAAAATGAACATTACGACATTCATGCAAGTTGAGGGAGAGGAAATAAAGAAATATAGTCCGAGGTATTGTTGGGGTTTTTCAGGTCCGTTCAAGAACCTGATGGCAGCGGGAAGAAGCTGTTGTTGAACCTTGAGCTGTGGGTCTTCAGGCTCCTGTACCTCCCGCCAGATTACAGCAACAAGAGGGCATGGCCCGGATAATGGGGGTCTTTAATGACGTCCAGAATCTTAGTCCAGAATGCACTCAATGAAGCCCTGTGTAGCAGGCCTCTCAACAACTGAAACTCTCCAATTTGTTGAAAGAACCACATGACATCTTCCCGGTCAAGCTCCCTAAGAATGATATAGATCAACATCTGTTATCCTCCTAAAGTCTGGAGAACAGAAGCCCATTCTCCTCATTGGATGACATTCTTACCTAGGTGTGGATCCAGGGAACCTTTGTTGTATTCACTTTGAAGTAATTGCGTCTTTGCTTACACAAGCAGTAAACGTGTGTGCAGTCGCTATGTGTCACAAGACTTTTTTTGCTTGTATAACGTTTCCTTTATAACTACATCTAGCACATGTTTTGCCTTTCGTATACAAATAATCTTTTATAGATGACCGGATCCCAACATTTACTAGCCTCTCAACGCTAAAAATAAAGCTACTATTCCATTCTTCCTATAAAAGTGGATAAATTCGTACTTCCCCACATCTTTCAACTTCATGTTTTCAAATGTACTACATCCATAGAGTCAGAGAGAGATACAGCACAGAAATAAGCGCTTCAGCCACCAAATCCATACCTACAATCAACCACGGTTTACACTAACTCCACATTAATCCTATTTTATTCCCAGTTTCCCCCAGTATCTACCGCTCGCCTACAAACTCGGGGCAATATGCAAGGGCCAATTAACGCACCAACCTCTGCGTCTTTGGGATGTGGTAGAAAACCGGAGCACCCGGAGGAAACGGAAGCAGCCACAAAGAGAACGTGCAAACTCCACACAGACAGCACCGGAGTCAGGATCAAACCCTGGTCTCTGGCGCTGCGAGGCAGCGGTTCTACTAGACGCTCCCGTGTGCCATCCCCTGCATCTTCTTCATAACTTGGTTTCCCATTGCTTATTTTATTAACAGAAAACTTGGATACATTTTGCACACTTCCACATTTAATCTACTGGAAAAATTTGCAAATAGTCGAGGATTTTATGTGATCCTTATATCACTTAATATTTCCATTCTGCCACCCATAAGCTGATTCATGTGTTCATTGTCTCAGCTTTCTGCCCATAAACAAACATCAATCCATCACATTAACCATAGTTTTTAAGGCATCTTTCTTTTTAACGGACAGTTTCCCGAACCCCGCCTTATACTTCGCGAGTTCTAGCCACTGAAGAGCAGGGACAATTCATGTAATGATAATAATCAAGCGTGACTGACCAATCACTTGTTGTGTAACCTACACTATTTGAAAAATATAATTTCGATAATTGGCATAGGTAATTGTGGTGGAAGAACACAGATAAGCAGAGGCAAGAATAAAGAGAGGTTGAAATTGAATGTAGTTTTCTTATTGTTTCAAAATGATGTAAACGCAAATCACAGAGCATTATAGGCATATTATATGTGTAAAGCAAAGCCTTTGAAGTAAAGTAAAGCTAATGTAGCAAAACATTTCTTTCTATGACAACAAAACAAAGAGAAACTATGCCATTGAACAAAAAGGGCACTTAATTCCACTCGGACTTCGTGAAATTACTTTCTCGCATCTGGGGTGTTGCATTCAATTCTGATTGTCCCATTATGGATAGGATTTAGAGGTTTTGGAATTAAATTAAATTGATTTATTATCGCACATGTACCTAGGTACAATGAAAAACTTGTTTTGCATACGTCCATACAGATCATTTCATTACAACAGTGCATTGAGGTAGTTCAAGGTAAAAACAATAACAGAAAACAGAATAAAGTGTTACAGTTACAGAGAAAGTGCAGTGCAGGCAGACAATAAGGTGCAAGTCCATAACAAGGTGGCTTGAGAGGTCAAGAGTCCATCTTATTGCACTTGTCTTACAACAGCGGGATAGAAACTGATCCTGAGCCTGGTGGTAGGTGCTTTCAGGCGTTTGTATCTTCTCCCTGATGGGAGGGGTAGAAGAGAGAATGTCTGGGCTGTGTGGGGTCTTTGATTATGTTGGCTGCTTTACCGAGGCAGCGACAAGTGTAGATAGAATTCATGGAGGGGAAGATGGCTTGTGTGATGTGCTGAGTTGTGTCCACAACTCTCTATGGTTTCTTGCGATCACAAGCAGAGCAGTTGCGATACCAAGCTGTGATGCATCTGGATGGGATGTTTTCTGTGGTGCATCGATAAAAATTGGTGAGAGTCAACAGGGACATGCCAAATTTCTTTAGTCTCCTCAGGAAGTAGAGGCATTGGTGAGCTTTCCTGGCCATGGTGTCTATATGGTTAGACCAGGACAGGCTATTGGTGATGTCCACTCCTAGGAACTTGAAGCTCTCAATCCTCTCAACTTCAGCACTATTGATGTAAAGAGGAGCATATGCACCGCCCCACCCCCTTTTCTGAAGTCAATGAATAGCTCTTCTGTTTTGCTGACGTTGAGGGAAAGGTTGTTGTCATGACACCATGTCATTAGGCTCTCTATCTCCTTCCTGTACTCTGACTCATCATTATTTGAGATATGGCCACTACAATGGTATCGTCTGCAAACTTGTGGATGGAGTTAGAATCTGGCCACACATTTGTGAGTGTATAGGGAGTAGCGCATGGGGCGGAGGATGGAGCCTTGTGGGGTACCAGTGTTGAGAATAATCATGGCAGAGGTGTTGCTGCCTATCCTTGTTCATTATGATCTGTTGGTCAGGAAGTCAAAAATCCAGTTGCAAAGGGAGGTGTTGAGTCCCAGGTCTTGGAGTTTGGAGATGAGCTTGCTTGGAATTATAGTAATGAAGGTGGAGTTGTAGTCAATAGTCTAGTGTATGTATCTTTACTGTCTAGATACTCCAGAGATAAGTGTAGGGCTAGGGAGATGGTGTCCGCCATAGATCTGTTTTGGCGGTAGGCAATTTGCAGTGGATTGAGGCTGCCTCAGAGACTGGAGTTAATGTGTGCCATTACCAGCCTCTCGAAGCACTTCATGATGGTGGATGTCAGAGCCACCGGGCAGTAGTCAATAAGGCATGTTACCTTGTTTTTCTTAGGTACCAGCATAAATGTAGTCTTCTTAAAGCAGGAGGGAACCTCAGATTGAAACAGAAAGAGGTTGAAAATGTCTGCAAATATCTCTGCCAGCTGATCTGTGCAGGATCAAAGGACACAGCCAGGGACACCTTCCAGGTCAGATGTTTTCCATGGGTTCAGTCTCTGGAACTGATCTTATGTCTGCAACAGTGATTGTGGGTTTAGCTGCATTGGAGGCTGTCCAGTGGAGATGCAGGTGAATTGGAGAAGGTGCAGAAGAGGTTCGCCAAGATGCTGCCTGGTTTAGAGGGCATGTGCTATATGGAGAGGTTGGATAAACGTGTGTTGTCTTCTCTGGTGCCGTGGAGACTGAGGGGAGACCTGATAGAAGTTTATAAGATTATGAGATTGGTAGATAGAGTAGACAGCCGGTAGCTTTTTCCCAGCGTCACAATGTCTAACACCAGAGGACATGTATTTAAGGTGAGGGGGTAATTTCAAAGCAGAAGTGCGGGGCAAGTTTATTTACATAAAGAATGTTGGGTGCCTAGAATGTGCCCCCAGGGTGGTGGTGGAGGCAAATACGATAGAGGCATTAAAGAGGCCCTTAGGCATGTGAATATGCAGAGCATGGAGGGATATGGACAGAATTGATTAGTTTAGTTCGGCGTTTAATTACTAGTTTAATTAGTTCGGCAGAACATCGTGGGCCGAAGGATCTGTTCCTGTGCTGTACTGTTCTCTTGTTCTCTTCTCTTGCATTGATAACAAGTGAACTTGGATAGCGCTCCTATTCCCCCGAATGTGGCGGAATTTTGACAAATGCAAACGCACACCTTCGACATAAACTCGGGGCAAGAATAGGCCTGTATCGGCATGTTAGGATAAACCTGATCAACTTACATTTCCTAGCACCCTAGCCTGAACCCAGTTGCTGCTGGACAAACTATCGACGGCAATCTTAAATATATTCAAGTGCAAAGCACCCACGACCTGCTATGGTTGGGAGGTACAGAGGCTCAGCCCCCTCGGGAAGGAGATTATTGTTCATCGAAATTGGCACGAAATTGCCCAAGTAATGCAGCTCCTCCCTGTCCCCGTTCCGGTCCCAGTGTTCCATGCAATCGAACCCTGCTTTGCCGTGCATTCATGACCATGGCTCTGGCCATGCATTCATCTCCTGCGTTTCCCTACACTACTCCAATTTATATTTAGCTCCATTTCCCTACTAGAAGTTCTTGTTGAATCGCCTTCCACCACCCTTCCTGACAACGCACTCCAGATCATAACTATATGTAAAAACCTATTAATTTATTGACGTCGAATTACTGGCTTAAATCTGGTGAGCCAGAGAAGTGCGTCCGACCCCTAAGTACACACAAACACAGAAAATGCCCATTCATTCCTCGACTCCATCCTGAGTCTATGTCGGAGATATCTGGCCTAATCCTGCTCCCCACATAGCCCTACTTTCCCATACCCCAACCCCTTTCAGCTCCCTTTTGAATGCTTCATTTTTGAGTTCCTTCCACTACTGTTCCTGGCTCTGAATTCCAGGTCTGAAACACATACTGTGTAAACAAAAAGTTTCCCTACATCTCGTTTAATTCTTTGGTCACTCACCTTCATTCTACTATTCGGACGTCCCTGGACTGAACTGGTCCAAAGAGGAGCCGAACGTCTGACCTCCAGTGTATTCCGTCATCCGCGGCGCAGTGCACAGGCGCGGAAGTCGGGAACATGCGACGGCGCGCTGCAGTTTAAATGGTGCTCAAGGTGGTAAGATCCGCCAATGTAATGTAAAAACCAAGACTCTGGTAACTCTTTCATTTATTTATTTTTTAAAGTTCATTGCATACACGGAGTCAGTCTACAAAAAAAATTATTATCAAAAGAATAAGATGTTTACAGAATTTCAGTGGCGCAATGTTAACGGAGCTCCGCGCAACATAGCTACGTTATTTCAACACTTTATTTACAATGCATTGGCGAAAATCCTGTTGACAATTGACCCTTTACAATCGGGATGCAAGAGACATCAGAAACTGGAATCTGGAACAATAAAACAAACTGCATGAGGAACTCAGCGGGTCAGGCAGCATCTGCAGAGGGAAGTGGGCAGTCGACGTTTCAGGTCGAGATCCTTCATCCGGATTGAAAGGGCAGAGGCGAGATAGCCAGAATAAAGAGGCGAGGGGAAGGGGTGGGGTAAGAACAGGCAAGCGATAGGTGAATCCAGGTGAAGAGAGGTGATTGGAAGATGGAGGAGGGATGGGTGGAAATAGCGATAGAGGCTGGGAGATGACAGATGGAGGTGACAAAGGCCAGTATCAGAATCAGTTTTATTATCACTGACTTAGATGTCGTATAATTTGTTGTTTTACTGCAGCAGTACAGTGCAAAGTCATAAAATTACGAGAATTACAAAAATAAGTAGTGCAAAAAAGGAATAACGAGGTAGTGTTCATGGGCCGTTCAGAAATCTGATGGTGGAGGGGAAGAAGCTGTTTCTGAAACCTTGAGTTTTGGGTCTTCAGGCTCCTGTACCTCCTCCCCGATAGTAACGAGAAAAGGTCATGTCCCGGATGGTGAGGGTCCTAAATGATAGATGTCGCCTTCTTGGGGCACTATCCCTTCAAGATGTCCTCGATAGTGGGAAGGGTTATGCCCGTGATGGAGCTGGCTATAACCCCCTGCAGCCTCTTGTGATCCTGTGAATTGGAGCCTCCATACCAGGCTGTGATGCAACCAGCCAGAATGCTCTCCACTGTACATCTATAGAAATTTGTAGGAGTCTTTGGTGACATACCAAATCTCCTCAAGCTCCCAACGAAGTAGAGCCGTTGGCGTGCCTTCTTTGTGATTGCATCAATGTGTTGGATTCAGGATAGATCCTGGCTACAGATCTTTTGCAATAGCAGTGGTTAGGACGGGTTGGTTTGAATATCACACTTTGTCAAATTGCATTTTGCAACAATATTTACATAGTAGGACTTCAAGTCAGAGGTGTACGCTGGGACTTACCAACCGCTTTTGGGCGTGGGACATTAACTCCACATATTAAGCTCGACCTTCCTGATATGCATGTCCTTAATGATTACTGTGGAGGAGAGGAAGCTGTGTCGCCACTGCACCACCCTTCTCCTCTCCACTAGCGCCGCCAGCATCCAGCGCCGCCCACACTCCTTCTGCCAAAATCCACGGGAGCTGGTTTTGGGCGGCTCGTGGACTTTGGCATAAGCATGCCGATTAATGTTGTCCAACAAAAATCCAAGCAAGGGAAGAGAAGTGACGCCAACGCGGCTTAAGACACATGCACTGATTTTATTAACACCGCCCTGTGTGCACACACAATAGGGATAACCGCGCTCGCACTTGGTTTACAGAGGTACACAACCGTTCGGCAACTAATGAGGTAAAACACTCACAAGGAGCATCCGCGTCGGGCCCTATTTATAATTCTACCCAAAAATGCACAAAATGTGAGTACTGGGTTTGCAAGCCTAAAGACCACGTACAAACGAAAGAAAGAAAACTCTCTAGCTCAGATTCTTTACATAATCAAACTAATTGCTTGGACAAACGAGTCAAGTCACCTTTTCTCAATAAACTGATAATTTTAATTAAAGCAGCACACACAGCTTTTATCTTTCTGTTATCGATTTCATAACTGCGCTTAACGGAAGCAAGTTGTTTTTATAACCTCCTTAAAGAATTAATTGTCCCGGTATTATGCATCCGTTATAAATATCAGAAACGTGTTGTGTGCATTTTATATCCTTTATACGAGTGCATTTAAAATTAAACGTTTTACATCGTAATATCACATAAAGAGTTTCAACATTGAGGGGATGCGATTACATTTTATGGAGAGTTTCCAGGAGATCTTGGTGATATTCTGAAGAAATATTTGTTTAAAAGACAAATAAAAGGATCTAGCAAAAATAAAGCTAGCATTAGAAATTGGCAGCACCGGGTTATTATTGAAAGTTCACCTAGTTCACTTCCGTTCTTCAAATATACTCACTGGTCTGATGTATACGTGACTCCAGACCAACGACAGTGCGCTTGGCTCTTATGGCCCTCGGGATTTCTGAACAGGCTCACGAAGCCATTCAGTAGGGACAATTAAGCATGGACAATAAGTACTGGGTTTGCTAGCAATGCTCTCGCTCCACAATAAACAAAACGACTGCTGGTTACTGAACCTAGTAATCGGAGATGGATGAAGAAATATGAGAGGGTTTCTAGATATTAAAGTGATCAGATTTTACTATTCCTGCCTTGTAATGCTTAAAAGTCTTTGACCAAATCAGGGAGCGTTGCAAACAAGAGACGTTGTTTAACAGCTCATGTACGATATAGTTGTGACGCTTGGTAGGCTAGTAAGATAACGGGTCCATCGGCTATGCAGAATGAGCTACGTAACAGCCCGGGCAGTTGTAGGACGCAAGGTTCTGGCTCCACTGAAACGTTCCTTACGTTCATGTTGTTTATTTTATGATGTACATTATACCTGCAAAACTCTAGCAAGTTCAATAGTCATTGTCCACCTTTAGTGCATGAATATGATGCGGCTAGTGATCAGAGATTATTAAGGAGGCAATCACGGAGCGTGAATAGGACTTGCAACACTCGATTGTCACGCAGGGAAAATATGCTCTTGACCAAGACATGAAAATCCTTTCTATCATCAGTACTAGCTATTTAGGAGTTGGGTTTACATTTTAAGGGGGATACTAAATTTTTCTGTGAACGTTCAATGAGAGAATGAACGGGAGGCTGGTTGGAACCCAGGTGTCGCTGCCTCCAAGAAATTATTTTGTTTGGGAACCCATACTAACGAATTGTACAGATTTTGGTCATTTTATACACAACAATGTCCTTGTCCTCCAACTTGTCAGCCACCTGGCATTTAAAGTGCTGAGGTAAAACCTCCTCGTGGAAGGAGGATGAGCGGTTCCTCGCTCGCAATTCTGAAGAGAGGTAAATTGTAGCTCCTTGGTTGGCGAGATATCGCAGTGTTTCCATGAGTGCCGGATAGCTAAGTGAGCTATAGACAATATCAGAACCCAGGATGAAGTCATAATCAGTAGGAAAGCTTGTATGGTCTTCACCCCAGGTCAGGGCACGGACCTTTACACGGTGCCTGCAAGCAGAGGGGATATTGATGGAGACATTGTTTTCTATTTGCTTCAGGATGTTCGGCTTATCCGTCATGGTGACCTCTCCACCTGACGAAAGAAAAACAAAACCCATTCCTATTTTGTTTGAATGCCCTACCTAAGCAACCAACGGCGCCCCTCAAGGAGAACGGTCGCCCAGTGCCGCCCCACACAATGCCGGGGAGAAATATGCCATATGGAAACACAAGAGACTGCAGATCCTAGAAATCTGGAGGAACACACAAAGGAGCTGGAGGAAGTAGTTCCTCCCATTGCATGCATGCGAAACAAGAGGAAACTTAAACCAAATATTACTCTTGGGTACTTTTCCCGATATAGATTCCCCTGATTATTTGGTCTGCGTTGGTTTTTGAAGGAAACACTGTTTCGTTCAGTTCCCAACTTTCACTCACCAAGCAGGGTTGCTAAAATCCCAACAGTCCCTGTGCCTGATCCCAGCTCAATCACTTTCTTCCCTGTGAAATTGATATCTTCCTTCTCAAAGTACCGGCAGAGAGCGATTCCCTGCGAAGATGAACACAAGCAAAATTTAGCATGACGTTAACGAGAAAGTGATCAAATCACTTGGAACAAATACCAACCGTTAAGGAAGATGGCAGGTTAAAGAGGATGTTGTCTACTGATCAGCCCTAGTCAGTTCTGATGAAAGGTCGTTGACTTGAATCTTTGTTTCTCACTCCAAAGATCATGCCCGACCTTCTGAGATCTTCCACCATTTTACTTCAGATCTATACTGCCAGGTCTTGTTCCCTCCTGCAGACGTTGCTTGCTCCCGCAAGCAATAAGGAAACTTAACATGAGCAAATAAGTAGTTACAACCTGCGGCTACACTGACTGCCTGCTGGTCCCTCCTCGTCAAGGCTACACAATGACCTTGTCTTAAACTGCATGTATTATGGAGATAAGGCTGACATCCGTCCATTTAGGGCGGGAAAATAAAATTCATCAACTCCAAGAAGAAAGGGAAATATTTCAGTCGCAGGGAGAATTATTTACTCAGCTTCACCGAGTCTCAAATGCTTATTCGAACTTAAGCTTTAAGGTAATAGGTGGCGGCCAAGTATGCGTGAGAAATGCATGTTCCACACCAGCCGAGAGCGTCCCTTGGACAGGACGTTCTAACCGTGCTAGTCCATTTGATTATTTTTTTCTGATAAAAGGATTGCAAACCCCGTGCAGAAGAAAGGATTACTTGCAATAAAACAAAAAATGCCGGAAACACCCAGCCCGTCAGGCAGCACCTGTGGAAAGAGGTGCGGAACACTTCAGCAGAAAGGAAGGGGTCACTTCGTTTCCATAAATAAGCAAATTGCGAGAGATGGGCTTTTCACTTGTCGGGTTATTCAGAGAACTTACAGCCTCCCAGACATAAGCAGACACTCCCATGTTATCGTCCATAATTCGAGCGATCTTTAACCTGTATCCGCAAAACTGAAAGTTGCTATAGGTGATGTAGCTGGATCGGGAGTAACGCTCTTCTTTTGGTTCATTGTCAGCGGAATTGTTCGGAGATTCAGGGCTGTCGTCATCCTGTCCAATATTCCGCTGCAACTGCCCCGATGGACTGTCTGTGACCTGCGATGGGTGGAAGTGTTATGCTGAGGCAGCGTTTATAAAGTCCGGCGAAGCTCGCAAAGTTCCTGGCAACCACTCGGATGACGTCTGATGCTGTGCAATGCAGCGATCAAGTGACCAGTGATCAAGAAACAAGTGACCAGCTAGTTGCACAGAACACCGGAACATCTCGGATACAAAAGTTCAAGTAACACAATCAGCTCATTGTGACCGACGGAGATAGCTGCCTCTGGCTTCACAACACAGAACATAGAACACAGAAAAGTACAATACAGGAACAGGCCCTTCGGCCCACAACATCTGTGCCGAACATGATGCCAAATTAAACTAATTGCGTCTGGCTGCACGTGATCCGTATCCCTCCATTCCCTGCGTGCTCGAGTGTCTGTCTGAATGCCTCTTAAAAATCACCATCCCGGTGCTTCTACCGCCACCACTGGCGGCGCGTTACAGGCACCCACCACTCTCTGTGTAAAAAAAAAGTGCCCCGCACATTTCCTTTAAAAATTCCCCTTCCCACCTTAAAGCTACTGTATGCCTTCTAGTATTTGATATTTCTACCCTGGGAAAGAGAATCTGAATATTAACCCTATCTATGCCTCTCATAACTTTATAAACTGCTATCAGGTCTCCCCTCAGCGTCCGACGCTCCAGCGAAAACAACCCACGTTTGACCAACCTCTCCTTATTGATAATATTCTTTAATCCTGGCAATATCGTAGTGAATCTCCTCTGCACCCTCTCCAAAGCCTCCACATCCTTCTTATAATGTGTCGACCAGAACTGCACACAATACCCCAAATACGGCCTACATGAAGTTTTATACAGCTGCAACATGACTTCCTGACTCTTATACTCAATGCCCTACCGATGAAGGCAAACATGCCGTACGCCTTCTCTACCACTTCCTGTCTACTTGTGTTGCCGCGTTTATGAACTTGAACCCCTAGATCTTCAATTTTAAAAATCCCTGTCCCGCGGGAGGGTGCTGACCAAGTTGTGTCCCCGGTTTCTGCATCACCTTGATCCTCTTTAGGCAACTAATCCAGTTGCCAGAGGCAGTATTACATCGTCAGGGACCATTCCAACCCAACTTTATTCTCCCATCTCCAGCACCACACCACTCCCACCGCACGCCGCATTCCAGTTCAACGGCGCGGGGGGTGGGGGGGGGGGCGGGGCGGTAACTGACCTGTACCCTTCATTTTAACACCGCTCGCTTTCCAGGTGGAACAGAGACTTACTTGCAATATATTCAATTACACGCTGCTCACGTTGTGGCCTTCCCTGTGCGCTGGGCAGACCAAAAACTGCCCCGCACCCATCCATTAGCTTTAAGCGTGATCTACGGCTCCCGATCACCTTATTTCTGTGCCCCATTCCCACTCTGGCCGTTCTTCACTTGTTCTGTCTCTCCTCTCTCTCACTCAGTCCAGTGTTAGGTCGGCTACAGAAACCATGCCTTATCTTCTGACGGCACCTTATAGCCTCCAGCCTCAACAATGGGCTCAACAGTTTCAGATAACGAACTTCCCCGGTATTTATATTTCCATTGAAATTTTCCAACATTTAATATATTTATTTTATAATTTCTGTTTCATCTCCTCTGGAAAGGCTACAGGTCAAGTGCCGATGACTGAGATTTGTATAGATGAGTACTTCATGGTCAGCATGGACAGGGTGGGCCGAAGGACCTGATTCTGTGCTATGTGACTCTATGACTCAATATTTTGTTTTTGTACGTCCTATTATCGCCCTCTTTCTCCTTGCACTATCATCTTTATTGCCATATAATCTATCCAGCAACCCATCTCTTTCCCTCTCCTCCCATCCCTTTTTCTATCTGCATTTAAAAATTATTTATCTCATTTGGGCAGTTCTGATGAAAGGTCCTGGAATTGAAATGCTAACACTGTTTTACTGGAATATTAACACCAATTCCTACCAAGCTCACTCTAACCTTGCCTAACAATAAAGTAGCGTCAAAATCATTGTTAGAAAAGTACATGATTAATTCAGCAATGTTTAGTTGTGACGCGGATGGTTTATATGGATGTTCCTTTAAGAGAACTGATCGTGTGATGATAACGTCAACTAATTTATATGAAGTGCAGCTATCTTGCACCTTAGACAGACTTTGCTAAAATTAAAGAGCATTTTTGCTGATTGTTAATATATGAAATGCATATTTATTGTTTCACTTTAAAATGCTTGGAGCTTCAGTGCAGTACAAGAACATTGCACTGGCAATGATGGGGCAGCATCCCATTAGCAGCCATCAAAAATAGTCTTTGGGATCTTAACCATGGAGGCGCAAAGGTCAGCGGTTGGCACAGAGCACAGATCAGACGGACATGATATAGCACGGTCCTGGTCGGCATTTAAGGAACAGGCCCAAAGCTCACAGGCAGCGGTGAGGTGTGAACGAACAGCACAGACTGGCATCCACAATGGGAGTGAATTTGTGAATCAGACCAGTAAATAGAGCATTGAGGTAGAGCTCTTTGACAGCTCCATTTTGGAGATTTTAGTAATAGGTGAGGATTCTGAAACTCACCAGAACTGGACTTCAAAGGCAATGTATTGAGGAAAATGTAAAATCCAGTGAAGCAGCAAGGAAAGATATGGAAGTTTAAGAATGTAAAAATGCAATCACAAGAATGATCTGTTAATGAGAAAGGAAAAACTCGGTTGTATTGGACCAGATCTCTGCACACATGGAGCATGAAGATATTGAACTGTCAAAAACCACGGGTCAGGTGCAAAATTCTGGTCAAGTCAACGATGCAGAATTGGGTGAAAAGGCAAATGGAAAGAATCAGAGATTTCTGCAAAAGCTGCGACTTTCAGAAGGCAAGGAAGTCGAATGAACAATAACATGAAATCAATGACGTTATCAGTTTTCTTCAATCACGCAGGATAAGAAAATAGATTGAGAAAGGACAAGATAGCATTGAATGACCTCAGGACAATAGGGATTTATCCCCATAAGGCTTGTCAAATGAGATGTCTGTACAAAACACTGAAGTCAGTATTGGAAATGACGAATGTCATGAATCTATTGCAGGCATTCTTGACCCGGGGAGAGAAGGAGCGAGGTAGTGTCAGAATAGGGCACACTATATTTCATAGCTGTGGGATATGTTGTTGTAATGATGGTGTAGTTCGATTCCGTCCGAGACATGAAAAACTGGTCTTCTAAGTTATTCGCTATCTTGTCTTGAGTTCGTCAAAGTCAATACAAACAAATCAGGGAACCTGCGTAAAGGAGCATTGCAACAAATTATTTGTTTTATCGAAGGTCCTGTAGTTATGTGGATGAAGGTTACTTTACGTAAAATTACAATCGATTTGCGTTATGCTTTATTTCACTGGCCATTGAGATAAAAATAAATGTGGAGACATTCACTTGGAGTCCCATTGTTTCACTTTGGAGTTATGCCGCTAAGTACCACGCAATATGGGTACAAACACCAACGTAAGACACCGGAGAATCAGCTACAGTTCAATACAAATGTAACAATTGATGGTGAAGGCTCTGACATACAGTGCCAATCACAACCTACACTTGTATTTTTAAAGCGGGCTTAAGTAGAACAATGTTATTAAAATATGTCGAAGCGTAGTTGTCAAACGAAAAACGAAGAGCGATATTACTTTCTGCTGGAAGATCATATGTTCCGAAGAGAGTCTGAGTGATGTAAGTCAGAACAGGTGAGAAATACAGCAAGGGCGTGATGAAACAAAAAAATCTACTCTCCCGAGGCCAATGATAATGAAACCAATGTGCACCAAGAAATCAGGAAAATAATATTGCATTGTTCTCAAGCAGTCTCGGAAAGGAGCATATACAGCATTAGACTGCGTAACACAGGGCTCAGCACCAGGTTCAATCGAGTCAAATACCCAAATTAGAACAGGCCAGATTACACTGTGAGTGTCATATGGATATATGAGATTTTATTCAGATCCACGTCTGGGAATAAGGAATGGCCAATTTTTCCCAGCATCATAAGATTGAGATCGCATTCTCAATTTTACTCCATTAAATCCCATTAGAAATATGCACGGTAACATTGTAAGGCATGTTATTCTTAACAACCGAAGCCGACGCACATGTTTTGCCAGAAGTTATCCAAGCAGGCATGCAGAAACACAATGTGCTAAGTATCAACGGAAAATGAAGGCATACATCTCCAGTGGTGTTTGCCAAATATTTCTTTTGGGAATTGTTCTAAGCGATTCGGGAATCTCGTGTTTCCTTAAAACTCCAGAGTATGTCGAAGACTTGTAAGCAAAAGCAAGCAAAACTGTGGGTATTGCATTGTCAGGTAAACGCCGGACAGCCTGTTGCCTGGCATGTCGGGAGACAGACCGAAAAATGATGCGGTACCAACCTAGCGAAGCTGCAAAATATTTACATAAAGAATGTTGGGTGCCTAGAATGTGCCCCCAGGGTGGTGGTGGAGGCAAATACGATAGAGGCATTAAAGAGGCCCTTAGGCATGTAAATATGCGGAGCATGGAGGGATATGGATTCGTGCAGCAATGAGTAGTAAACTGTCCAACGTTAGAACTATCGCCTGAGGAGTTATTCTGCCGTGAGTTATCAACAACACTGAGGTCGGTGCTGATCTTTGTCTTTTCCTGAATATGCGCGTATTAGACATGAGTGTGGATAGTCGCTATAGTCAGCAGTGAGGGCAGGAAAACTGTGGGGAGGAGGGGTAGGATGTGGACCTGGGGTAATGTTCATTCTAAGGTGTGGAAAGAGCAGTGTAAACACGTGTCGCCTGATACGGTGGGACTTGGGAGATCCGGAAGAATAATACATTGGAAGAAAGAACCAGATTCCAGTGGTGATGCCTTTGATCGGAGCAGCATTTGGCCGGGTTTGGCATCAAGTCATCCTGGTAAAACTGAAACCAATGGGCAAAAGGGAAAACATTCCAGTGGTTGGAGTCATACCTCACGCAAGGGGAGGTGGTCGTGCCGTCGGAAGTCGAAGAACATCACTGCAGGGGTTCCTTGGGGCAGTGTCGAAGGCCCAACCATACTGTGGAACCAGAGGATCTGGAATATAAATACGGTGAGTACAGAATATCCACAGAGAGTAGTCCTTAATGGGTCCCAGTGTGCAAAGTTGCACAATGCCTCTGCAACACATAAACAGCGAGGAGTCCTGACAAAGAACTCCTAACCTTGCGTGATAAGATGGGTAAGTTGTAAAGAAACTGACAGTGTTGAATAGCTCAAGTATGAGTTTGTATATTGGATTTTAATAAGGAAGCCTACATGACAAAGAGGAGAGTGGTATTTTTGCTCTATGAATCAGTCAGCTTGGTCAACTGATTACTCATAGTGTTGGAGAATCAATGATAGAAAGTCTTAACATCAATAAATACTGGTCCCCACTGACATGTTCCTTGGCCTTAAAAGTACTATGATCAGTGAACTATATAGGACATGTACAACTCGTCTCATTCACTGGTGCCCTACCCTCGTTTCCCAGCTATTTTGGGCCCGCTATTTTAATGTTATCTTCATCATCCATCATAATTAATGGGACTTCTTTTTCATTACTGCAATCCTTCAATTCCCCTATTTGCTAGGTCCACTGATACCATTCGTGTGCTTTGCATAGACTCTCATTCACCTTATTTAAACAAGTTATCATTCTTTCTTAATTTTCCTTTGCCTTTCTTGAGATTTTTTCATAGTTTTTGCAATTTGTGTTACGGTATTTTGCAGTTATCATATTGTAGTTCTTGCAGCTCACTTGTCTGGATTCCACTCCCACCCCCACTACCCTCCCCCGTCCCCCCCCCCCATTCCAAAACAAAGACAAAGATCAGGTGTGATATTTAAATTGCATTGCAAAAATACTATTTCTTTTAAAGCACTCAACAGAGGTAGTACGATGGCAGGGACCTTAGGAGCATTGATTTGCAGAAGGATGGGGTGCAGGTCCTTAGCTCCCTGAAAGTGGCATATGACATAGGCCTTCATCAGTCGGGGCACTGTGTATAAAAGTTGGGAAGTCATGTTGCAAATGGATAAAACTTTGATTGGGCCACATTTGGAACATTGTGTGCTGTTCTAGTCGTCGCATTGCAGGAAGGATGTGGAGGCTTTGGAGAGGGTGCAGAAGAGGTTCACCAGAATATCAAAAGCAACTGCTGGAGGAACTCAGCAGGTCTGTAGAGGCAGATTATGCCTGACCGAGATCGAGAGCCTGCATCAGCACTGAGACTGCAGAGGGGAGATAGCCCGAATACTGTGGTGAGAACGAAGAATGAGGCAGGGTCTGGCAGACGATAGGTGGAAGGATGGGCAGATGGATCCAGGTGGGGGAACGGGAAGGGTGGAGTTGGGAGTCAGTAGCTGATGAGTGATAGATAGAGACAGGTAAAGAGAGGGGAAAATGAGCAGATGGAGCCAGGTCGCGGGAGGGGAGGGTGGAGGTAGAGACAGATGATTGAAGTTGATAAGAGGAGACGGAAGAGACCGCAGCTGCTGGAATCTGGTATGTAAGGAAGGTGATAAGTGGAACCAGGTAGGAGAGGGGAACAAAACTGGGTGATGGAGGCGGGGGTTGGAAAGGGGGGGGGTCAGTTGAGAGACCCTGGGTAGATCAGAAGGAGAGAGAAAAGAACACATGGGGTACAGATTACTCGAAAGTGGAGACCAGTAGCTCTGAGCTCGGATCTTCTGAGACCATGAAAGAAAGATCAGGACGCGGACTGTCCAGTCGGAGGTTCCCACTTAACACAGTAGAGACCAGCCACTCGGTAACTGACAGGAGCTTTCGTGGAGAATGAGCTGAAAGAACGTCTCACCAAAACAAAAGTCACATTGAACTGCAGTCTCAACGCGTCATGTTATTATTGGCCAATATTTTGTGGTGAAGATTTTGACAGGTCCAAGGCTGAGCCTAAAGTTCGCGGCGCAGTCTTCTGCCGAAGTTGTGTCGGGGTGGGAGTCACCGGGCTGGAACACGGTGCGTCCATGCTGTCTCCGGAAACAAGGAGTTATCTGCGGTGCGTTTCCCTTATTCTTACCTAATTTTGAATGTTAGTCTTTCGCACCCTCCCTCCCACATTGCTCGATGTCGGGAATAGCAAATAAAAGCACATCTACGTGCACAGGAGCCTCCATGTCACAGTAGTACTATTAGTCCTTCATTATATTATATTATTACTATCATTATTAATAATAAAACAATTCTTAGTGGAGTTTTAATTATTTTATGGTTAGTGCCGCTAGCTCTATAAAATTCTTAAAATTCAAAATGTATTGGTCCTGGTATTAGAGTATATTAATAGATGCTGATCGGATTTAAAGTTTTAGTTTCATGTTTTAATAAGGAACTACTGTTTGCATTTGTAGACCGCCTCTTCACGATTTACCCCCAATAAAGTGCTTTTGCTTGTAGTCATTATTGCCGTGTTGGAAAGAAGGGAGGGAAGTTGAGCACAGCAAGCTCCCACAAACGGCACAATGATAAGATCCAGATAAGTGTTTCTCCTTTTTTCCCCAGAAAGGTAACAACATTTAAGTAGAAGCAGTGTGTAACAGCAGCTCGGCAAGCCGGCTTCAGCCCTTTTCTCTCAAGGCTGATCCTGTCCCTCCAATCCATTTCCCACGAGATCTCCGTGTCTCTTGATCAGTGTCCAAAGATCCACCCTTCTTATATTTCATGTTTTTGCACCATAGAAGGACGTCATTCGGCTCGGCTCCGAGCAACCCCATTAGACCCATTCCCCCACTTATTTCCCCATAACCTGTTCTCTCACATACCCATGAAGAACTGCACGCCATCCCCGTCCCTATTCTCCAACTAGCCACCTACACTAGGCGAAGTTTATAGGAACCAATTAAGGTCTCCGTCTAGAATGTACACAACAGCTAGTCACCCACGGCCAAACCTTGCAGAAAATTTCTAAGATTTTACTGCATCCTTCTGGACTCAATATCGAATTATCCATCTGTAGGTAACTCACACTTTCCTCTGCCTACATCAGAACTGGCAATTTCTGCCGATCACAATTGTTGACTCCGTTTTTCCCTTTTTGTACAGTCTCTCCTGCTGGATACGTCATATTAGGAACGCATTAGACAGACAAATAAGGGTAAACTTGACCTTGACTGCTACTTAACAGCCACGTTGAGTCATCTGGTCTCAACCCATCAGAGGTATTGCTGTTGTTCTATCCAATCTCCCACCCCACAATTACCCACCTTCTCTACTACCCAAAACTAACCTGTTTTCTCTCTTCCCAGTTCTGATGAAGGATCCCGGACCTGAAGCGTTATCTGTTTCTCCTTCCATGGACACTGCCTGTCCTGCCGAGTATTTCCGATAGGCTCTGTTTTTATTTCAGATTTCCAGCATCTGCAGTTTATTTTATTTTATTTCCATTTCTGTCCTAATGTGCGACCCCTTCTCCTGAGATGATGCCCCGCCCCAGTTCCGGAATCTCACGTCTGCGGAAACGCCATCGTTATATCCACCCTGTTGATCTCCCCCTCAGGTCATTCTCTGTGGCATTGTAACAAACTTCAATCTTCTAATATCCAGTCCATTGAGGATAAATATTGGCGCCGGCAACTGCCGTTCATCTCTAAATTTATACCACAGGGCACAAGAAAAATAGGAGCCAGAGTAGGCCACTCTGCCCCTCAAGCCTCCTCGCCATTCACTATGATCGTGGCTTATCTATCCCAGGCCTCAACTTCTCTGTATCAGCTCCACAGAGTCCTCAGTCTTTCGATCTTTCAAAAATGAATCTACCTTCACTTTAAATACTTCTAATGATCCAGCTTCCACAACTTTCCGGGATAGAGAATTCCAGAGATTCACTACCCTATGTGAGAATGCATTTCTCGGGATATTTTGCCACCCAAGAGAGCAGAGGGAACCTCGGTAGACTATTTCATCCAAAGTCAATACATCCTGTATTTTTGTTCTCAAGTGTCGGAATGAGCCGACCTAAAAGTGAACAAAAAACAGTCAGTTGGAGGAACTCGGCGGGCCGAGCAGCATCCGTAGGGAGGGAAAGGAATTGTCGACGTTTAGGGTCGACAATTTCTTTGCATCAGGATTGAGAGTGGAGAGGGAAGATAGCCAGTATAAAGAGGAGGGGGTGGGAGAGACAGCGGCTGTAGACGATAGGTGGACCGAGAAAGCATGAAGGTTGACGGGCAGATGGAGCCGGGTAGGCGAGGGGTGCAGTTGAGAGACAGAGGCAAGTTGGTGATAGCAGGCAAAGAAAAAAGTGAACTCTTTTCATCAGTTGCGGCTGAACTATTTTGAGCTATATGGAATTAGTATTAGAATTCATATTGAAACTAATACTTTGGACTATTATCATTAGATATTACTATTTTAATGGTATTATACAGCATAGTTTTATTAGTAGTAGATTTATTAGAATTGATTGCGTCATTATTGTTATTGTTGAAATAATTACCAGTAAATGTCCCTTTACTTTAGGCGACAATTATAATGGCTGGTGAACAACTGTTTATAACAAAGATCTTGCCTCACAGTTATCAGAGTTATCACTTAGGGGCTGCGAGTATGTGTGCTGGAGCACCCTTTAAGAAAGGCATCAATATAGGTGCTGATACATAACCATCTTTGAACGAGATAGAGGGAATGGAACAATGAGAAAGAACTTCAATATTGGAAATCAAATTTTGAATTTGGTTGTTTCCAAAGATCAACTTCCGGTAGAAGCATATGTGGTCATGATGGAAAAATGTTCTTTAAATGTGACACATTAGGCCAATGTTATTACTACTACTCATGTACTCAGCATGGTATCACGTCAATCAGCTGTAACCGATGGAGTTCGATCTTCACAAAGTGTCCGACGGGCACTTTGTAACGTAACTGTAATCTTCATATCACCACTAGGCAAGATGACAACTTGTTCTAATTTCTATGATCAATAAATCTGCTGAATTTAGAAATTTATTTCACTTGCCAGCTGTATCAATGTAACACAGCAGACACAATGTTTTACCGCGTGTCCCTTTGCGCTATTCTGCGGTTTAAGACTAATAATCCACCACGATTCTGCATCAGAGTTCTCCCGTCTCTCTTTACCAGGGATTAAAATTTAGCGACTTCTCCGAGGACTGAAACCTGTACGTATCTATCCGGGACCGGAGTCAATCTGCTTGTGGATCACAGAGCCTGTTGAAAATCAGAGAGGATGAGCAGCGCCGAGGACACAAGCTTCTCGTTCGAGATGGAAGAGAAACTGTATGAATTCAGTGGACATCCTTTAAAGATCACGACGTTTAAGGGAGCCGATCTCGGCGTTTCTGCTTTCGTCTGGGAACCTGTAAGTCTCGCAGCCTGTGTGAATTTTCACCTATTTTGCAACTCACTGGCATAGATGTACGAAATATTTACCAGTACTCTGGTTAACAGACCGATACTGTACCCAAAATACCTCCCTACCACCCCACCAACTCCTTTCCAGCTAAAGTGCTGTTCACAGCCTTATACTTATCCATGACACTGGAACTAGGCCTGGGCTGAACGTTGCCTCATACAAAATAATTTCCCAGGAATCATTAATAGGTAACGAGAGCCCAGTAGAGCAGTATCGCTCCTTCCTGTACAGGTTCTGTTCCGTTTCATCAAATGGATCTTCACCTTCCACGTTCTTCCTTCAACCCACGTTCATTTCCCCAACATGTCAATGCGCTGTGTCAATTAACATATACTTCACGTCGTAATTCCGTGCGATCCTGCTCTTACTCCTTTTCTACTGCGTCAGGGCTACAGCAACCGGGGGTCTTTACCCTCCACTTACAATCCTCTTCGCCGCCTATGAAATCATTCTGGACTCTCAAATGAAAATGCAAACCACGTTCTCCGGCCCAAAGTCACGGCAGGGGTAAGAATGCTCGGCAGGAAGTGACTATCACTCCTGGGCAAAGCCCGCTGGATTTCTGAAACAGCTGGGGAATAACGGCGGCTATTTATTAATATGAACTTCATCTATTACTCTGCTTGAGTTGAGAGCTGGGCACTGTATAATATTGTTCAAGTCAGTTCGCCTCAGAACGAAATCTAAAGTGACAACGTGCGCATATCTCAGACACAGATCCTTGCCAACAGATAGGTTTTTCTTAATGCGGCTTTCTATGATTTCTGAAGATTTTGCGTCTCTGGTCAACATCAGTGCGCTAGGTTACATTGTGCAAGGGTGTATCCTGATTCACTTTCACTGCTTTGGTAACTCTGCAGTGCAGCGACTGCAGAGATATGAGGAGATGGGTTATGTGGGGCAAGAGAAGGCAGAAACAATGGGCCCACCAGGGCAGAGATGCTTTTGGATCTTGGGTAAGAGATAAAAGTGGGAAGTGCGGGCTGGGGAACTATCAGGTTGGAGGATGCGTGAGAGATCTCCTGATGTACGAGACCTGTGACAGTGCAGGAGATGGTGGCCTGGTGCTCGTTGGTGATCAATCCTGATGCAGGGTTTTGACCCGACACGTCGACAATTTGCTTTCCTACCACAAAATTCCTTCAGCAGCTCGCTTGTTGCGCCAGATTCCAGCATCTCCAGTTCTCTCGTGTCTCTGTTCCCCCTCGTGCTTCCTGAACCTTGCAAATGGATCGGCATTAACGGGTGTGTGCATGTGTGTGTGTTTTATTTCAGGGACTTGTACTCTGTCGCTACTTCGAGAACGAAAAGATTAATTTTACAGGGAAGAAGATGATTGAGCTGGGATCTGGAACGGGGATAGTGGGCATCTTAGCAGCCCTGTTGGGTAAGTTAATTCATGCCATCGTTTTCACTGCAGCGACAAAGCTAACATTGCAAATAATATCGTCAATTATACATGCATTTGAATAAGTGAAGGTCCCGTATTGTATTCAAGATTACAGATCTGCTTAGGTCTCCAATATACATTTACCTTATATGTTGCGCTGTCAGTGGACATCCTCTTGTTAAAATACCTGCACTCGTGGTATATTTTTTATTCATTTTGCGGAATATTGACGTCCGTTTTGAGTGTGTGCCTGCCTGTTATTCACTGGACCTGGTTCTATAAAGGGAAAGTGTAAGCAGGAGTAGGAAAAATACAATCAGGGAATTAATGGAAGGCGCCATCGATATACGGTAAGCGGGGGGTGGGGGGTGTGGTGGGGGGGGTGGTTACTAAACATGGGCTGCTCATAGACTCACTGTTATTCTGGAGGCCATTGATTTTGGGAATGGAAAGAAGGTTTAGAAAGAATAGTCTTACTTGATCTACGTACAATTCAATAGCTCGCCATAACCAGCACTAAAGGATACAAGGATCATTGTAGAAGTCGTTTAGGCATAATAAAATAATAATCATATTATCTCTGTAACATAAAACCATTACAGAGTGACCCACGAAGCATTACATGAATAAGATTAAATGGTTAAATTTATGTAAATTCACACGAGGAGAAGAGGCTGCTCGTGGACTAATGATCCAATTTTAGACGTCAGCACCCCCTTGCATCCTTATCTATGGAACGTGTCCTCTGGATTAGCCAGTAGCGTGTTGGACCCTCCTAAAAGATTGGCTTTATATTCAAAAAATGATGGACTGTTTCAGTCATAGTGAAGTTATTTTCTCCTTGTAAACTTCGATGCGGTTACTACAAAATCACAGAGTGGTTACAGAACGCAAGGCAGCAGTACAGCCTATTTCCGCCCCAGGTCTAAATACGAGCAAATCCAACTAGTCGAACTCGCCTGCACTGCAAATTCATTCATTGTACAGCTCCACTTTGAAAGTTACAATTGCATCTGCATTTACAAATGTATTCCAGACCCGAATGTTGTTAAAAAGAACCAATTTTGGTTCTTTTGCCAGTCACGTCATTATACATCCTGTAGTTCTTGACCCCTCCGTCATTAGCACCAATTTCTGTTTCTACGTGATTCAAAATACATCCATCAGATTCCCCCCACAAGATCCTCTGTGCCAAGGAGAACAATCCCACCTTCTCAAGTTTGCTCATTTATCTGAAGTCTCTGGAATCATAAATTTCTTCTGCACCCACTGAAAAGCCTTCATATTATTCTTAAGGCGTGGCACCCCGAACTGGACATGATACTCCAGCCATGACCGAGACAATGTTTCGTTAAGGTGCATCGTGATTTCCTTGCTCCTGCACTCTAAGCCCAAAATTCTGTAGCCTTTTAACCACTCTCAACTTGCTCTGCCACTTTCATATATATACACAGATCTCGTTGTTCTTGTGCACTTTTTAGACTTGTGCCCTCCAGTTTGTACTGGCACTCCTCCGTATAAATTACCTCTTTCACTCTTCCCACCAAAGTGCAACACTTCACATCTCTTAACAATAAGTGTCATCTGCCGCCTATCTGCTCTTTCCTCCAGCTTGTCTATATCCCACTGAAATCCTCACAGTTCACTACGCCTCTATGTTTTGTGTTATCTGCTGATTTGGAAATCGCGCCCAGTACACCCACATATTTAATGTATATTAAGAGAAGTACTGCCCTCTGGGAACACGTCTCACTCATCCGAAAAACAACCTTCTACTGCTGTTTCTCATTACTGAGCCAATTTTCTATCCATGCTATGAGAGTTCCTTTCATGCCTTGACCTTCAATCTTGAAGGGAAGCCTGCCATTTGGCTATATGCCAGTCCACACCCAGTACATCGTCCGTTTACTTCATCGACCTAACATGGTTTATAAAATGCTATATTAACTAAATAGCTAATTGAAATACCTAAGCCCATTTATTCTGTTTACTTGATATAAAAGACGATTATGTAAAGCTTAGTTGTTAAAAACGTTGACAAACTGGGCACATGATTCTTGTTTAACAAACTTGCCTCGAAACCTCTATCCCAGAGAATTCTGTACTCATGCAGGGACGCTGGAAATAACCAGACTCAATTTGCAAAGGTACATTTAAGCTCAATTGATTGAGCCCGGTTCCATCTCCTTAAACCAACAACACCCACATCACCTCCCTCGCCCCACAATATCTCCACTGACAGACTACTGAACCTCTAATATTACATCGCATTTCTTTTAAAGTCATAGAAATGCACAGCACCGCAACAGGCCCTTTATCTACTCCGCACCAAACATCAAGCAACCATTTAGATTAATCCTCCACAAATGCCACATTCCCGTCAACTCCTACTAGATTCTACCACTCACCTACGCACTAGCAGCAATTTACAGCGGCTAGCTAACCTGCCAACCTACACATCTTTGGGACGTTGGACAAACCGGAGCACCCGGAGGTTACAGGGAGAACGTGCATACTCCACACACGGGTTACTAGTGCTGTGAAGCAACGGCTCTACATGCTGCATCGGTGTGCGCCCTGAATATCTGCACACCAGTCATTGCTGAAAATATCACGTTAAACTGATGCAAAATATATTTGGACAACAAAGTGACCCCTTGCATTGAAAGGGGACAGCAATAGCCTTTGTTGTTCCCTGAGATAATTGAATTTGTAAACAGAACCTGATTTTGGGAAGCTCGCTTTTATCTTTCTATTCAACCTTCATTGCAGCCAATGGTTGTTGAACAGGCAAGCTATGAGTGAAGTGATTTATTGGTGATTTATTCGGCAAAAGATACTAAAGCCTGAAAGCACCTACCATTCGGCTCAAAGGGGGGTTCTATCCCGCCTTTAATGAACGGACCTCTTGTACGATAAAATGGACTCTTGACCTCACAATCTACCTCGTTATGGCCTTGCTCCTCACTGTTGGCGTGCACTGCACTTCCTCTGTAACACTATATTCTGCACTCTGTTATTATTTTCCCTTGTACTACCTCAATGCTCTGATGTGATGAAATGATCTGTATGGATGACATGCAATACAATGTTTTTCACTGTGCTTCGGTACGTGGGACAATAATAAACTAATTAGGACATGTGCTTCCTCTACTACTGACTGGCTTTCTGGCTTGAGGTTATTCGGGGTTGCATTCTGCATAAATTTTGCTCACCCTGGCAAGAATTATTACCCTAGCCTGTACTGGCTGGAACCAAAGAATAAAGTTGTTTGATGTGTTCTTTCATCAGGCGGAGATGTCACTCTGACGGACAGACCATACGTCTTGAAACAAATTGAATACAACGTCTCTGCCAACATCCCACTCAACTTCAGGCACCGTTCGAAAATAAGCGCTCTCGCCTGGGGTGCTGATCAGAACATCTATCCATCTGACTTTGATGTTATTCTTGGATCGGACATCGTGTACAACCCTACCCACTTTCCAGATCTTTTACAGACACTTCTGCATCTTTGCAACGAGAAAACTATAGTTTACATGTGTTCAAACATGGTTGCCAGAGAGGGAGCCACCAATTTTCACCAGGAACTCTTGCAGGAGCAGTTTAATAGCGAGTTAATTCACACAAGCGGTAGCAACTGTATTTACAAACTGACCAAAAAAACACCCTCAGGAGAAAGGGATTAGTTTCTGATACAAGGGTGGAAAAACAGCCTAACAGCAACGTGAAAATCTGATAAAAACAGAAAATACTGGGAACACTCAGCAGGTCAGGCAGCATTTGTGGAAAGAGAAACAGAGTTAACTGTTATGTGTCGCTCTCCACAGATGCTTCCCGATCTGCTGAGTGTTTCCAGCATTTTCTGTTCTTATTTTAGAATCCCAGTAAATGCAGTCTTTTTTTCAACGTGGAAATTTATTGCGTGTACTAACGTTTTGGAAGGATCATTCAAATGAAAGTTGTGTCTGTTCTCTGTTTTCCTAATTCCTTCCGGCTCAGTCATAATCTGGCGGTTCATGCTGGCGCTTTACATCAATTTGCATAATATATAAACTTTCCTTTGGAGATGATCACACTGGTGCAGGTTTATGCAAGTGAAAGAAGGTGACTTTTGGTGCCACGCAAATGCTCACGTACAATTTCTGGACAGACAGACATTTTAAATGGTCACCTTGCCTTATTGCAATATTAATGCCAAATTGCACTATGCAATTGGCTCCGTTTCACATCGCTCAATGAAACCCATTCTTTTTGCTACCAAAAGCCTTTTAAAGAACTGGGGGAACACCCATCGTTTGGAAGTGCACAGAAAAATTCCTGACGCATTTCAAAATGTTTCAACTGACAGATATAAACTAAATCCAAATGTCCTTCTTACTCTCAGCGATCCTTCTCCTCCTCCATCTCTCGCCAATCCGACCTTTACGCTTCCCTCTGATTTAAATATTAATATCTTATTCAGCGCAGACATGGTGAGCTGAAGGGCCTGTTCCTGTATTGTACTGTTCTGTGTTCTATGTTCTGTTTCCTGCATTGCAAAGTATGATGCAAAAATATCACATTTTAGAAACCCTCGGGTACTCCTTTATGATTGGAGTTCCATTTCTTTGGGCTAAAATAAATGCCGATTGCTACTAATTCCCTCGAAATTTGACTACAATTTGGTTTGAGTTATAAGAAGCACTGACTGATGGTACAAATGAAAAGCTAATCGGGTGCCTTCAGTAAAGATGCCCACACTAACAGCCAGCACAGTATGTAACAGAAGGAGGTTCCCGTTTTCTTTTACTGTTATTCTGTGCGCGATCACCCGGTTCATTGCCTCAGATGAACGCTGGAGACGCGCAATGCGTGCAACTTCCTTGGGAATTATATTTTTGCTGCCCGGTTCTATTCCCTCTATTCAGTAGATATGAGTGTTATATTTCCAAGCACTGGAATATTCTTTTCACTGGCAAAAGCATATCACAACACAAGCAAACATTGTGCGTTAGCAGAGTATATGGAATAAATTCAGTCTAATGCGCACTTATGTTAGCTGTAAATGTTAATTACGTTGCACTGCAAATAATAAATCTTAAACTATTGCAGTATGGATCGGTCTTACGTGTTTGTTTTATGGAAATTATTGGACCACTGTAAAGAATATAATGAGATCTAGAATTCTCGTCATTAAGATGTCAAACGAAGTGCATCATAACCCAACATACTGAAAACATTTCAGATTAGTCAACAGAGTCCTAAAATGCTACAAGCATTGTCACAATGCGTTATCCATACAGTGTTTACTGGGCAGTTGATCACTATTACTGATGTTGATAACAGTAGACTAGCTCTGTACTTTAGCAATAACCAGTAGTCATGTGTCCCCACCACAATGGGGAGAGGGAAGATAATAAAATGGAATTGGCGTGGGATTAGTATTGAGAGTTGACATGGATTCGATGGGTCAAAGAGTCTGTTTTCGCGCTGCGTGATATTATGGAATACGGCCGATGTACAGGTCAATGAGATGTCATGTTGATATGAACTTGCAGAGACTTAATAATTCTTAGGGTGTTGTTGACATGAGTAAGGACGTGGTTAGTAGCCAAAATGTGGCTGGTGATTTCCACTGACATTGAGATTTTCATGACAATTTTCAATTATTTAGAATGAAGTAATAGAGGGTAGTATTTCCAAATGCGTTGACGGCAATGAATTAAATGGTGCAATACCTGGTACAACTAGCAACATTAGCGAAGTTGCATTGATAGAGTCAGGGAGTACCCAAAACTTAGTGGACGGTGTTTCAATGTGGGGAAAGAAATGTGAGGCCATTCACTTCCAATCAAGAGAAAAAAAATGGAAAGAAGTGTTTTCTAACTGGTTACTGCGACTATGGATCCAGGTAGACAAACAATCAAAATTATTGCAGATGCACAATAAAATCTGATCGACCAAAATGGAGCAAAGCAAAAATGTCTTCAGCCAGCTAGAGTTATGGTAGTTATAACATAAAACTCTCGTTACTTTCAGTTTGCAATATTGAATTCCGTTCTGTGTACTGCACCTCGGCAGGTAGAAGAACATACTTGCTTTAGAGTAGGTGCAATGCACGCTCACCAGAATGGGGAGGACAGAGAAAAGCTATTTCCTGTCAGATTTTGGAATGATAAGAATGGAAGGATAAGAAATAAGAAAGACAGAATCGATCGGGGTTCGAATCCCGTCGCTGTCTGTGAGGAGTTTGTACATTCTCCCGTGTCTGCGTGGGTTTCCTCCGGGTGCTCCGGTTTCCTCCCACATTCCAAAAGACGGACGGGTAGGTTAATTTGGGTTTAAAATGGGCGGCGCGGACTCGCTGGGCCGGAAGGGCCTGTTACCACGCTGTAAATAAAATTTAATTTAATTTAAAATTTAATTGAAAATTTAATTCAATTAAAAATATCCAATCACGAAAGCGTCGCCGAGATTAGGCCTGCAATCCCCTGAGTAAGAATACTAAATGAGTTATTTTTGTTAACAGGCATTAATGAAATATGTTCAGATTCAGATTAGTTTATTGTGTATACACCAGGGTGCAATGAGATTCCTTGCTGGCCTGAAGCTCCCAAGGTAAACATCATACATGGTAATAACAAGTACAACGATAAATACAACGATGAGTGCAAAACAACAGAATGGTGCAAAGATGATGAATGGTGCAATCTGAAGTGAGGACGGAGAAAGGCTCCTTTCTGTCAAATGTTGAAGTGGATGGGAGACGAGAATAAAGAATACAGAGTAAGTAAGGATAATATAAGAATTAATCAAAACAGAAGACGTTGGAAATACTCAGCAACTTCGACAGAATCTGTGAAGAATAGCCAAAGTGTATTTCAGGTCGAAGTCTTCTCATTGGAAAGGTTGTCGACTTGAAATGTGTATTTACAAAATCTTCTGTTTTTATTTCAAATTTCCAAAATAATATTTTGTTTTTTCTTACGTCATAGGGGGCCATTCGGCCCTCGGAGCTATTCCAGCCCTTGGGCCGTCCCATTAATCTCATAAAATGGATGTAAGGTACAGGTGAAGACGTGTCGAGTCTGCAGGATCAGACATACATAGAGTCATAGAGCAACACGGAATGGATACAGGCCCTTCAACCCAACCAGTCCATGCCAACCACTGTGCTCACCCAGCTAGTCCCAATTTCCTGCGTTCCGCTCATATTCCTTCAAGCCCCTCCCCTCCGTCTACTTATCCAAGTGCTTCTAAAATAATAATACTGTACCTGCCTCAACCACTTCTTCTGGCAGCTCATTCCATATACTCACCACCCCTGTGTTAAAAAGTTGCTCCTCAGGTCATTTTAAATCTTTCCCCTCTCACCCTAAATCTAAGCCCCCTAGTTTTGGACTTCCTTACTCTGGGGGAAAAGACTGTTACTGTCCACCTTATCTATGCCTCTCATAATTTTAAACATTTCTATAAGGTCGCCCCTCATTCTCCTACATTCCAAGGAATAAAGACCTAGTGTGACCAGCCTGTCCCTGTAACTCAGGCCCTCTGGTCATGGCAATAACCTCATAAATCTTTACCGCACTCTTTCTGGTTTAACCACATCTTTCCTATAACAAGGTGGCCAAAACTGTTCACAGTACTCCAGGTGCGGCCTCGCCAATGACTTGCACAATGGCAACATAATGTCCCCACTCCTATACTCAATGTCCTGATACAAGTGATCCCTCTGCACCATGGTAAAACAGAGAGGAAATTGTTGAGAAAAAGCTCCAGTCGTGAGTGAAGATTTCTAAGGGAGAATTCAGGTCAGTGAGAAATTAGAGAGGATGGGATTACTTCGTATGCTTCAGCCTCACCAATCGACTTCGTGGAGCCTGGGATGGTCCAGTTTTCAGTACCTGATGGATTTGCCTATAACCTCAGTGGATTTTGGATTTTTAGTTGAATTATTTTCTGGATTTGACTTTGATCTTTATGCAGCCTTTAGACTGTTTTGTCAGTGGTCACTGGATTTAGTTTCACAGTGTTTGCTCACTGGATTTAGATTCTTGGTATATGAAGTCCCAGGATATGGTGCAAAAATGGGCAGTCTCTGGATTTATTTGCTACGTGTAGTTAGTCATTGGATTTGGTCTTAGAAGGAGTGCTAGCTGGCACCATTTCTTCATTCCACTGAACCAAATTTTCATTTTTTCTCAACTCTCAATGTTTTTCAACAGTTTTCATTTGCTATAAACAGAAAATGCTGCAAATGTTCAGCAGGTCAGGCGGCATCAGTGGAAAGAGGAACAGAGTTAATGTTTCAGGTCAAAAACACTTCATCAGAATAGTGCCATTGTTGTGAAACAGATTCGGGGTCTCAGAAGGTGAGAACTCTGAACACAGTCTTAGAGATAAATGATTTATTTGCAAAAGACAAACGTGGAGAAAGGATAACAGGAATAACACACACACACACACAGTTGATAGCGAATGTGGGAAAATCGCAACAGGGTAAAATACACACACACCCACACACAAAACAAACCAGGTACAGACAATCAAGGAAAAACCATACGATACCCGCCACCCCTTGACTCAGTGCAGGCACAGCTCTATGCTACCAGGGATACCAACTAAGATGCTCCCAACCCTTTTAACAGTGCACACCTTACCAACAATTTCTCCAGCGCCGTTCCATGGTTCCTTAGCCTGGGATGAAGCAGGGTGATCCCTCGGGGCAGGCAAAAGAGGGCGAGCCAAGCACATGTGGCACTCTTTATTGTGCTGGAGGGCTAGGGGTGTCCAGCCCAGGTAATTTAAAAAGGCCAATGGCCCAGTGCCAGCAAAGACTAATTGATCACAAAGGCCAATGGCCTAAGGCTAAGTACAAAGGTGCTTAAAGGAACCAGTGCACAGGTGTACACTGATGGGTGGGGTGGAGCCAAACCTTGATTGGCAGTGGTGTTTCTTTTGACCAGGTAATGGGCAGTGCTGTCATGTGACAGCCATGACCCTTCACAATACAATCCACCCCTTGGAAGTCACACCATAAGCCAATCATGGTAATAACTATTACTAAGCCTGAAACTATGTGTCAGTGTACAGTACTAATGAAAGGCAGACGTGCTTTTGATAACCTGGCATGCACAGCATAATATACAGACAGCAATGACAATGAGAATGAGAGCAGTTGCCCAGTGGATGACAGTTGCCCACCATCCCCCCAGAGACCCAAATGGCCACCAGTTTCCCCATGAGGTGTCGTGATGGAGGAGCTCGTCCCTCGCTTTTTGAATTTTAGCCACGGGGTCCCGAATGTGAGCAGCCAAGTGGGTGATGTTCCTTGACCCATCAGGGATCAACATGCAACAATCCTTAACAATCACTGCACAGGTACCACTATCCGCAGCAAGTAGGTAATCCAGGTCTATTCGATTCTGCAGGGTGACCATTCTGACGACCGTCAGCTCTGCTGCCGCCTGCATCAGGGTGTCTTCTGTGTGTTGCTGTGCCACTGCCATTTTGTTGGCCAGTGCCTCAAGCACGCTGGCCATCAGGATGATCTCATGGGACAATCGGGCCATGCAAATACATGGGAAAGGCTATCATCCAAAACCTCTCCACCTCTGTGACAGCCCTCTTGTCCCGGTGGCCGCTGTATGCTGGGTGCTCCCCAAGGTCATCTAGGACGTGGATATAGGGCACCACAAATGCTGGAAAGCAGCAACCATACCAGCTCCTGGGGAGCCATGGGTAGGCACAGTGGCCGCAAATCCAGTGGGTCCAATTCAAAGTCCAGGGAGCCCTCAGCTTAGCGGCACCATCGGCAGTGGTCACTGGGGCACCCGGTTACCAGTTTCGCTTGCAGTCACTGTGGCTGACTGAAAGGGTGGAACTGTGCTCATTTGGGAGCCTGCACCAGCATTGCTTAGGCTTGCTCACCAGCTGTGGAACAACCCTGGAAGTTGGGACTTGGGTGGAGTTCAAATTTTAGGGAGGGAAATACCAGTTCCTGAAACACCCACCCCATCGGGGAATCGCTGGAAGAGATATTATGTAGTGGTGAGGGGAGTGGTGAGGGACTGCCATTCGCCCCCCCCCCAAACAGATATGCCAAAACCCACAGGAGCGAAAAGTCCGTGTAAACAGTTCATTTGAAAGTCATCTAGCGGGATCAGCTTAAGTGGCAGAGCTTCATTGACGTGTGCTGGTGTTTGCACGCAAATCCGGCAGTTGGATCTATTAGTGGTGCTGGCAAATTCGTAAGTGACTCTGAGGAAGGTGTTGGCAGACGTCCCGATGCCGATCCTGGCGGTGAACAGAGGGGATGACTGGAGTAACGCCATTGCCCTGTAGGGGGTGGAGGGGGGGAGGTTTTAAGGAACGTGCTCATTCTTGTAGGGTCAGGTGTTGGGTATGAAGACAGGACAGGTTAGTGTGACCCGGAATCATGACCCAACGGGTGTCCCCAGGACCATGCGCGTCAACTTCTCCCTTCTAAGGGGGACCCTGTGGCTGTCGTACCCATACTCAGGGAGAGTATGGTCTCGGGGTGGTTTGGTCTCTTCCAAGTCCGGAGGTGGGGAGTGTGCCAGATGGTGGGACAGTGGGGACCCCCCTTGGCCAGTGGGCCATGTATTCAGCTGGTCAACGGCCTGCTGCAGCACGCTCAACCACCCCTGCAGTGTGCGGGAGGGCGTTAGTGTGCATACTTTCTCTTCAGTAGGTTGTTCATTCTCTCAATCAGGCCTGATGCCTGTGGGTGGTAGGGTATACGGAACAGCCACATGATCCCTGCCTCAGCAGCCCAGTGATGTACTTTAGCCCCTGTAAAGTGTGAGCCCTGATCAGATTGTACCTCCCACAGGACTACATAGTGGAGGAGAGGTGCTGCAATCCTTTGATAGTGCAATTTTGGTCGCCCCCTCACAGGCCACCGCCACCAGGACACTGGAGTATGTATCCACTATCATCAGGGCATACTGTTTTTTGTTTTGGCAGGGGAGCATTCCGATGTAGTCAATCTGCCATGCGCGACCCGCTCCCGTGCCATGGCGAATGTGACCCCGTGGCCCTGCTGGCCAAGCTCGTGGCCTCACTTGCTGGCAGATAGGGCAGTTAGCGACAGTGGTCTTGCATTGATCCAATGTCAGAATGATCCCAAATTGCTCTGCCCAACGCAGTGTACCCTAGATGCCCACTTTTGCAATGTGCCCACGCAGCTAATGCACTGAGGTTGTTTTATCTGGGGAGGCAGTGGCACAGCATATTTAGGCAGCCTGGTCCACAGTGGCATTGTGTATAGCCTCCTCTGTATTTTTGTGGGTATGAACATCCACCTGGTGGACCAAAATCTGTCTGTGGGTTGCCTGATCCCAAATAAAATGCCAGTGTTCCTGTCCCCAGAGGTGGTGACCATGAATTACCCACCCCATTTCATGCCACCAGGCCATCCACACCACCATACCATTGGTCACTGCCCAAGAGTCGGTATAAATGTGGACCGTCCCGGTGGTGTCCCACAGGGTGAGCGTTACTGCCATCAGCTCGGCAAGTTGACTGGACCCATCCGCTCCCTCTTTGGTCAAAGTTTTCCCCTATGGCGGGATGAAGTGCTGCCACTTTCCAGTATTGCTTCCCCCCTTTCCAGCAGCTGGAGCCGTCTGTGAACCATGCATGCAATTTTTTTCAGGGTCGAAGGAGTTGAAGGGTTGGCCCCAGGACACAGGGGAGGGCTGGATTTTGGGTATGTCTGGGGCTGGGTCCTGGGACTGTGGGAAGGACATGACCTGCTCATGGAGGCGGCTGACCCCTTCCGGACTGGGTTCGGCTCGGTCGGCGCTATACCATTTCCACTTCCCTATAGAGGACCTCTGGGCACGGCCCTCTTTGTGGGTGGAATCGGGGGACTTGACCCAACGCATTATAGGCAGGTGGGGGTGAAGGACAACAGGGTCGGTGCTAGTTTGGTGTTTGGTGGTGAGGAGCACCAGATAGCAGGCAAGCAGCTGGCGCTCAAAGGGACCGTAGCGAGCTGTGGCCTCAGGCAGAGATTTGGTCCAAAAGCCGAGCGGGACTCTGCGTCCTTGGATCTTCTGCCAGAGGCTCCATTTGGTGACCATCTCACTGGCCGAGACCCGTAACTCAAAGGGGATACCTGCTTGGCGGGGAGCAAGTAGCAGTGCTTGCTCAACAGCTTGCTTTGCTGTTTCAAAAGCAACCTGTTGTTCGAGTCCCCATGAGAATGTGGCTTTCTTACGGGAGATTCTATAGAGTGGTCTAAAGAGCATGGTGAGGTGGGGTATATGCTGCCACCAATAGACTAGGAGGCCCATGTAGCTCTGGGTGTCAGTTTTATTCGAAGGGACGGCAAAATTAAAAATTTTATTCCTGGCAGCCTCTGGAATATGTCACCGGCCTGAGTGCCATTGAATCCTCCTCAGGACATTCTGGCTGGGGCCCTGTACCTTATCCATATTAATAGCCAAGCCCCATTCTCTGAGGGAGGAGATTAGCATATCAAGAGCCTCTGAGACAATGGTGTCACACGGCCCTTGTAGGAGGATGTTGTCGATGTAATAGGCAGTTGACACCTCTGGGGGGAGTTGAATGCCTTGCAAATCACGGGAGATTAAACCGTGACAAATGGTGGAGCTGTGAACATTGCCTTGGGGTAGATGGCTAAATGTATATTGTCTCCCATCTCAGGTGAATACAAACTGATATTGGGAACGTTGATGGAGGGGGATGGAAAAGAATGCATTGGCCAAATCCACAACTGCATACGAAGGCTTGTCTGGGTGCCCTGCAATATCCTCCACTAGAGTGACTATGTCGGGCACGGCAGCAGCAAGAGGGGGGCAGAATTGTTGAGGTGTCTGTAGTCCACCGCCATGCGCCACATCCCATTCTTTTGTAGGATGGGCCAGACGGGACTGTTGAACAGAGAGGCTGCAGGTCTGATGACGCCCTCCCGCAGCAGGGCTTGGACAGCCTCAGTGATATCTTGGTGTTCCCCCCAGCACTCTGTACTGTTGGCTACAGATGACCTTGGTGGGGGGGGGGGGGGGGGGGGGTGCGGGAACAACAACTGGTTTCCAATTGGCTGCCCCAACTACAACTGTAGCCCATGCAACTCCGAACGTAAACTTGTCCTGGTTTGTATGAAGGGACTGTCCCTTTAAAACATTGATCCCTAGGATGCACTCAGGCGAGGCCGCTATTAAAACTGTTACGGGTCGAGCAGGTTGGTTCCCAATGGCCTTAGGGATCGTGACCTCCCTCACAGGCAAAAGGGAAACCCCCAACTCCTCTATCTGCATTTGTGTCCCTTTCCACCCGGCGGGGTTGCCCAGGATGGTGGTGTGTTGGGCACCTGTGTCGACGAGTGCCATCCACATCTGTATGTTCCCCTTTCTCCAATGTATCGCTGGGCAGGGCGGGGTGGGGGGAGCCATGGAACAAATGCGCCAGAGACCCCGGCCTTCATCCTATGGGAGGGGGGTGGAGGTCTGCCACCCCTTGGGTGAGGGTTCCTGCTGGAGATGAGACACTTCCTGTCTCAGCAGGTCCCGGAGCTCAGCCTTAAGGGCAGGAGAGACTGTTTCGAGTGGGGGGAGGGGCAGAGGCAGTTCCAGTGTCAGTGGGGGCAGCCCACGTGGTCTGGCGGTTGGGGGCACCCCGTGTTGGGCTTGGTCCCGGCGTGGTTGTGGGTTTTCCCCTGGTCAGATTTCCCCCCAAAGAGATCTTTCCACCGCATGTAAAGGGTGGAGGTCGGGACCCCATCTATACTGGTGTGGTCCACCCCTGCGCGCAGCAGGTCCAGGTACTGATTGCGCATGAAACAAGAGGTTGTGTCTCCAGCCCTCGTCTTTGTCCTACGGACCTGGACGGGCGCCCCCCACTGCATGTACTCTAGCCCTACCAGGAGGGTGATGGCATCCCGTACGGTCTTCCCACTAGCCAGTCTCATGAGGGGCAGGACCACTGGCCTCAACTCGGGGCACATGGTGGCGACCAGGTATCCTACTAGCGCGCTGGTCACCCTGGTATTTTCTAAAAACTCACGATCGCCGGCCCTCTCATAACTGCTGGTCACCAGTGCCCAATTGCTGGCCCGGTGCCAGCAAGGACTAATCGATCACAAAGGCCAATGGTCCAAGGCTAAGTACAAAGGTGCTTAAAGGAACCAATGGTCAGGTGTGCACTGATGGGTGGGGTGGAGCCAAACCTTGATTGGCAGTGGTGTGTCTTTCGACCAGGTAATGGGCAGTGCTGTCATGTGACAACCACAACCCTCCACAATACAGCCATAAAGTATGATTTGGTCATCGTGACGCAGAGCAGAGTGATCCCACTTCCTGTGGAAGCTCTTCAGTCATACTACTCATCAGCTTAAGCCTGGAGGTTGTAGTGGTTCTGCTACATGCAGGTACGCATTGTTGCATTATTTGAGAAATTGAACCTAGAACTAACCACCATAGAAATCAAGAATGTTGATACTTCTGACCTTATATTAGAGGTATGACGCTTGAGGAACACCTGCTGCAATTTTCTGAGTGTGGGGTAATTGGTCTTCAGAAACAATCCCATCAAGGTGGACTACGTAGGCTACCTAAGGCTCGATCAGGCTACATAAAGCTTGACGTTCAACACCATCATCCCCTCAGAACATTGTCAGGCTCAAAGACATGGGCCTCTGTAGGTTCCTATGCAATTGGATCCTTGTCTTCCTCACTGGGAGACTACAATCAGTACAGATTGGAGACCCCATCTCCGCCTCACTGATCATCAACACAGGCGCACCTCAGGGCTGCGTACTTAGCCCCCTGCTATACTCTCTCTATACCTACTACTGTGTGGCTAAGCATAGCTCCAACGCCAACTATGAATCCACTGGTGACACCACTGTTGTGGCAGACTCACAGATGTTGACGAAGAGGCGAACAGGAGTGAGGTAGGTCAGCTGGTTGAGTGGTGTTGACAACCTAGCGTTCAACGTCAGCAAAACCGAGGAACTGATTGTAGACTTTGAGAAGGGGAAGTCAAGCAAACAAACAGCAGTCCTCATTGAAAGATCTGCGATGGAAAGGGTGAGCAGTTTCAAGTTCCTGGTTGTTAACGTCTCGGAGGTGTTGTGAAACAGGTTTGTGGTCTCAGAGGCAAGGAATCTGAACACAGAGTTAGAGATACATGATTTATTTACAAAAGACAAACGTGAGGAAAGGGTAACGGGAATAAACCACACACATGTGCACAGTTTATAGTGAGCATGGGAAAATCACAACTGGGGTAAAATACACACAAACACACACACACACAAAACGAACTAGGTACAGACAATCAAGGAAAAACAAAACGATACCCACCACCCCTTGACTCAGTGCAGGCACAGCTCTATGCTACCAGAGACACTAACTAAAATGCTGCAACCCCTTTTAACAGTGAACACCTCACCAACGACTTCTCCAGCTGGAGCAAAGCAGGGTCATCCCTCAGAGACAAAAGAGAGAGAGAGAGCCGAGCACATGTGGAACTCTTTATAGTGCTGGAGGGCTGGGGGGGGTGGGGGGGCGGGGGGTCCAGCCCAGGTAATTTAAAAAGGCCAATGGCCTGGTGCCAGCAAGGACTAATCGATCACAAAGGCCAGTGGTCAGGTGTGCACTGATGGGTGGGGCGGCGCCAGGCCAAACCTTAATTGGCAGTGCTGTGTCTTCCCACCAGGTAGGAGCAGTGCTGTCATCCTACCAGGTAGGGGCAGTGCTGTCATGTGACAGCCACAACCCTCCATAATACAGGAAGATCTCTCCTGGGCCCCACACATAGCTGCAACCATGAGGAAGGCGCATCAATATCTGTATTTCTTAGAGGCTTGAGATTCAGCATGACATCAAAGGCTCTGACAAACCTCCACAGATGTACAGTGGAAAGCATTCTGACTGGTTGCATCAGGGCCTGGTGTGGAAACTCCAGTGCATAGGAATGCAAGGGGCTAGCCAGTTCCATCACGGGTACAGATCTCCCCACCATCAAGGACATCTACAAGAGGCGATGTCTCAGGATGGTGGCATCCATCATTAAGGACCCCAACCATCCGGGCCATGCCCTCTTCTCAATGCTGCCATCAGGCAGGAGGTACAGGAGCCTGAAGACCCACATCTCAAGGTTCAACAACAGCTTCTTCCCCACTGCCACCAGGTTCTTGAACCGACCTGAAAAAACCTAATTCTACCTCTGACTATATTTCATTTTTCACTCTTTCTACTTGCATTAATGTCATTATGCTTATGTTGTTTACTTTGTTGTGTAAGTTATGTGTAATTTATATTAATTTGTTTATGTTAATTTATGTTTGTTGTGTTTGTAATGCACTGTGCCACTGCTGCTGCTGCAAAAAGCTAATTTTCATGACATTTATACCCTGGGTATGTATACCTCTGATAATAAACTTGAACTTGCAGCCAATGGAGATCTTCTCTGCTAATCAGTGTTGACTTCAGATTTACTCAGATTCATTGCTACCACATTCGGTCGATTCTGCTTCGATGCCAAGGAGATTCTTCAAAAATCCATGTTGTGGGCCAAGGCAATAATGTCTCCGGCCGAGGATACTGATGGAAGCCAAATTGGGCACTCTGGCCAGTCACAGGCCACTAGTGGCAAGTTTTTTATATTTATATTTGATAGCACAGTCAACAATACCTTCCATCAATTTCCCAAGGACTGAGGGTAGTATTTAATTTTATTGCTCCTCATTTAGTGGACTGGGAATGCCTGAGCATTTTTCCAATCTGTTTTGTAGAAGCAGTATTAATTCTGGAATACTACCCTGCAACATCACAGCCAGCGTTTGCATCGCACAGCTTTTCCAGTTGAATTCTCTGCAGTCCCACATTGGATTCTCTATTGCAAGATAAAGCTTTTCATTCTATCTTTAGTACATCAACAGTTCAAACTCCCTAGTTGTCATCATGAGGTTTGAAGGCAGCTCTTCAGGTATTCACCATCATAAGCAGTATGTTACTGAGCCCCACTAAACACTGGTGGACTATCACAAATATGTAACTGGATTGGTAGAAATTGACTAAGAGAAAAAAACAGATAATAAACAGATCTTTTCACAATGCCAAGTAATGGATATTAATGGAATAGGTAATTTGGCCACTTGAGTCTGTTTTGATCAAGACCGATCAGTCTCTCAGCTCTAATTTTACCTGGGTCCATTTCCTGCAACAATCATGCCAACAAAATCTGCCAGTCTCAGTTCTGAGGTTTTCAATTGGCTTAACCCCAGTGATAATTGGAAGAGGAGTGTTTGGAAGAAGAGATTGCCAGATTCTCACAACCAGTTGAATGCAGGTGTGATTTCTGGCATCAATCCTGAATGATGTAGCCCCACATTAAAAACCACATCCATTCGTTCTGGATTTCTTCTTTACCCTCTCAGCTCCTTTAATCATCTTCACAAGATCACAAGACTAAGGAGGAGAAGTATGCCATTCGGCCCATCAAGTCTGCTCCATGAGCTAAACTAATACTATTCCTATCTATCCCCAATTTCCGGCCTTATCCCCATATCCCTTGATACCTTGACTAATTAGATACCTATCAATCTCCTCCTTAAACGCCCCCAATGATTGGGCCTCCACAGCTGTACGTGGCAAAGAATTCCATAATTTCATTACCCTCTGGCTAAAGAAATTTCTCCTCATTTCTGTTTTAAACTGGTACCCTCTAATTCTAAGATTGTGCCCTCTAGTCCTGGACTAACCCACCAAGGGAAACAGCTTAACCACATCTACTCTGTCCAGTCCTTTCAATATTCGAAATGTTTCTATGGGGTCCCCTCTCATTCTTCTGTACTCCAATGAATACAATCCAAGAGCCGACAAACACTCATCGTAAGTGAGACCTTTCATTCTGGGAATCATCCTCGTAAATCTTCTCTGAACCCTCTCCAACATCAGTGCATCCTTCCAAAGATAAGGGGCCCAAAACTGCACACAGTACTCCAAATGAGGCCTCACCAGTGCCCCACAGAGCCTCATCAACACTTCTTTACTTTTATACATTATACCTCTCGAAATGAATCCTATCATAGCATTTGCTTTCCTTACTGCCGATCCAACCTGGTGATTAACCTTTAGGGTATCCGGCACGAGGACCCCCAAGTCCCTTTTTACTTCTGTACTTTGAATTTTCTCCCCATCTAGATAATAATCTGCCCATTTATTTCTTTTTCCAAAGTGCACAACAGCACATTTCTCCACATTGAATCTCATCTGCCATTTCTTTGCCCATTCTCCTAAACTATCTAAGTCTCTCTGCAACCTTCCTGTTTCTTCAATACTCCCTACTCCTCCACCTATCTTGGTGTCATCTGCAAGCTTAGCCACAAAACCATTTACTCCATCATCCAAATCATTAATGTACAAAGTAAAAAGAAGCGGCCCCAATACCGACCCCTGCGGAACACCACTAGTAACTGGTAGCCAACCAGAACAGGATCCTTTTATTCCCACCCAGCCTACCAGCCAATGCTCCACCCATTCCAATATCCTACCTGAAATTCCATGACCTCTCATCTTATTAATCAGCCTCTTATGTGGCACCTTGTCGAAGGCCTTTTGACAGCCTAAATACACAACATCCACAGCCTCTCCCTTATCCACCCTACCTGAGATTTCCTCAAAAAACTCCAATAGGTTGGTCAGGCAGGATCTTCCCTTCACAAAACCATGTTGGCTTGGACCTATCTTGCCTTGCACCTCTAGGTATTCCATAAGCTCATCCTTGAAGATCGATTCCAATAACTTTCCCACCACTGACATCAGACTAATAGGTCTGTAATTTCCTTTATGCTGCCTCCCACCTTTCTTATACAGCAGAACTACATTTGCGACCCTCCAGTCCTCCGGAACCATGCTGGAGTCTATTGATTCCTGGAAAATTATCACCAATGCCTCCCGCAATCTCTGAAGCCACCACCTTCAGAAACCGGGGTGCACCTCATCTGGTCTGGGAGACTTATCTGTCTTTAGTCCATTTAGCTTCCCTAGCACCTTCTCTCTACTAATCTTAACTGAACTCAGCTCTATCCCCTGAGACCCCTGACTATCCGGTATATTGCTGATGTCCTCCACAGTGAAGACTGATGCAAAATACTCATTTAGTTCCTCTGCCATCTCTTTGTTATCCATTATAATCTCTCCCGCACCATTTTCAATTGGTCCTATATCAACCCGTGTCTCTCTTTTACTCTTCATATATTTAAAAAAACTCTTAGTATCTTTTTGAATGTTATCTGCCAACTTCCTTTCATAATTCATCTTTTCTTTCCTAATCAGCTTCTTAGTTTCTTTCTGTAAGTTTCTAAAAGTTTCCCAGTCTTCTGTTTTCCCACTAATTTTTGCTTCCTTGTATGCCCTCCCTTTTGCTTTTATTTTAGCCTTCACCTCTCTTGTTATCCACATTTGTGCCATTTTTCCATTCATAATCTTTTTTCTTGGAATATATCTATCCTGCATTTTCCTTATTTCTTGTAGAAATTCCACCCATTTCTGCTCTGCCATCCCTCTAACTAGCTTACTTTTCCAATCAATTTGGGCCAGTTCCTCTCTCATGCCACTGTAATTTCCTTTGTTCCACTGAAATATTGACACATCTGATATCAGCTTCTCCTATTCAAATTTGAAACTGAACTCAATCATATTGTGATCGCTAGTTCCTAATGGTTCCTTTACCTTTAGTTCCCTAATCACTTCCGGTTCGTTACACAACACCCAATCCAAAACAGCCAATGCCCTGGTGGGCTCATCAGCAAGTTGCTCCAAAAAGCCATCCCGTAGACACTCCACAAACTCGATCTCCTGAGATTTTCTGCCTTCCTGACTTTCCCAATCCACCTTCATGTTAAAATCCCCCATAATTATCTTGACGTTGCCTCTCTGACATGCTTTTCTATTTCTAGCTGTAATTTATAGTCCACATCCTGGCTGTTGTTAGGGGACCTATATATAACAGTTATTATTGTCCTTTTACCCTTGCCATTTCTTAGCTCCACCCATAAGGATTCCACTTCTTCTGACCTTACGTCCCTTCTTTCTATTGATTTTATATCATTACTAACAATCAGGGCCACACCACCCCCTCTGCCTACCCGCCTACCTTTCCTATACACTGTGTACTCCTGGACATTTAGTTCCCAATCACATCCGTCATTAAGCCACGACTCGGTGATTGCCACAATGTCATTATTTTTTAATCTGTACCTGTGCCACTAGGTCATCCACTTTATTTCCAATGCTACGTGCATTTAAATATAGTACATTTAGACCAGTATCTGCTACTGATTTCACTGTATTTCTATTGTTCAGCAAATTATCCTGTCTTTTCACCTGCCTGTCCTTCTTTCCATCTTCACTGCACACTGTCTTGGACTTGCTCCTATATACCTCTTCCTCTATCCTAACATCCTGGTTTCCTTCCCTCTGCCAAATTAGTTTAAACTCTCCCCTACAGCTATATTAAATATTCCCGCCAGGATATTGAACCCCTTGGAGTTCAGGTGTAACCCATCCTTTGAGAATAGGTCATACCTCTCCCAAAAAAGGTCCCAATGATCCAAGAATTTGAAGCCCTGTCCCCTGCACCAGTCACTCAGCTACGCATTCATCTGCCAGATCTTTCTATTCTTACTTTCATTAGCACGTGGCACAGGTAGCAATCCTGAAATCACCAGCCTGGAGTTCCTGCTTCTCAACCTTCTTCCTAGCTCCTTGTAATCTTCCTTCAGGACCTCCTCTCTTTTTCTACCTATGTCATTGGTACCTACATGTACCAAGACTTCTGGATGATCACCCTCTCCCCTCAGAATATTCTGGACCTGGCCCGAGACATCCCATACCCTTGCAATTATATCACCTCAGTATTTTGTTTTACATTTGAGGGGAAGCAAGCCCAGTCTGCAAATGCCCTCACAATGTAATCATTTTAGGAGAAAAAAAAGTAAAATGACAAATTAATACGTGTAACTCTCTGCCCTTGCTGTCTGAACTGCTGCGTATTCTAGATCTAAAATGAAAAAAGATAGATTTCTAGAATCTTCTGTTTTTTTTCTTTTTAGTTTCTATCATCTGCTGTTCTTATTTACTTTTCAATTACTCCTTTAAGCACTACCATTTTATTCCTGTGAATTTCTGTTGCACCTGCTCCAAGCCCAATATTTTTGTTCTTGAGTCTAGAGCACAGAACTGAAAGTAATGGTCCAAATATGGTCTAAAGGGAACTATATGACTATAACATAATATTCACACCTTTGTATCCCTGACCTGTTGAGATGAAAACTATGATTCATTTAATTATTTCCCTACGTAAACCCTAAATATCTCTGCACGTTTAACCTCGCGATTTAAATGTCTATCTGTCATATGACCAAATTGGATTTTGATATGGAACATACGTAATATACCTGAGATCATCGTATTCTATATACCGATTCAATGAGTCTGCTCTCCGATAATGGAAAACAAAACGATGGACTCTTTTTGGAAAAAGTGCGAAGTAACAATTATTTATTCTACGCTACCAGGTTCATTCACACAATGGAAGATGTTCAACAGTTTGCATTGCAGGTATCATTAATACAGATGTTGGGATATCCCCATCCGGGGTATAATTGAATTACACCGCGTCATTGTCTTAAAAAAAACAGACCCACACCCACGCACACACTTAATACTCGATGTTTCCTTCTAATTTAATTTCCGGCTCTCAAAGAAAATAAAACGGTCCCCATTGGAAATACAAGACTTTTATCTACTGACAATGGCCCCTTGGACGAACATGAGAATGGTCATGAAAATACTAACGTGGCTCATTCTTTTTTTAAAAAAATAAAACACCTTTATAGAGTTAAACCTGTTCCACCTGCGTCTCCGCAGACGCACGGAGTGGAAGAGTACTAGGCGAGTGTTCACTGAGCTGTGCAGTTGCCAAGAGAATGCCAATTACCGTTAACTAAATCCATGATCAGCTATTTGACCAGGGCAATTTTACTGGAGGTAACTGATTGGCTTTTCAATTCCACTTTCAAAAAAGGCGTTCAAACTCCTAAAAATTAAACGAATATAATAGCTTGTAGTTTTTAATTCGCGGGAGTTATGAATGGGTGGAATTAAATACTCGATAATTAAAGCAACACACAAAGGAGCTGGAGGAACTCAGCGGGTCAGGCAGTACCTAAGGTGGGAATTTCCCCCCACAGACGCTGACTAACCTGCTGAGTTCCTCCAGCTCTTTTGTGTTGCTCCAGATTTCCAGCATCTGCAGTCTCTTGCGACTCGAATATTAAAGATCCTTTTCCAATGTTAAACACAAATGAAATCCCCTCGCGAGCTATTTAGTGAGAATTATTAGCCTATTATTAGAAGATCTACACCTTGATATGGAACAGAATAATTTCTACTTCGATATCTTATATTGTTGCTGTAATTCGGTCATGTCAACGTTTGGGTATGCACTTGCCTTTGGGTGAGAGGACAGCCTATTCGGTACTAGAAACATGAAACCCATAAAGCCCTCTACGGGTTGTTTTAATTGTATTAACGTTCACTTACAGAAAAATGAATTGTTTAAATGTATTAATAAAATGTGCCAGTAAAAAATATTTGGGAGAACCTGAACAACGAAAAGGAATAGAACAGAGGGGAAAGTTACTTTGGAGAAAATAATGGTGAAGTTTGGGAGCTTCCTGTCTCTACGTCAGAAAGCGGTGCTCATTGACTGAGGCTTTTTGGTCACTTTGTAAATGCAGTTACTTCCGTTTCTATGAATGACCTCGCTGTTAAACTGCTCTGGCACCAGCTCCTCGTGGAATTTGACCGACCCCTCTCTATACTTCATATCAGAAGACAAGTAAATGACCGTATTGGAGCTGCAGAGATCTTGCAGTGTCTGTAAAAGGAAAGGAAATTGAATTGGGCTGTACACGATATCCGAGCCCAGGATGAAATCAAAATCGTTTGGGTAGTTTTTCTGATCAGTCCCCCAAACCAGGGAGCTGATTTTTATCCGGTGTCTGGAGCCGAGAGGAATGTTGGCAGAGACATTGTACTCGATTTGCTTCAAAACGTGTGGTTTGTCCGTCAGAGTGACATCCCCGCCTTGCAAAATAATAACATCAAAAACATCATTATTGATAGTGTTTTTCTGTAGAGTTACTACTCATAACTTTATAACACAATACCTCTATAGATGTTGTGCCTATATTGGTATTATTCTCATTGGGACATTTGAAGTGAACGTCTGCAATATAAAATATTATCATATTTTAACTGCAATCATTCACCGAGTTGTTAGCTGATGACTGCCAGTACGGTAACGATGTCACCATTGACACTTGATTATGAGGAGACATTGTTATTGATGATGAAATTGGTAGAACAATTAATTTGAATGCCCTGAGCTGAGAAGGGGAAATTCATCTCGAGTTGCTACTCCTGAGAGTTCAACATATGAGAAACGGCCACCATGGTCCCCATGAACAATGATCACTTAGGACAGTGATTGCACGAATATGCAGTGGAAGGGTAACCAGACGTGAGTCATAATTACGAGCGTATGCTAAACAGGTGCACAACGAACAGCAGCCAGAAGAGTGTGTTGTCTGCGATGCCAATAGAATATTAGTTTTAAGCTCTGTGAATGATAGCTATAGGATCAACTGCCATTAACAGTCAATATAAAGTATTCACTATGAAGAGCACATGGATAAATATGGGACGGTCAAAGCAAGCCAATTATAAGTATTCTGGATTGAATTTTTGAGGAAAATATTAATGTGGCAGATGGGTGAAGACCTATGGGTTTTATTTGCATTAACTTCCAGACTACACTGGTTAGCTCCACGTATGACAATATGCAAAAATAAGTGGATTGAATACAATGTATTTTTGTAGGAAAGGCAATTGGTGCAAGAGATCGATAATTATGGAAGACGGGGCGTTTCTCGTGTTGATTCCCAGGAATTTCTGATGGCGCTTCAACTTTTCACTAACTCGGATGAGTCACATTATCCAAGTTTGTGGATGACATAAAGTCATGTGACCTGATAAACAATGTAACTGGATTAACCGAGCTGGCACGACTGTGGGAGATTCATTTCGGAGGGGGGAGGGGCACCAATGGAAAAGAAGAAAATAACAACTCTCGTCAGGCATTATCTGTGAAGAGAGAAACAGTTAATATTTCAGGCGGTATGATACCAACACGAGCGCAAGAAAGATAGACGAGGATATTGTAGTAAAATCTTGAAACTATGAACTAAAAGAGAGTTTTAACAATCACTAAAGACTCGTGAACAGGTTCCAATAAAACATTAAAAGGCTTCTGGAATATTCGCCTGTACATCAAGGCGGGAGTACGAAGGATCAGAAATTATGCTGCAATGGCAGGGATTAGGTTAGGCTGGTTCCAGTGCTTGACACTTTAAGAAAGGTATTTTAACCTTTGAGAGGTTAGTGCCAGTTAGAGCTGGATAGTGCCAGCTCTGTCACAGGCACAACCCTCCCCACTATCGAGGACATCTTCAAGAGGACCCTCACCATCTGGAATACGCTCTCTTCTGGCTACTCGGATCGGGGAGGAGGTACAGGAGCCTGAAGACCCACACTCAATGATTCAGGAACAGCTTCTTCCCCTCCGTCATCAGATTTCTGAATGGTCCGTGAACCCATGAACACTACCTCGTTATTCCTCTTTTCCACTATTTATTTATTTTTGAAACTTATAGTAATTTTGTATCTTTGCACTATACTGCTGCGGCAAAACAACAAATTTCACGTCATTTAAGTCAGTGATAATAAATCTGATTCTGATTCTGTAATGTCGTGGTTTAAAGGGTCGGATTATTGAACAGTCTAGGATTAAACACTCTTGAATGCAGAAGATTAAGAGGTGAACTATTCGATGTGTTAACGGTAAGGGACGAAATGAAGCCAATATTTAAGACGGAGCAAACACCGAAAAGGAAGAGAAGAGGGAAAGGTTATTAAATATGATCCTTGAAAATGTAGTGAACAGAGGGACCTCATCCGGCTGAATAATAAATCGCTATCTCTCCCTGTCCATGTGACAGAAACTGGTGTTCATTGCATGGGAGTTTATGGGCAGTGGTGACCCACAGGATACGGATGTCGGGAATCTCAGTGTTGAGAATGCCACAGGGTTAAAATGATTAGATTCCCTCTTGTTGGAGATGGTCATTGCTTACTTGCCACTTATCAGACCTTGCCTAATTAGCAGATTATTTCCAGGACGGTGAATAAATTGACGGACACTGCGAATGGTCCCTATTACAGAAAGTAGCGGGCGACGTGACCGCGGGGAAGTCGCTAAAATTAGCAACTGAAGAGCTAAGTACAGTTCATAGGAAAAAATTAACCTACCCAGCAACGTTGCCAGAATCCCCACGATCCCGCTTCCCGACCCAAGTTCAAGAAGCTTCTTCCCAGTAAAGTTAAACTTCTCGGCCTCAAAGTACTGACAAAGAGCAAGACCCTGAAAAAGAAACGCATGAAAATAAGTTTCTACACGGCTGACAGAAGAAAGGGATATGAGGGAAGGGATGGATAGGGTAGGTGGGGAGAACTTCCGTGTGCGAAGGTCAGCGCAACCTTCTGAATCCCGCAGGACAGTCGGTTTAATGGGACTGGGATCTTAGAGAATGAAGGAGACGAGAGAAATGTAATAGAAACCATGAAACGTTTACGAATATCTCAATACAACGTTTGCAGCTTCGTTCACTGAGAGAACAGGGTGAAAATCACAGGGGAAAGACTTTTAAAAGTGTAAGAACAAAGCACTGTAAATATACTGCATTAGAGCATGAGACAAAGGCGGTACATTTGGAAAAGTGACGGGATGAGTTGGGTGGAATCAGGGACCCATTTCACCCGGAGATATCTGAAGGAGACAAAGAACTTCGCTGGTTAACAGCGCTTTGGACATGTTGTATCGATGGAATGTAAAGGTTGTTCTGAACAGAAGGCGGGAGCTTATTGTGAGCTCCCGCAATACAGGCTGTCCCCGGGTTACGAACGCCGACTTATAGACACCCCTACATACGAACAGGCTCTCATAATATTATTAAATTCAAATGTCCGGTGTATGTACGTTTGTTCGTTCTTACAAACGGCAGAACTTGTTCTCTCTCTCTCTCCCTCCCCACTTTTGACAATTGTTGTAGAATCATAGAGTACTACAGTACAGAAACAGGCTCTTCGGCCCATCTAGTCCATGCCACCTGATCTCCTGCCTAGTCCCATCCACCCGCACCCAAAACATATCCCTCCAAACCCTTCCCACTCATGCACCTATTCAAATGTTTCTTAAACGTTATAACTGAACCCGCATCTGCCACTTCCACTGGCAGCTCGTTCCACACTCGCACCACCCTCTAATTGAAGAAGTTTCCCCTCAGATTCCCCTTATATATTTCACCTTTCACCCTAAACCCATGTCCTCTAGTACTAGTCTCACACAACCTTAAGGGGAAAAGCATTCACCCGATCTTTACCCCTCATAATTTGGTATACCTCTCTAAGATCTCCCCTCATTCTCCTGCACTCCAGGGATTAAGTTTTAATTTATGCAACCTTTCCCAATAACTCAAGTCCTCGAATCGGGGCAACATCCTTATAAATTTTCTCTGCACGCTTTCAAGCTTGTTAATATCGTTCCTGTAGGTAGGTGACCAGAACTGCACACAATACTCCAAATTCGGCCTCACCAACGCCTTGTACAACTTCAACAATGGCGTCCAGTTCCTGGACTCAATGCCCTAATTTATGAAGGCCAAAAGCTCTCTTTATGACCCTATCTCCCCATGACACCACTTTCAAAGAACTATGGATCTGTATTACCACATACCTCAAAGCCCTACTATTCACAGTGGAAGTCCTGGTTTGTCCTCCCAAAGTGCAACACCTGACACTTGTCTGCATTAAATTCCATCTGCCACTTTTCAGCCCATTTTCCTAGCTGGTCAAGATCACACTGCAAGCTTTGATAGCATTCCTTGCTGTCCACTATGCCTGCAATCTTTATGTCATCCACGAATTTACTGATCCAATTTACCACCTTTTCATCTAAAACATTAATATCGATGATAAACAAGAACAAGCCCAGTACATCTCCCTGCGGCACACCACTAGACACAGGCCTCCAGTCAGAAAGACAACCATCTACTACCACTCTCTGGCTTCTCCCGCTAAACCAATGTTGAATCCAATTGACTACCTCATCCTGAATGCCAAGTAACTTAACCTTCTGAACCAGCTTCCCATGCAGGACTTTGTCAAGGGTCTTGCTAAAGTCCGTGTAGACAACGTCTACCGCCTTTCCCTCATCCCCTTCTTAGTAAAGTCCTCGAAAATCTCTATAAGATTGGTTAGCCATGACCTACCACGCACAAAGCCATATTCTTTCTTATCGGTCTTATGTGGTTTTGATACCATTGATTACGATAATGTGGAGATATGGATAACATATTGTGCATTGTGACTTACAGGCAAAATCAGTTTAGAGACGTATGTAGAAAAGGAACCCGTTCGTTACCCGGGGACGGACTGTATTGGGCTTTATGTAGTTTCGTGGCAAGAGCGGCTTAGCTGGTGAATGCCTGCCACTAGCGTAGAACCCACTTATCTCCGAGTTAGTAGGAACATGAATCATATTCCACTATAAGACCTGAGAATGTAACTCAGTGAGTCTGATTCCATGGTGCTAAAAGTTGTTTCTCTATAGCTAATGCAGGCGGTTGCAATGTTTATTCAAAGCGGACCACGGAGTTCTCCCGGCCAACGTTCACTTCTCAGCTTTCATTACTAAGATATCCCTGGCATTTCTCATTTCAGCATGTGAGACTTGCCTTTCACGCAACGATGTTTGCGTATCAGAAATACTTATCGTTTGCAGAGTGTTTTGCATGTCATCTAGCCTTGCAAGGCTCCATATTCGGCAAATACATTCCTTTTCTCGCCACCAAACTCTGAAGCTGTCTTCCTTTGTTTTGCAAATTATCTTTACACATTGTGCTATGCAGACTGGAATTTCCCCCCAGGGGAAAGGTCAGAAACTTGGCAATTCTTCATACATCCAATGCACAACGTTGTTGCACTGAGTAACAACGGTGCAGTCTGAAGATTTTGCAACGTTGCTGCACTGAGTAACAATGGTGCAGTCTGAAGATTTTGCAGAGCAATCGTGGTGCCCGTGGAGTCGCGGTCACACACAGTTTTAAACAGTTTGATCTCATTGCTCTAGCTGGGTGGGTACCGTGGTCAGCATGGACCTGTTGGGCCGAAGGGCCTATATCCGTGCAGTATTGTTCTACGACTCTGTAATTTATATTGTATGTTCAAGGAAAGTATCAAGGGAAGCATTGTACAGTATATGGCTTCTTTACCACCTTATCTTCCTATTATTCCAGCTGCGATAATCTGCGTATATACATTCCCATGTCCTAAATTGTTTTTCTCCAATTCTCGGTAAATCAGCATTTATTGTGTTTTCTTTATCTCGTTTGCCTTCTTTATCTTACACTTCCCTGCACTGATTTCCATTTCCCACTCTCATACCCATCCAACCAGTCTTCGTCAACTTCCGCAGTCTACAACATACTTCCTCACCATCGACCACAGGCCAATCTTTTGTATCATCTGAAAACTTCTTAGGCATAGCTCCCATGCTGAAGTGCACATCATTGATATATACATCAGGGGAAAGAACTGAACTAGGCAGAACACTGTTGCAGATAGCTGTGCAGTTACTAAAACCTACTTTCCACAACTGAGCTACACCCAATTTGCTATGGCGTCTTGGGTTCCACGAACGTTCCCTGACGATGTTATGTGACACCATGTGAAACACCTTGATGAAATGAGTATAACCCGATCATCATTGAGCCTTTTCATTTAACGTGGACGGGGACTGGGATGAACGTCCCTTACTGTCCACGCCAGCTGTCCTTTTTAACCTAAATAATGACGCATATTGTATCTCAGGTTGCTTTTTTACCAGTAATTTTCCTGATACCAAGGTTAGACTGAATTCTCTATCATCTTTCTCTCTCTCTCTCTATCCCTTTCTAAACAATAGTAATATGGGCGCTGCCTTCAGTCTTTCAGCGCCAAAAGAAAAGGGATGCGTTTCTTTTGGTGATTTATCTATTTTCAATGATCGTAAACTCCTCAATACTTCCCGTTTCTCTATTTCCCTCATCCACCTCGCTGCTTTGTCACCGATTTTCCTTCAAGCGGCTGTTTCCAGTTCACTTTTGCTGAACCAGACTTCAACCCAGTGAAACTAGCCTTTCGTGAATTGAGAACTTTTATTCCTGATCAATCTTTGACATTGAGAGGTACCGTATGGGACCGAGAATCGCAACCCATCCCCATCGGGCACCCGTTTTTAAACGAATCCTACCCCAACCTATTTTATTCTCCCCCAAGATTCTGCCACCCACCCAATACGAGAAGCAAGTTACCAATTAACCCAACAACCCGCACAATTTTGGAAGATGGATAGGGAAGGTTTAGAGGGATATGGGCCAAACGCAGCCCATAAGGTATGGGAGCAGAAATAGGCTATTCGGCCCATCAAGTCTGCTTCAGCGTAAATCACGCATTCAGACAGGGGGTTCTAAAGTATCAAACCCGGGACTGAACCAGGGACCTTTAGATCTTCAGTCTAACGCTCTCCCAACTGAGCTATTTCGGCTACCACCTAGGCAAAAAGGGACTAGCTCAGGTAGGCGAGCTGGGCCGAAAGACCTGTTTCCTTGCTGTATAACTGTGACTCTAAACCGGAGCACGTCGAGGAAACCCACGCGGTCACAAGAACAACTTGCAAACTCCACGCTAACAGCACCGGAGGTCAGGATTGAAACTAGAGCTGTGCCACTATTCTGCTCTTTGTCTTCTCCACAACCGTGCCAATTCCAACTGAATTATAGCCACTGCCAGCGAAGTGTTTCCCCGTTGATAATCCTTCCAGCTCTCCGGGGCTATTCCAACATGTCCATCATCTGTTGGGCTTGCTGGGTGTTGATTATTTGAAAACGTATATAGTTCAGTCCATTCTAGGAAGTCCTCGGTGTCTCTCCCTGGTGCGCCTGAATGCACCTCAGTTGCACTATGCTGGCGTTAGGCACTGAAACGCTATTTCAAGGATCTCAAGGACCTCCACACAGAGGAACATCTCTCTACATCGAGGGGCTGATACTACACTGCCTCAAAATCAGATCATACTCTGGAGGTAGTATCCTTACGATTTGTACACGCTTCCAATCCAATCCAGCGCGGCCAAAAACTCCATGGTAATTTGCAAAGCCGGTGCGTCTTTCACAAGGATGTTACCAGTCCTGGAGGGCTTGAGATATAAGGAGAGGTAGGATAGGCTGGGACTTTTCTCCCTGGAGTATAGGAGGGTGACCTTGTAGAGGTATATAAAACCATGAGGGGCATAGATGAGGTAGATGGCCACAGTCTTTTCCCAGGGTCGGGGAGTCAACATTGGTTTAAGGTGAAAAGGCGCTTGAGGGGCAAGTTTTTCCACACAGAGGGTGATGGGTATATGGAACCAACTGCTGGAAGAAGCTGTAGAGGCGGATGCAATTACCATGTTTAAAAGGCACTTGCACAGGTGCGTGGATAGGAAGGGTTCTGAGGGATATGGGCCAAACGCAAGCAAAAGGGACTAGCTTGGATAGACATCTCGGTCGGCATGGACGAGATGGGCCGAAGGGCCTGTTTCCATACTGTATAACTCTATGACTTTGTGTGTCAGGACTTTTTAACGAAAATCAACGTAACGGGAAATGAGACTTACAGGTCCCCAGACATAAGCAGAAACGCCCAGAAAAGATTCCTTAAACAGACTAATCTTTACAGTGTGTCCACCAAATTGGTAGTCTTTCTCCTCCAGCGACATATTTTTATCTTTGGTGCTGGACATCTTTGCCGATCACGAAGGGGATTCCTCTCAGTTTCGAGTTCACGAGTCTGTTCCAAGAGTTTATCTGGGATTAAAGAAAGATGTTAACTAGTCCCGCGATGCAGAAAAGCAGCGCGTCATTTAATTGTGCGTTAAATCGCGCGATATTACTGCAAAGTACTTTAAAATGGGTTGCACTACAAATAAGTTAAATCACCGAATCAGCACACACGCACACACGCACAACCTCGATCCACTTTATTCCCCCCTCCCCCCCCCCCCCCCCCCCTTTCTATCTCGCCTTTGCTTTGGATCGGTGGATTACACCTCCCGCCCCCGGCATTAGTTTACAACAGGGAGAAATGCCACTTCCTTTTGACTTCCCGGTTGACAATGAACATGTGCCGGGGACGGGAGGCGTAATCCACCGATCCAAAGCGAAGGCGAGATGGAAAGGGGGAAAAAGTAAAGTGATTCGAGGCTGTGTGCGTGTGTCTGTATGTGGAGTGGGATTATAGATTTCAGATCGACAAATTGCACGTCAAATGCCGCGAACGATTAGATAACTAGAGGACAGTGAAGGACTGCTTTTCTTCGGAGACACAAGAGACTGCAGATGCTGGAATCTGCGGCAACAAATAAGACGCTGGAGGAACTCAGCGGGTCAGGCGGCATCTGTGGAGGGAAATGGACAGTCGACTTTGGGGCCCGTTTCCCTCCACAGATGCTACCTGACCCGCTGAGTTCCTCCAGTATCTGGTTTGTTGTTTTTCTTTATTCGTATTTTTCTTTCCAGACATCCGGTTTCAGGGATTTTTTTTCTGCGGATGTATAGCTGGGTTAGCTCACTGGGATTAAATCCCACTGTGTGAGTTTCGGTTGGGCTCAGTTTAAAAACTAGTATGAAAAGTTGTTAATTCTACTGCTCAGCTGTGTCTTTCTTAGGGGAAGAAAGTGATGTAAATGTCACTCCATACAGCACGAAGAATAGAAGCAGGAGCCTGTTCCAGCCCTCATCCCTGTCACGCCAGTTCTATTCCCCTTACTTTCCCCACATCTCGTGTGGGTTTCCTCCCACGTTACAAAGATGCTCTGATAGGTTCAATTGCCCGCTGTAAATTGCCCCCAAGTATAGGTTAATGACAAAAAAAAAGAATTAAAGGGCAGTTGATGGGCATGTGCGAAGGGGAAACGGGGAGAAAGGGAAAGACACTGATGGGACTATTCCTCTAAGAGCTGGTATGGACCCGTTGGGCCAAATGGCCTTTCTTCGAAAGAAAAGCAGAAAATTATGGAAGCCCGCTGCATCTGCGGAGAGAAAATCAAGGCAGCGTTTAAGGTCGAAGACCCTTCGGCAGGACTTGGAAAGAGGAAACAAGTTTTAAATTGCAGAGAAGATGGAGGGCGGTGCATAAGGCAAACATAATATCTCTGATAGAGCGACGCCAGGTTTGTCGTGGTAATGAGTTATTTATGATTTTGTTTTATATTTATTCAAGGGATGTGGGGTTCACAGCCTGAGCCAGCATTTAATTGCCCATCTCTAACTGCCCTTTAAGAAATTGGTAGCGACCTGCCTTCTTGAAGCGCTGAAGGCCTTGAGGTGTGGTTATATCAACAATGCTGTAAGGTAGAGAGTTCTTGGATGTTGAGCAGCCACGGTGAAGGAACGGGGACACACTTCCAAATCAGGGTAGTGTGTGGCCTGGAGAGCAACTTCCGGGTGGTGCTGCTCTTCTGCTTCTGCTACCCTTCCGGCCGGTAGAGGTCATGGGTTTGGAAGGTGCTGTCTAAGGGGTCTTGGTGAGTTGCTGCAGTGCATCCTGGAGATGGTACAGACTGCCGCTACTGTGCAGTTGATAGGTTAGTGGGAGGTTGGAGAGAGAACACACGTGGTGTGTTTCCATGCTGGATTTCTCTGTGACTTTATGATTCTAAACAAAGTAATGGAAAGGCTGTGAAATGCAGAGCTGAAGGAAATGTTTAGCATATCATATGGTAGTTATGAAGAGAGAAAAATCAAACCTATAATACATAGGGATTGCCTGCAGCAGACTTGGTTAGTTCTGATACAAATAGAGAAAGCAAATTACTTGACCTTCTTGAACTTGATTGAGTCCAGAAGGCTGTGGGGTGCCCCGAGGCACTGCTCCTCAAGCTTCCGTTGGGCGTCATTACAACAGTGCAAGAAGCCACAGAACAATAGGGCAGAGTGGATGAAGAAGTGGCAGGTGATGGGCAGTTCTGTGTTGCCTCTTCAGATGGAAGGCAGATGCTCTGCAAAGGCACCATCACAACTGTGGTTGCTTTCCTAATGTAGGGGAAACCACATTCCAAACACCAAACACAGTGCATTAGATTGGAAGAAGTGCAAGTGAATCACCACTTCACCTGAAAAGACTGTTTGGGTCTCTGGATGGCGGAAAGGGAAGAGGAGAAAGGATGGTATGGCATCTCCTTAGGCACCCTGTACCTCATACCAACTTCAGATTGTTTCTCTCATATATAAGCTGAGAACATAGAACAGTACAGAACAGGAACAGGCCTTTTGGCCCAAAATGTCTGTGCTGACAATGATCCCAAATTAAACTAATACCATCTACCTGCACATGATCCATACCCCTCCATTCCCTGCACGTTCATGTGCCTTTCTAAATGCCTCTTAAATTTTGCTATGGTATCTGCTTCCACGCCACCTCTGGCAGCATGTTCCAAGCACCTAACATTGTCCATGTGGGAAAAAAAAACTTGCTTCTCACATCTCCTTTAAACTTTCCTCCTCTCATCTTGGAATTGGAATTCCAATTGGTTTATTCTCGTCGCATGCACTGAGATATGGTGAAAAATTTAGTTGTGCAAGCCATCCATAAAGATCATGTCAAAACATAAGAATAATGAAGCAGTACAAGGGGAAAGTAATAACAGAATGCAGAATATAGTATTACAGTTACAATTACAGAGACAGTGCAGTGCTGGTAGATAATAAGGTGCAAGGGCCATGTCGAGGTAGATTGTGAGGTCAAGATTTAATGCACAAGAGGTCCGTTCAAGAGTCATATAACAGCGAGATTAAAGCTATGGTATCTAGTATTTAACATTTCCATCCTAGGAAAAAAGACTTGACTACCGTATCTACACCTCTCATAATTTTACATACTTCTATCAGGCTGCTCCTCCACTTCTGACACTCCAGAGAAAACAATCCAAGTTTATCCAACCTCTCCTTATAGGTAATACTCGCCAATGCAGCCAATATCCTGGTGAACCCCTTCTTCACCTTCTCCAAAGCCTCCAGTAATGCTGCAAGCCGACCTGCACACAATGCTCCAAATGAGGCCAAACCAAAGTTTTACACATCTGCAGCATGACTTGTCAACTTTCGCATTCAATGCCCCAACCAATAAAGACAAGCATGTCTTTATTCTTGACTTCTATATATGACCTCTCCACCACCCTATCCACTTGTGTTGCCACCTTCAGGGAGCTATGGACTTGCACCCCAAGATCTCTCTGTTCTAAGGGTCCTGCCATTACCTTTCCACTTGTATTTGTCTTTCCAAAATGCAACGCCTCGGATTAAATTCCATCTGCCATTTCTCCACCCAAATTTCCAACTGATCCATACCCTGCTGCATCCTTTGACAACCTTCCTCATTATACACAACTCCACCCAGTTTCATGTCATCTACCACTTTACTAATCAGACCACCTACATTTTCATCCGAATCATTAATGTATATTACAAACAAAAGAGGTCCCAGCACTGATCCTTGCGGAACATCACTCGTCACAGACCTCCAGTCAGAAAAGCTACCTCTACCCTCCGTCTTCTACGACCACGCCAATTCTGGATCCAATTTACCAACTCACGACGTGACTTAATCTTCCGGACCAGCCTACCATGAGGACCTTGTTCAAATGCTTTACTAAAGTCTGTCCACCCGGGAGAAGTCACCTTACCACGGAACAGTTGGGATGATCAGCAGCCAACCATATTGAAGAACTCCCAGACCGGAAGTGGAAAGCACATTTGGTAAATAACGTCTCAAATATATGACAGAGGTCAAATAAATATTGGAACATTAATGGAATTGCCAGAAGCTGAAGTAAGAACTATTCACTTCCAATCCGCGATAAGTGGCAAATTCAAGCCTTTATAAATAACTTGTTAAGCAAAATTGCCCCTCTCTCAGCGGTAATTCCAAGTTTCGCATCAGCTATGGTATTTCTCAAGTAAAAGGGTTTCTTATCTGTAGTTATATCAATAATAGTTCCATTGCTACAACTTCTAACAAAGCTACCGATAATAAATAATTATTTTTAAAAATTCTTATGGTATTAATAACATCGCTCAGTACTTTTAATAGCACAGTATGTTATTTAAATACTAATATTATGAACACTGAAAGATGATTATTTATAATGTTCTTAACATTGTAATACTTGATATGATAAAAACTATATATATTGCATAATTTTGGAATATCAATTGTGACAGGATTGTGTCAATATCCTTAGATAGGATAATTAAGAAAGTTAAGCCTTTCCTGCAAGGAGCTCAGGGAATACAACGCTGCTTAAGAAAGACATAAAACTCACTTAAAAACACTTCCGTGTTACCGCAGTGAACTCTAACTCCACGTTTCAGTCCACGTTTCCCTCACGTTGATCAGAAGCGCAATGGAAGAGCGCCCCGGGAAGCCCGTGCCCTGGTTTAAACCTGTCAAAATCTCGTCGGAGTGGACGGGCTTTATCGCAAGATGTCAGTTGAAGGCCGATTGGGAGAAGTCTGAAACAGACAGCGCCAGTTGACGAGTTGGTTTTGGTTGGCGGGAGGAGGTGGGGTTGGGTCCAATCGTTATCCTCAAATAAGCTCCGTGAATTAGGGTCCCAGCGTCCGGCCGGTTCTGCACGCACTTTACATCTTAAGCACAGCGAATTGGTTGTTTGGATATCTATCATGGCACTTAATTCTCAGACAAAGGAAATTTCAGAGCAGAAGGAATGAAAAGAGAGTATGGATCGCGGGGGAGGGGGTAATAAATGGTCAACTCTTTATATGCATGAGGAACAAAAACAAGACACAGGTGCTGGAAATCCGAAACAAAAACGAAAGTTGCTGGAAGCGTTCAGCAGGTCAGGCAGCGTCTATGGCGATAGGAACGGTGTCGAGGATCCTTTGTCACAATTGGAAGAGTGGGAAGCAAGTTTTCTTTCCCAGTGCTGATGAAGGGATACTGACCTGAAACGTTAACTCGGGTTCTCTCCTCACAGATACTGCCTGACCTGCTGAGAACTTACAGCAGTCTGTGGACGTGCATGTGGCACCAGTACCAGACTAGGTGCATTTTCAAGTGTCCTGCAATGAGGGGATTGTCCAACATGTTAAGAATTGGCTTCCAATGAAATGTGCAGCAGTAAAGGTGATCTCCCTGCAACATATAGAGTTGGAGAGGGTTTCACTTCCTTACTGGATAGCCTAAAGCCACGGGGTTCGTTTAAGATTGATATGAGGAAAAATGTCTTCACTCAGGTGGTTGTGAGTCTGCAGAATTCTCCACCCCAGTGGCTGATGGTCGTTAAGTATATTCATGGCTAAAGTCAACAGATGTCTGGTCTCTGGGGTCACCAAGCGATACGACAATCAGACTGGACAGTGGGCTGCATGGATCTTGAAGACTGGTGGAGCAGGCTTGGGCGTTCCTATAGCCCACCCCCGTTCCCATTTGAACTTTAAAGGTGCAAGAATTCACTGTGCTTTAAGATAACGGATATAAAAGCAGCCCTTTCTAAATCATTTCCACGGGAAAGTGCAACGTGAAATGTGAAACATTCCTGGCCAGGCGAACACACGGAGAAGTGCCGGACAGCCGTTGGAACGTTCCAGCGGTGGGGCCACTGCTGTAGCAAGAGAGCGAGTTTGCACAAAGCAAAATCTCGAGCGATGGACAAAAGATCAGGGTTTGGTGTTGAAAGGTTGGGGAGAAATAATCTCCTTCCAATAGTCATAGGGCGATAAAGCACCCGAACAGGACCTTCGGCCCACTGTAGTGAGTACGAAGCATCCATTTTTACACAAATCTTATTCTAACCCATTCTGTTCTCTCCGCATTTCCAGAGATTCCTAGGGGTAATTTTACACTGCAAGTTAACCTACCAAACCGCAGGTGTTTGGGTGTGGAGGGATACCGGGGAAACCTCACACAGTCGCAGGGAGCAGTACAAACGCCACATAGACAACGCCTGATGTCAGCATTGAACCCGGGCCTCTGCAAGGCAGTAGCTCCACCAGCTGCGCCACTGCCATGGGATTCCCTGCATCCCGCTCAGGGAATGGGTGTCCAACACTCCATTGGAAGGAACCCATTCCCTCAGCATCAGAACTTTAGTCTCGAGTCCCTGTAGCTGAGTTTGAACCCATGCCTTCAGACTGAGAGATGAGGATTCTGCCATTGAGCCCCAGCTGACAAGTCAGGATTCCTTCCACTCATTCCCACCAAGTATTCCTCATATAGCACGTTCAGTGCATGGAGTTCTGAGATTCTGAGGCAGCTATCCCTGATAACAGATCTAGGAGCAATGACATATTGGCTCGGGTATCAATTGTTGTGTTCTTGGACCTGTCACGTTCTGTACTCCATGTCCAGGAAGCAGCGGGACTGCAGTAAGATGGAATAGACCCAATTCCCATGGAAAAGTGAATTGACCTTTAGCGCCGTGTTTGGGATGGGCCTCCATGCAAATCCTCCATGACCGCAGCTTCCTTAGCGAACCGCTCTACCGAACTGGATTGCTCTTCGGGTCGGCTCCATTGTTCAATAAGATCATGGCTGATCCTCTGACTCCATACAATATTCTTTAATGCCCTTTATGTCTAGAAATGTACCTTAAATCTACTCTGTGACAGTTTCTACAGCTCTAAATGTCTTAACACCTATCCTGAGACGGGAAGGTGGTGGAGGCAGATACATTGAACAGGTTCAAGAGCTTGTTGGATAGGCATATGGAGGAACGTGAGATAGAGGGATATGCGGGAGGAAGGGGTTAGGTAGTGTGAGGGTGGTCTGATGGACGGCACGACACGGTGGGCCGAAGGGCCTGTTTTGTGCTCTATGGTTCTATGGTTCTATGGAACACCCCAGCCCAGGTAGACACACATTGAGTCTGTCTAGTTTTGTTAAAATTCTGTAAAGACCAATTAGTTCCCCTCACGTTCTGCTAAATTCTAGTGGACGTAAATATAGTCGACCCAGTCTCTCCTCATAAGACAGTCCGCCATCCCAGGTATCCTTCTGGGTGAATTTTCGTGACTCTCCTTGTTTACCCCTTCTGTAAAGAGGAGACAAAAACATCCCACAATACTCCAGATGTCATCTACTGAGGCCCTGTAAAATTATACTCGAGAAATCCTTGCTCCTGTACTCAAATCCCCTTGCAATGAAAGCCAACATACCAGTTATCTTCTTAACTGCCGGTACCTGTATGTTTTCAATGACGGGTGAACAAGAATCCCGTCTCTTTGCACATCAATATTTTCCAATGCAATAGGCTACCTTTCTATTTTCCTACTGAAATGGATAACTTCACATTTATTCACGCAGTACTGCATCTGCCAAGATCTTGCCTACTTGTTTAATGTGAAAGTCGCCTTGAGGTGTCTTTGCAGCCCCCTGACAACTCACAATCCCACCAAAGCTGGAAGGGGTGAAAAAAAGATTCACAAGAATGTTACGGGACTGGACGGCTTGAGTTACAAGGAGAGACTGGATAGGGCTGGGGCTTTTCCCCCTGGAACACTGTGGGAGGGGGTGGTCTTATAGAGTTATATGGAGGCATAACTTAGATAAGATGATATCTTTATTAGTCACATGTACATCGAAACATACAGTGAAATGCATCTTTTGCATAGAGTGTTCTGGGGGCAGCCCGCAAGTGTCGCCACATTTCTGGCGCCAACATAGCATGTCCACAACTTCCTAACTTGTATGTCTTTGGAATGTGGGAGGAAACCGGAGCATCTGGAGGAAACCCACGCAGACACGGGGAGAACGTACAAACTCCTTACAGACGGTGGCTGGATTTGAACCCGGATCGCTGGCGCTGTAAACCGTTACGCTAACCGCTACACTACCGTGAATTGTCACAGTCTTTATCACAGAGTAGGGGAGCCTAAAACTAGAGGGCATAGGTTTAGGTCGAGAGGGGAAAGATTTAAAAGGGACCTGAGAGGCAACGTTTTCACGCAGAGGGCGGTGAGTACGTGGAACGAGGTGCCAGAGGAAGCGGTAGAGGCAGGTCCAGTTACAACGCTTAAAAGACATTTGGACAGGTACATGGATAGAAAAGGTTTAGAGGGATGTGGATCAAACGCAGCAGATGAGGCGGGACCAGATCGGCATGGACGAGTTGAGCCGAAGGGCCTATTTCTGTACTGTGTAACTCTCTGACGCCTGGTTTAATGTCATCGGCAAACTTTGAAATATTAAATTTGTCATCTCATCCAAATATTTGATGTATGTAAAGTCCAAGCAGTGATACCCGCAGTCCTCACTATTCATCGCCTGCCACCCTGTCTGACGACCAATCTTTTTAAATCTTTGCTGATACATTAACCCTAATGCCATGCGCTTTGATTTCATCACTCTCTGACTAATTCAATTGAACTGAGCAGTTTAGTACAGTGTCACAGTGTTCTGGCTTCCCCAAATGTCTTTCCGGCACTCCTTGTTCTTAGGTCTAATGGCCCTCAACATGAGAGTGTCCACAAAGTGTTACAATTCTGTCTGGTGCACTACCATCTGCAGGCTCCGTTAACAGTGGTTGCAATGTCACCTACATTATGTCGAAATGTTCTGATGTGACATTATCTATTTTAACTGGTGGCTCAAGATTCCAATCCAAAGAGAGTGCTCACATTAGGGGATTCGCGAATCCGACATCAAACAGAAACTTCAGAGAAAATTAATCTCCGTGACATAAAAACTACCTTCCGGCGCGGTGACCATCGGCGCCAAGAAATGTGTAACTGACTTTTGACAGTCCCTTCCAAAAGGGCAGGTAGCCAGACCATCAAGTTGTAGTTCTGCAAGCCTTACCTCTAACACTGGGAGAAAATACAGATGTGAGCCAATCCCAGGAATAGGAAAAAGGAGCTGGGGAACGGTGTGCCGTCAATTGACAAGTACTCAAATCCAATCATTTAACACACTCGGATGTGCCGGATTAGATTTGCCGGACTATTGGATGTTATTTTACCCCGACGCAGTTTTAATTATTTTTTAAAGGTTTTAAGTGTTACGATAAAGTTGCCAGTGAACCTAGTTAGTTTCAAGGATATTCGGGAACCGAGGCCCCGAAGAGTTTCAGGCAGCGCGGGAAATGGGGCCCTGATTAGTTTCAGGGAGCGAGGAAACTGGGGCTCTGGTGAGCTTCAGGAAGCGCGGGAAACATCACTTGGTGAGCCAGATATTGAACCATCAAGTTTTCCGAATAGTGGGATTATCGCAGTTTTACTGTTCTGGTTTTCTTTGAAATTGACAAGGCTCTTTAAACACCTAATACAAACGTAAGGAAGTTATGACGACCTTTGCAATTCTTGGAGGCAGCTGAAGGAAGATTTAATCGGTGCATAAAATTATGAGCGCCTCAGATACAGTAAATGGGACTTTGAGCAGATGGCCAAAGCTGAGCTCACCATATGAGAAAAGATAACTACTTCCACCATGAAAATGATGTAGGTAGACTTGGCGGTGGGAGTCAGCAATGGGTGCACTGTGGCAAGACCCTGGATCCAGCGCATTAGGTTTGCTTGTACGCTCTCTATCATTTCATCTCTCTCAGGTACTCTGGTACTTCATTCATTGCCCAGATACTTTCTCATTCTTCATTTCACTGTCACTTACTCTGCTATTTCAACTTCCCCTCAGAGAGTTTCTGCTATTTCAGATGAAAGGTCATCAATCTGAAACGTTATCTCTCTTTCTCTCTACACAGCTTTGCCTGGCTTGTTGAGAACTTCCAGCAGTTTCATTCATAACTGGTCACCAGTTATTGCTTTGCGCATTCTCTCCTGTTTGGTTCCTAACTCAGGTACAGTTTGTCATTTTATCTCTCTGTCTGGCACAGTTTCATCTCTGCCACTGCTGTATTATTCTTTGTATTATCCCTCTGAGGATTTGGCCCACCAAATGTGTATATTTTAATCCTCTTTCCTCCTAGATGATATAGCTAATCATTTAGCAAAGATTAATCTAGCCAAACCAAGTCAACATAGTTTCATGAAAGGCAAATCATATTTGACAAATTTGCTTGAGTTTTTTGAGCATCTGACAAGCAGAGTAGATAGAGGGGAACCTGGTGTGCTTGGACTTCCAAAACATTTGACAAGGTAGCACATAAGGACTTCCAAAATATTTGACAAGGTACCACATGAAAGTTTGGTGCATATGTTAAGATCTCATGATATTGGAGGAAGTACATTAGCTTGGATTGAAAAATGGTTATCACATAGAAAGAAGGAAGTTGGAATAAATGGATATTTTTCAGGTTAAAGCCTTTGCCAAATAAATGCAGCACGCAATAAAAACACACTAGACAATGACTTTGCCTAGCAACTATATTTCTTTATTGATCACAATTGATTCAAACAACTCGACGATTGACCACGTAATTTCAAGCTATCACTTAACTCTTTAGCTTCACAACTCTTTTAGTTACTTGCACAACTCTTTAGTTTACTTTCAAGACTTCCAAAGCTTTCTACCTGTATTCAGATATTACCCACTCTTGATGAACCTGGCCGGGGTTCGATCTTGGCGAGTTCTTCTCTGAGTCCCTGACTCGGGGTCTTCTTCAATGGTTGGTCTCTGGAGTCACTGCTGCTGGTCATTTTGAAAAGCAACATTTTATACACTTCTTCGAATCCCTCCCAAACATTACTTACTTCTTTATTGCCTTTACACATCCGTAATTCCAATCCTTATCCATAGGAGCATGTGTTTCCTTAACTTCTTCAAATTCCTGCTGGTGTCATCCTACAATTATTTTAATCACTTGGTTCCGAAATTATTTGAGATTTGTAATATATCAAATGTCCTTTTCCACAGGGTATCAGATCCCAAATACCCCTACCTGTTTGTCCTGTCTTCAGCTTGCAATGAGATGCTTACAATGGCTGTAAAATGAATGTTCACAGGGCTGTAAAGCTGTCCCAGCCATGTTCTCAATTGAGACCGACCAGGTGTTGATTACATGATCTTCCTTCCTTGTGCCACTTTGTTCTGTGGTTCCCAGCATTTCTTCTGAGGCAGCAGAGTATCCTTCCAAAGCATAATGGGATACTTGACATCCCTCTGGCTGCTACAGAATGTTGTAAATAGTGGAGTACCCCAGGGATCAGTTCTCAGCCTTTAGTTCTGACTTATTTTATATTCCTGATCTGGAGGAGGGAGCAGAGTGTAAGGTATACAAGTTTGCTGATGATATAAAAATAGGTGGAAGGGCAAGTTGTGATGAGGATATTGTGACTCAAGTCAAGTCGCTGAGTTTATTGTCATGTGCACAAGTATGGTGAGGTACAGGTACAATGTAAAACTTGCTTGCAGCAGCATCACAGGCACATAGGTTCAGACAACACACAGAATATAAGTTATACAAGACAATGAAAAGAGATTTAAAAAAAGACTGCAAAAACAAGATCCTGCTGCAAAAAATACCAAAGACATAATCAGAGACAAGTCCATGGTAGTGCAAGACATGGTCTGTGGTGTTTCCATAGCTGTGCCAAGGTTAGGGTTTTGCAAGTCAGTTCAAGAGCCTGAACCAACCTGCACAGCCCTAACCCTGGCACAGCTATGGTTGTAGGAAAGTAGCTGTTCCTGAACCTGGTGGTGTGGGAATTCAGGCTTCTGTACCTCCTGCCTGATGGTAGCAGTGAGAAGAGGGCATGACCCCAATGGTGGGGATCCTTGATGATAGATACAGCCATCCTAAAGCAAAGACATGCTGTCAATAGTGGACAGAGCCGTATCCATAATGGACCAGGTTGTGTCCATTACTCTCTGCAGCTTCTTATGTTCCTGTGTTGGAATTGCCACACCAAGCCATGATGCAACCAGTCAGGATGCTTTTAACAGTGCATCTGCAGAAGTTTGTTAAAGTATCTGGTGGCATGTCAAATCTCCTTAAGCTTCTTAGAAACTAGAAACACTGGCACACCTTCTTCATGACGGCATCTATGTGCTGGGCCTCTGCAACAAGGCAGAGATGGATTGAGTGTGTGAGTGAAAACTTGGGAAATAGAGTTTAATGTGGAAAAATGTGAGGTCATGCACTTTGGTAAGAGGAATAAAAAGATGGATTATTATCTAAATCGAGAGAGACTGCAAATCAGTGAAGTACAGAGGGATCAGGGTGTTCTTGTGCATGAAATACAGAAAGTTAGCAGGTAGCCTGCAGCAAGTAGTTAAGGGGGCACAGGGTAGATTGGCTTTTATTGCAACAGGGTTGGAGTTTAGAAGTAGGTTATGTTCTGTTATAATTGTACAGGGTGCTGACGAGCCAACACCTGGAGTACTGAACACAGTTTTGGCCCCAACACCTAAGAACAGACATGGTAGCATTGGAGGCAGTCGAAAAGGGATTCAGCCAGATAATTCCTGGATTATCCTAGCAAGACAATGTGAACAGGCTGGGTCTGTATTCTTTGGAGTTTCGATGAGAGATGATCTTATTGGAACATATAAGATCCTAAGGGGGCCTGACAGGGTAGATGTTGGGATGTTTTCACTAGTGGGAGAATCTCAAATGAAGGGATGTAGTTACAAGATAAGGTATCGGTCATTTAGAACCAAGTTATGTAATTTCTTTTCACGGAGTGTGGTGAATCGCTTGAATTCTCTGCCTGAGAGAACTGTGGAGGCCAGCTCATTAGAAGTATTTCAAGTGGAGTAAGATAATGTTTTCAAGGATTGGGGGATTGAGGACTGTGGGGATCTGGCACAGAGGAGGAGATGAGGCCTGCAGATCAGTCGTGATAATATTGAATGGTGGAACAGCCTTGATGGGCTGAGTGGCCTACTGCTGCTCCTATTTTCATGTGTACATATTTGAAATCATTTTTGCAACAAATATTATTGCAGTATAAGAGTAGAAATTACATAGAGTTAGTCTCAGTGCTTGATGATACCTGCTGTCCTTGTATTAATCTGGTGCTACATGGGTGAGTACATTATGGGCAGATCTCTAGCAATGGATTGTACAATTATCAAGGAATCTCGAGTGTACTTAACTATGATGCAGATACTATACAAATAGTTTCTGTTTTTGTTGTTGTGTGTACCACTTCATGGTGCTTAAGTCATAAAGTACTAGTTCAGAGAGTTCTATCCACGTGTCAATGATAAAACAACAGTAACAGAAAGTTACTTGTAAAATATTGGACATGGGAAACATCATGTGAAGTTGAGAGGTGTTATGAAAGTTTTAGGGCCATGCCAGTCTAGATTTGATAACTTCCGGTGTGAGCAGACCTACCAGGTTTTCAGGCTTGGGTTTCTTTGCCTTCTGGTGAATTCATTGTCTACAGTCATTTGATATGTGCAGTGTATCGGTCATTGCGAAGAGGCTGACTAGCATCTGTAACAGTTAGTGTAATGCTATTACAGCGCCAGCGACCCGGGTTCAATTACGGCCGCTGTCTGTAAAGAGTTTGTATGTTCTCCCTGTCTCAGCGTGGGTTTCCTCCGGGTGCTCCGGTTTCCTCCACATTCCAGGGATGTACGGGTTAGGAGGTTGTGGGCATGCTGTGTTGGTACTGGAAGTGTGGCGACGCTTGCAGGCTGCCCCCAGAATACTCTACACAAAAAATGCATTTCACTATGTGTTTCAATGTACATGTGACTAAAGATATCTTATAAGTATTTGCTGAATCAGAATGGGAAAGGCAATGACATTTTGTGTCTGAGCATCAAGTTACATTAACAAAGAAGGTCCCTGCTGTATCATGGCCTGGAGTTCCCTCTTTTAAAATACAAAGTGCATCAAATGTTTTTTTTTGCTGATGTCATTAGCTCAGCTATCATCAGAATAGGAACACAAGAGCATGAGTAGGCTCCACCATTCAACAAGATCCAGGCTGATCGGATTGATGGTCTCACCTCTACTTCCTTACAGGTCCCCAGAAACTTGTGCCTACCAAACTAATTCCTGGGAAGGGTCATCTCATGAGGAAGGGCTGGGAAGGTGAGGCTTGTATCCACTGGGGTTTAGAGGAGTGAGAAGGGACTTAATGCCTGAGAGGTCTTGACAGGCTGGATATGGAGAAGATGCTTCCTCATGAGGAAGAATCAAGAATTAAGGGTCACTTTTTAAAAATAAGGAGTCACCAGTTTAGAAAGGAGATGATGCATTTTTGTTTTCTCTCACAGAGTCATAAGTCTCTGGAACTCACAAAGGACAGTTGAAGTCGAGTCATTGAATATTTCTGTGGCAAAGGTTCTCATTAAGTGAGGGGGCTTCGGGAGACTGAGATGTGGAGTTGGAAGAATCAGATCAGCCATTACAGAATGGGGCAGGCTTGAGAGGCTAAGTAGTTTGCTCTTGCTCCTCATTAAGTTTGGATGAAACCATTGGTACATTATTGTTTTTTTGCCTTGATGATACGATATCTCTGGAGTGCAGAATTCCAAAGATTCACACAACTCTCCTCAAGAAGAAATCTCTCCTTGTCTCTTTTTTAAGTGCCCAGTCCCCGAGACCATGTACAATACCTCTTTGTTCCCCACAAGGAGAAACATCTTCACAGCATCTCCTCACCAACCCTCACAGATTTTTCATCGTTCAATGAGATCATCCCTTGTTCTTCCAAACTCCAGAGAATCTCACCTGAAAACCCACCAATTTTAAAATGGGGAAATGTCAGCATAAATGATCAGGGCTGAAGGGAAGACCAAACAGTACGTTCCCGCTTTAAATTTCAACTCACTTAACAATTTAAACTACCTTTACGGCACTGCAGGGAAGGGAGCTTTGCAAGTTTTAATGTGACCTTTGCCGCAAAAATGGTTTAAGAGAAATATAAAATGCAGAGCAGCCTCAGAAAAAAATTAAAATAAAATACTTAAAGCATTGTAGTTAGTTGTAGTTCAACTTTGGTACCTTCTGCATTTGAAGATGAGGTCACAATGTTTAGACCCTGAACAAAGGCAATTGAAGGGTGTTCACATACGTGGATCAGGGTCTGGAGAGGTTTATAGGCAGTGGGATTGACAGACAGATGGAAAGTAAGATAATAAGGCCTGCAACTAATCTGGGCACAAAATTACAATCTCTTAAACTATGTTTGCACTCAAATTGCAGCCACCTATGCACAAGTACAGAGGAAACTCTGACCACACAAAGTCATTGAGGCTGTGGAGAAACCCAATTAACATGCAGAAAATTGAATGGAGTGCAAAGAGAAGACATAAAATAATCTGTGAACATCACACAATGTCAGTTTATAACGCACAAAACATTTTAAACAGTAACCAGATTATCAGTAGCAGAACAAACTGTAAAAAAGGAACATAAATCATTGTTACTGTTTTTATTCTGATCCATTTTTAAACCAAATCTTTCACTGAGTGATATTGTGCTACAAATTAAGGTTACAACATAATGGCTCAGAGCATCTGACCCACTGACTGGTAGTTACATTTTTCTTAGGTTAGGACATGGTGATTCTCTACCCCTTACCAGTGAAGCTGGTTCCTCACCACAAATGGAAAGTTATTCTACTGATTGAGAAGTTTCCCAGAAGTGCTTTTGAATGAGATTAAATTACCCGAATGCCTAGATGTAACTTACTAATGCTTTAACTTTGAAGTTAAAATCGGGAAAAGTATAGACACAAGAACGGTTGCAGGTGCTGGAAATCTTGAGCAACACAAAAAAAAAGTGCTGGAGGAACTCAGCAGGTCAGGCAGCATCTCTGGAGGGGAATGAACAGTCAAAGTTTCAGGTCGAGACCCTTCACCAGGACTGGAAAGAAAGAGGGCAGAAGCCAGAATAAAAGATTAGGGGGAGGGGGAGAAGCACGAGCTGGCGGGTGATAGGTGGATCCAGGTGAGAGGGGAAAGATAGGTAGGTGGGGGAGTGGGGAAGCTGGGAGGTGATAGGTGGAAGAGGCAAAAGGCTGAAGAAGATGGAATCTAATGGGAGAGCACAGTAGACCATGCAATAAAGAGAAGGAGGTGAGGAACCAGAGGGAGGAAGGTGTGGGTGATGGGAGGTCGTGAGGATGGGGGAGGGGAAAGAGAAGGGGTAATGGGGCCAGAGGGATAAGGGAAAGCAAAGGGGGAGGGACAGAGGGGAGTGGCTACAGGAAATTAGAGAAATCTATATTGATGCTGTCAGGTTGGAGACTACCAAGACGGAATATGAGGTGCTGTCGCTCTAATCTGCGTCTAGCCTCAACTTGGCAGTAGAGGAGGCCGTGGACAGACATGTCAGTGTGGGAATGGAAAGTGGAGTTAAAATGGCTGGTCACTGGGAGATTCCAGCTGGTTCAGTAGTTACGCTGCTCGACAAAGTGATCCCCCAATCTGCGTCGGATCTCATCGATGTGGAGGAGACTGCACCGGGAGCATCGGATGTAATAAATTACATCGATGGATTGACCCGTGGGGGACTTCTTCACCTGGAAGGACTGTCTAGGGCCCTGAGTAGTGGTGAGGGAGGAGGTGTAGGGGCTGGGGTAGCATCTGGGACGGTTGCAGGGATAAGTGCCTGGCAGGGGATCAGTGGGGAGGGACAAGCAGACAAGGGAATCACAGAAAGTGCGATCCCTGCAGAAAGCGGTGAGGGGAGGGAAAGATGTGTCTGGTGATGGGGTCCTGTTAGAGATGACAGAAGTTGCGGAGAATAATGTGTTGGATGCAGAGGCTCACAGGGTGGTGGGTGAGGACAAGGGGAACCCTGTCCCTGTTATGTTGGGGGGGGGGGGACGTGCAGGAAATGGAGGAGATGCGGGTGAGGGCTGCATTGATAGCAGTGGAGGGGAAACACCGTTTTCTGAAAAAAGAGAATGGAAAGCCTCATCGTGAGAACAGATGCAGCAGAGACAGAGGAACTGAGAGAAGGGAATGACATCCTTGCAAGTGACAGGGTGGGAAGAAGTGTCATCCAGGTAACTGTGGGAGTCAGTGGGTTTGTAAAAGATGTCAGTAGATAATCTGTCTCCAGAGATGGAGACAGAGAAGTCAAGAAAGGGGGAGAGGTGTTGGAGATGGACCAAGTGAATCTGAGGGCGGGGTGGAAGTTGGAGGCGGAGTTGATGAAATTGACGAGCTCTGCACGGGTGCAGGAAGCAGCACCAATGCAGTTGTCAATGTAGCAGAGAAAGAATTGGGGAGTGTCGTCAGTGTAGGTTTGGAACATGGATTGTTCCACGCAGTCAACGAAAAGGTAGTCATAGCTAGCATAGCTGTATATTAATTATACAGGAAAAGTATAATTATTCTCTCTTGGAGAAGTTTGTGCCCCTTTTAATCATAACATAGAAACAGAAGAGTACAGGCCCTTCAACCTGTCATGTCTGCGCTGACCATGATGCCAAATTTTACTAATCTGCCTGCACGTACTCTGTATCCCACCATTCCTGCCTGTTCACGGGCCTGTCTAAATGCCTCTTAAATGTTGCTCTTGTGTCTGCTTCCACCACTTCCCCTGGCAAAATGTTCCAGGCACCTACCATTCCCTGTGTGATAAACTTGCCTCATAAATCTCCTTTAAACTTTCCCACTCTCACCTGAAAGCTATGCCCTCTCGTATTTGACATTTCCACCATGGGAAAAAGATTCTGACTATCTATCTATGCTTCTCATAATTTTATAAACTTCTATCAGGTTTTCCTTCAGCCGCTGATGCTCCAGTGAAAAGAATCCAAGTTTGTTCAACCTCTCCTTATAGCTAATACTCTCTATTCCAGGCAATATCCTGGTGAACCTTTTCTGAACCCTCTCCAAACCCTCCACATCCTTCCTGTAATGCAGTGACCAAAACGGCACACAAATGTGGCCTAAGAAAAGTATTATACAGCTGCAATATGACTTCCCGACTTATATGCTCAACATCCCGACCAACAAAGGCAAATATGCTGTACGCCTTCTTTGCCACTCTATCCACTTATGTTGTTACTTTCAGGAAACTATGGACTTGCACTGCAAGATCCCTCTGTACATCAATGCTCCAAAGGGTCCTGCCATTACGTTTTCTATGAAGAGAACTGCTTCTGAAAATCGCACCACTGCCTGAAAAGTGGAAATTCAAGCCTAGGTCTCCAGTCTCTCTGTGTTCTTTAGAAGATCACTTGAAGCTCAAGATGGGCTTGCACCAGATGGCACATATGGCATGGTATTGTGATACCACAGTGAGTGTGTAAATATGAGGTAACATACTGTGGAAATTCATGGTGACAAATGGGTCTAAGACCGGCACAATTACTTGACAACATATTATGAAGTGATTAATATAGCTCAGGGGAGAGATACTTGTTCAAACAACTGACTTAAACCTCATGGAGAAACTGGTTCTGAAACAATCAGACCATGAAAACATTTGGGTATTTTTAAGATAAATTGAAGCTGGAAGTAAAAAAAAAGGATTGATGGCTGAGATAACTGAAGGAGGTCAAACTTTACAATTGTTACATATGGATGGATGTGTTTGGAAAGAAGCACTGAAAAAGTATCTTTCATATTCCTAGTTCCCGGTGAGGCTCTTTCTACATTTAATTTATAGCATGTAATTGAAAACATCCCTATTGGACAACAAAATAAATTTGCAATGTTGATCTAATTATTCTGACAATGTAAAAATCAGGAATTTGATTGAGGCCTGTTCAGTCAAGCACAGATGCCTTCAGGTGGACACCCTGAAACTGCTGGCACCAATACTAGAAATTTGTAGTCCATATGTAAAAGGCTTGGGAAAATGGTAGGTCATATTAAGGGAATGAATTTTCTCACTGGAATTGAATAAATTTCACACACATTGATTATACTGAAACCTGGATCATTGAAGCACATGATGCGCAGAACAAGTTCACAACCGAACATGACAACAAAACCAAATCTTTAGAAAAGAATTAAAATGGAAAGTGGAGGTACAAGGGAATACAGCTTGAGGGGGACCGCATAAAAATATCTTGCCCTCAGGACCAGGATTTGCAAGAGCTAACTTAACCAAACAAGCTCATATTTTAAATGTATAGATCTATTTTTAGATATTCTTTATGCATCCTAGTATTTAACATTGTTCCTGGAATGGAACAGTTTTGTAAAGATTGATAAAGCAAATACAACTCTATTAAAATGGTGTAAGGCCATGAAGCAAAACATGATAGTTGAGTCAAAAATGGTGCTAACTGCAAATTACGTGCTGAACAGAGTTATGTTTAAAACTTTCAGGATGTGAAAACCAAAGCACTACTTTAAAATGTAGGACTCTAGTGTTGTGTTGGGAGCAGATAAATGCTGACAAAGTATGGTACTTGAAGAAATGTGGCAATCATCTCAGATTGGTCAAGTGATAACTACATGTCTGCACATTCATCAAGAGAATGCTCCACGATGCATAACATGTATCCATGTTTAGTGTATAATAACCACCATATGATTTGTGATTTCTAAGTCATCACAGAGTTTTGTATCTGGGTGGCTCAAATAAACTGATGAACAAATGTACTTGAGTAGCAATTGATTACTTCAGGTGTAGAGGGTGACTGAACTCTCATGAGGCAAACAGCCCATTCCAGTTATTAGTCTAGTAGACCTTTTCTAATCTGCTTTCAATGTGTAAGCATCCTTCCTTAAATAAGGAAACTAATACTGCACACAATACTTCAGATATTTGCTCACCAGTACTCTATATAACCTCCCTGCTTTTGTATTCAACTCCCTTCACAATAAATATAACATTCTTTTCTGATGAGCGGTTTTTGACTTGAAATGTTAACTGTTTCCTTTCCACAGTGCAGCCTGACCCACTGAATGGTTCAAGTACTTCCTGTTTTTATAACATTCTGTCAGCATTCCTAATTACTTTATACACCTACGTGGTAGCCTCCTGTGAATCTTACACCAGGGTTGGATGAGGATTGGAGTTGATCCCTCTGATCACCCTGATCCCTCTGCATCTCACAACTCTGCAATGCCTCACCATTTAGATAATATGCTTCTGTTTTTTATTTTTCCAGCTAAAATAGACAATTTCATATTTTCCAGCACTATGCTCTCATTTGATAGACCATAACTTTTCGATATTATCTTTGGGAAGTCTCAATGAAAAGTGACTTTATAAATTTTAATAACATCGATGATTTCCAAGAAGATAAATATTTTGCCAAGTCAGAAAGTGTTTCTTTTTTAAATGTTGATGAAAACAATTCTGAATATTGCAAAACTTAATTTTAATGGCAATTTTCCTCAAGCATAAGATAAACATTTGTTCTATTGCTTGCCATAGTGGCTGAAGAGTCATTCAGATTCAGGAATTCACCATCAATAGCTCTGAGGTAAACAGTCACTTCCCCACATCAGAGGACAATATTATATTGCATCTTTCACCCACGCTCTGGAGATTCCTTCTACCTACTTGCAGAGGTGTGAGTTGGTTACTCCCTTCCCACCCCTTCTACCCACATCCCATTCCAGGAACACCTACCTGTTGGGTCAGCATCACAGTTCCTGAGCAGAGAAAAAAATGTTCAAATTAGACTTACAGTTACTACGTGAAACTAAGTTAACAGACCAGAGAAGATTTATGGAAAAGAAACATTTATTTTTCATGTTCAGATGTTGACAATGCACTCCTGACTTCAGTCCAGTTCAGCCTGATAAGTTCAGAGTTGTACCTCCTCCCGAGTAAGCCTCATATCATCTCCTTCGGCATTCTCTTGAGTTAAGTCACTTTTAAATCAAACTGGCTCATGCTCTGCTCTATATTCTCAACCTTGAGGGTCTGCCAGAGTCATGCAGCATGGGTACAGGCCCTTCAGCCCACCAAATCTGCACCAACCATCAGGCATCTATTCACACTAGTCCCATTTTATTCTCCCTACACTCCCAGCAACTCCCTCTGGACTCTACCAGTCACTTACACACCACAAGCAATTTAAAGTGGCCTGATAAACTATCAACTTGCACATGTTTGAGATATGAGAGAAAACTGGAGCACCCAGAGGAGACTCTGCGGTCACAGTGAGAACGTGCTAAATCCACACAGACAGCACCCGAGGTGAGCATTGAAGATGTGGGGCAGCAGCTCTACTTAGCTGCACCACAGTGCTCCTCTAAAGAAATGGGTTAAGTTATCTGATCTGAATAGGGCCATGACTTCTAGTAGGCCAACTTTCATTATCCATCTCCACTTGCTCTTGAACTGTGCTTTGCTGATGATGGGTCTAGAGTCACATAGATCAAACCATGCAGGAATAGCAGCTTTGCTTCCTGGACAGACATTAGTAAGCTAGCTTTGTCTTTAAACAATCCTGTAGTTTAATGCTCACAACTGCTAAGACCAGCTGTGATTTTTAATTTATTTAATTACTTGAATTTATATTCCCCAGCTGGTACATTGGGACTCAAAATCTTGTCTCAGCATCAGTAGTCGAGATGTTTGGAAACTAGTCTGGCTAATTAACCATCGTGCTGTGTACCTATTCTTGAGAAGTGAGGGAAAAAGTGAAAAATTTGGAATGGAGATCAAAGTGAGGGTCAGAATTTATACCAGAGCACTTTTAACGTTTCAAGATCTTCCCTGCCAATGACATCCACTCGCCAGTGTAATGGAGAACAATGGCAGCTAATCTGTACACAGCACGCTCCTGTAAACAATGAGGCAAATAAGTAGTCATTCAGCACAGAAACAGACCCTTCAGCCCACCGTCCATACCAACTGTTAACCACTCATTTACACTAATGCTACATTAATCCCATTTTTTTTATTCTCCCCACATTCTTAACAATTCCCCCTGGATTCAACCACCCACCTACATGCTGGGGGGCAAATTACAGTGCTCAATTAACCCACCAACCCATACGTCTTTCGGACATGAGAGGAAACTGGAGCACCTGATGAAACCCACAGGGAGAACGTGCAAACTCCACACAGACAGCACCTGAAGTCAGGAACGAACCCAGGCCTCCAGTGCAGTGAGATAATGGCTCTCCTAGCTGTGCTGATAATTTGTTCTTCCTCAACCAACACCACGGTCATGACTGAGGAATAACAATTGCCTTGCTTTCTTCCCAGTATCCTGGGATCCTTTACATCCAGCTGAGAGCACGTGGGATCTTGATTTAAGACCTCACCTGAGATAACCACCTTTAAAAGTGCTGCACAGAAAGAGGGACTGGAACCTAAAGAGAGGGCCTCTGGAGATAAAAGGGGACTGGGACTAAAAGAGAGAACTGTTGGGAAAAATGAGGGAAATGCTGCATTCCATTTAATCTCCCTGCAACCTTTAACCCAATTTTACTCCACCCACAGAACTGATCAGCTACGAACCTCTGTCAATGAATCTGTATGGAGCCATGTGGGGAAGATGGGCAAGAAGACACAAATGATACAGGGCAAGCTGAAGGCAGCAGAGAAATGAATCATCTGCTCATATTCTAAGCAGATAAAGCAGGATAATGTAAATATTAACACTGTTCAGCTTCTGTGCACGTATCATTACCCTGTCCAGTTCGGTCCACCTGCCACTTCCATTCACCACTAACATAAATTCGTCCTCAAGTTTTAATCCACTGAAATTAACCTAGAACTACGTTTGGCCAAATTTCACAATTCTCGTCAGTTTTGTGTCTGTATCAAAATTTGTGGAGAAGCTAGAAGGAAAGCACCATTTTCTGCTTTTTCCAGTGTCCCTTTCCTGTGGTACCAGTCCCTCTTTCTGTGCTTGTCTTTGATCTTACAGTAAGGTGGTGATTTCAGTTATAATCTTAACCATGATCCTATATGCTTGCTGAAGGATTGTGTGGTTATGATCCAGTATCTACATACACTTCATTTTTAAATCTCTAGAGATTTAAATGATTAATTGCATTTGTGGAGCATTTATTGACCATCCCCAATTTCCCAGGGAAGGGGACTGTTAACCTTTTTAAGGAGTGGCCATATTGTGGGACAGTTAAGAGAGTACAACATGCATGAAGGCAATGGGTAGTGGATGGGAGGTTTCCTTCCCAGATGAACCAGCTGAGTTATTTTTAAGTCTGATCACATTTCATTGATGGTAGGTCCTGAGGAAGTCGAGTGGCTCAGAATCATTCAGAGTAACAGTCAGAAAGGAAAACCTCGTTCCACCTCCAGGCTGTTTTATCGCAGTTGGATCTCCACAATCAGTCCCAATCTCCCTGGATTAGAGAGGATGAATTTCCCACTCATGATCTGTTGCCAACAAGCTCACGTTTAAGTCCACAGTTTATGCCCAGCATATTTATAAGTAAAGAAAATTACAGCCCTCAATCAAAGCTTTAATACAGTACACTCCTGCATTACGTAAGGGCTGCGTTCCTAGAAAGCCATCCATATCACAATTTTCTGTAATGCAAACCCTTGACAATAATTGTTTGTTTCTTCTGCATTTTGTGTTTATTTTTTCTCTCACAAAAATGCTTAAGAGTAAATGTTTATTTCGAAATATTTTGGTAGGGATTTGTGAATTTTGAAAGGGTGAATTTCCATTACCTGAATTGCCTTAACGCGGGGGTACACTGTGTTCTAAAAGCACACAGGAGATTGGGGGAGCCAAACTATACACATTCGCCACAACTGTGCACCCACAGTATTGTGATGAAGCTGTTTCCATTGCTACTTCTCCACTGCACCTCCTCCAACTACTCTAAAACAACCTACGATCTGATGGCTCACCAGGTAATGCTTGATGTGCTCTCTTCTGGATCGCCAGGACCCTGGTTCTTCCCATGCTTCCCTTCCACTCACCGGGTTCCCAGTTCCTGCGCTTCCTTTGAACTGACCAGGGTCCCATTTTCCATTCTCCCTTTAAACATAAGGGCTCACTGGAAAATTTATTATGTTACTGTGCAATTAAAATAAATTGAATTAAAAAAGCATTGGGGTATTAATAGAATAACATCCAAAAGTCCAGAAAACCTGCTAACCCAGTGCCACCAAAGTCCTGTGGTATGCTGGGTTATCAGAGTTTTACTCAGGGCAACCCGGGTCTGTCATGGCAAATAGTGTCTGGTAAATCCATTTACTTGTCACAAAGTATAGTAACAATGAGTGGAAAGTAGGCCTGAAAGCAAACATTTGCCCTAAGTAGTTATCATTCCAACATGATGAATGACGTGATTAAACTGTCCCAAAAGCTCTGGAGTAAAGGTCCCATAGGGTTTTACTGGATGACATGACAGAAGGTGCCAGATATACCTTCATACAGAAAGTTGGAAAGTAGTTGAGTTCGCATCCAAGATTAGCACCTGGGGGAGAAACTATGGGCTGAAACTTTCTGGGATCATAATGATGCATTAAAATCACACCCCATTATTAATGACTCGAGGAGTGAAAGTAGTAAGTGTGAGCTGGGATTCTTCACGAATTGCCGGACTACCTGCACCACTCTGCTAGAGAAACAAAGGACTGCAGATGCTGGAATCTAGGTGAAAAACACGATGATGCTGAAGGAACTTAGTAGGCCAGGCAGCAGCCAATGGAGAAAAGCAGGCGGTCAATGTTTCGGGTCAGGACCCTTCTTCAGGACTGAAGATAGGAAAAGGGGAAGTTCGATATATAGGAGGGAAAAGCAGAGCAGTGATAGGTGGACAAAAGAGGGGAGGTGGGGTGGGTACAAGGTGGTGATAGGTAGATGCAGGTAAGAGACTCTGATAGGCAGGTGTGGGGGAGGAGGGGAGAGCAGATCCACTGGGGGATGGGTCAAAGGTAAGGACGAAAAAGGGGGCGGGGGTTAGAAAAAATGACAGGCGAGGGAAGGGAAGAAGAGGCATGGTGGGTGTGGGGGGTAACTTAAAGTGGGAGAATTCAAAGTTCATGTCTTTAGGCTGCAAGGTTCCAAGATGGAAAATGAGGTGCTGTTCCTCCAGTTCGTGCTTGGAATTCTCCTGGCAGTGGAGGAGGCAGAGGACTGACATTTCTGTGAGGGAGTGAGAGGGGGAGTTGCAGTGACTGGCAACGAGGAGATTCAGATCAGGTACAGACAGAGCGCAGGTGTTCTGTGAAACGGTCACCTAGTCTGCGTTTGGTCTCGCCAATGTAGAGGATGCCACACTTGGAGCACCGAATGCAGTAGATGACATTAGGGGAGGTGCATGTGAATCTCTTTGTCTCGCCTGAAAGGACTGTTTGAGTCCCTGGATGGAGGTGATGGAGGTGGTGTAGGGGCAGGTGTTGCACCTATGGCGGGGGCAGTCGGGGGCAGTGGAAAGTCCCCAGAGCGGGAGCAGCATGGGTTGTGGCAGGGGCAGGGGAGGTGGGATGAACTATGGAGTCGTGGAGAGAGCGGTCCCTGTGAAAGGCAGAAAGGGGTGGGGAGAGGAAGATATGCTTGGTGGTGGGATCCCGTTGGAAATGGCGGAAGTGACAGAGAATGATGTGTTTAATACATAGGCTGGTAGGATGAAATGTGAGGACAAGGGGGTCCCTATCCCTGTTGGGTCTGGGAGGGGTGAGGGTGCGAGCAGAGGTGCGGGAAATGGCAAAGATGCGGGTGTGATCCAAACAGTCCTTTCAGGTGAGACAGAGGTTCACATGCACCTCCCTTAATATCATCTACTGCATTTGGTGCTCCAAGTGTGGCCTCCTCTACATTGGTGAGACCAAACGCAGACTAGGTGACCGTTTCGCAGAACACCTGAGCTCCATCCATAACCTCGATCTGCATCTCCCCATTGCCAGTCACTTCAACTCCCCCTCCCACTCCATCATAGATACAGTACGTCAGCTTTTGGCCTCCTCCACTGCCAGAATTCCAAGTGCAAACTGGAGGAACAGCACCTCATTTTCCATCTTGGAACCTCGTGGCCTAACAGCATAAACATTGAATTCTCCCACTTCAAGTAATCCCCACAAACCACCCCCTCCACAACTCTTCTTTCCTCTCCTAGCCTCTCTTTTCTCTACCCCCACCCCCCTTTTCTCCACCTTACATTTAACCCATCCCCCGGTGGATCTGCTCTCCCCTCCTCCCCTGCACCTGCCTATCACTATCTCTTACCTGCATCTACCTATCACCACCTTGTGCCCATCCCACCTCCCCTCTTTTGTCCATCTATCACCACTCTGTATTCCCTCCTATATACCGGGCTTCCCCTTTTCCTATCTTCAGTCCTGAAGGAGGGTCCTGACCCGAAACGATGACCGCCTGCTTTTCTCCACGGATGCTGCCTGGCCTGCTGAGTACCTCCAGCATCATGTTTTGCACCGCTCTGCTGTCAGCTTACCAAAGCCAAGGAAATCCCTTCTTGCCATGACACTCCCCAGCAGTTACAATGTCAGGTTCTGCCACTCCCAATCCCAAAGGTTCACACACACACACACGCACACAAAGAGTAATAAGTGCTCATCTGACAGTTTCATGCTGCCAACAGTTTTTCGCCTGATCGTCTTGAACGCCACCATGAGAAGAAGAGTTTGGCTTGATGTACTTGGCTTTGGCTGTTGAGGTTTGCATGTTGAGTTGAGGTAATAGCCAGGCCCATGAATCCTGAGAGCCTTAAGCATATATGGTGAGCTGCAGCCACTGCGGAGATGAGTAGATCATAAAAATTCATCCCAATGGTAAGGCAAGCAGTACATGCAATCAACACACAAGGAAAGGAAAAGGAAGATATCCTCCCAAACTTTCCCTTCACTAACCAATGTTAACTGTACTTTGATTTAAAAAATCCACCTTGTGAGGTCTTCTAAGGGATACAGAGAGTGTAAACGCAAGTGTAATTATTTCAGGTAAAATGCCACAGTTAAATCACAAAAACGATTAGGTCTAGTGGAATTTCTGCACCCACCCCCCCCCCCCCCCCACCGCCCAACCAAGGACAAAACAGGCAGTGCTCTTCCTAAATCCACATTCCATAACTAACATCATCATACTCCAAGATCCTGGCCCTAGAACCGCTGTAACGTATGGCACAATCATGGAGGGATGCAGTAACCATGATCATTTCACTTGGATTCCTTCTTGTCGAGGCACCTTTAGCAAAGAGTGGCAACAGAGTTGCCTCCCCCACCACCCATCCCCTCAAAAGGAGGAGAACAAGCCACAGGTCAGTCTATTTCAGGTGAAGGGACTACAGAAGGCAAATTTGTAAGTGGGGACCTGCCATCTTTTTCCAGAGGTAAGTGTGTATGATGAATTCTATTTGGCTCTGTTCCAAAGGCTCCACACACAACAGGGGCTATCCAACTCTAGCTTAGAAATTGGATCATGTGGCACCGTTAGGTCTTAATGAATTTTTTATCAGAGTAAATTGCATTAGAAATTATTCCCAAGTGAAGTGGCACCAATCACAACATTAGACGATACATATTAGTGTGTCTGACATTTCCCTGGTGTCAGACACACACCAAATGATGTCATTTGTCACACAGTACAAGTTTCAGCCCACACTGATAGAAATTTAAGCTCAAAGCTCTATACAATGATCATTGTGGGGAGGTCTCAGGGAACCCGGAGTACAGTACACTGTGTTCTTGCTTTGCTTGTGATTTAAAGGGACTCATTGGGGCACTTCACAGGACAGCTCCAAAGCTGGTTGGAGGATGCTCGTACACATTTCAAACCAAGGGCTTATGGATAATGTAATTATGAGAAAATAACATCATGCCTGGTTCAAATGATCACACCACGGGGATCTGCATGAGATTGGTGACTCCTGGAGGACAGCTGGCCCTGGGGAAAGAGACTCATGATGGGGAATTCACTCTCCCACACAGCAAGCCTGCAGTACAGAAAGTCCCCAGGTTACAACAGGATTCTATTCTTGGGCGCTGTTTACAACCCGAACTGCTCTTTCGCCCACAGGGTATCTGCAATGAGCTGCCAGAGGAAGTGGTGGAGGCAGGAACAGTAACAATATTTATTAGGCATCTTGACATGTACTTGATTGAGCAGGGCTTAGAGGGAATTAATGCATGCAGTGAGGCTGAGGGGTGACAATGGAGAGGTTTATAAAATCATGAGGGACATAGATAAGGTCACAGTCTTTTACCCAGCGTGGGGGAGTCTAAAATTAAAAGGCATAGATTTAAGGTGAGAGATTTAAAGGGGACCTGAGGGGCACGTTTTTCACACAGAGGGTGGTGGGTGTATGGAACGAACTGCCAGAGGAAGTGGTAGATGTGGGTACAATTACAACATTTAAAAAACAATTGGACAAGTTCATGGTTAGGAAAGATTTAAAGGGATATGGCCAAATGCAGGCAAATGGAACTAGCCCAGGAAAGCACCTTGGTTGGCATGGGCGAGTTGGGCCAAAGTGCCTGTTTCTGTATAACTCTATGACTCTAATTGGGACTAGTATAGACAGGCAAAGACACGGTGGGTGGAAAGGCCTGTTTCTATGCTGTACAGCTCCATGACTCTGAGTTGCAGATGTATGGGCCAAGACTTCTAGTGTGATTTACACCTTTCAGTGCCCACTTGGGACTTCTGTTTCCTGGTGAGGAACTGTAGCTGTCCCATGAGATGCACCTACCTCCAAGACGTTCAGTTTAATGATTCCATCTCCATCTTTGTCAAATGCCTTGAAGGCTCCTGCAGAATGGAAAGGATAAAGTTTCCCGCTCAAAAGCGCACTTACAAAGAACATAATGCTGACTTATACCATAGTACCAAGAGCACCAAAGGAATTCATGTGCTTGGACATCTGAGCACAAAGTTACAGCACAGAAATGGGTCTTTCGGCCCATCAAATCCCTCCTAACCATCTATGTACATTAATTTCCCCCCTCCCTTTTATTTTCCTCACTTTCCCTCTAGATTCTATCACATCTACACACTCGGGCCAACTTACAGTGGCCAGTTAACCTACCAACCCGCACGTCTTTAGGATGTTGGGGGGGGAGCCAGAGTACCCAGACAAAACACATGCGGTCATAGGGAGAATGTGCAAACTCCACAAGGGCAGCAGCGGAGGTGGGGATTGAAGTCCAGTCACTGGTGCTGTGAGGCAGCGGTTCTACCAGTTGCCCTACTGCACCATCCCCACTGAATTTGGCAGCATCCAGCACTGGAGAACATTGTACAGCCTGCTGAGAGATGTAAAGTGTGCTTTGGTCTGCACTTTATCCACTCACTTGTTGTTATTTTGGGGTCATGCTGGGTTATGGTTCCATAGTGTGAACATTACACCTATCCACAATACTAGACAGAGGGTTGTTGGGATGCTGCACCCTCAATGAACCCTGGAAAGCGCTCAGTGCAGCTTAATGTCATTCTTATCCTCAGACAGCCGAGGAGATTAAACAGGAAACAGAGCCAAGCAGTTTGCTTCCACACTGGGATTTCTACGTAATCTTACAGATGCCGCAACGGACACACAGGCTGAACCTTGGTGGCTGTGTAAGTGCGACTCCGTTCAGTAGAGGATGTAAAGAAGTCTTGCTCGCTGATAACCCTTAGCTCAACCTTCACCTCCACAGGCTGCACCCATTCTTTTCCAAGTTAGATGCTGGTCCTTACCTGAATAGGCAACATGAGGCTGGGGCTGGTGGAGATGTGATGAGGTGTGCTCCCAAATACGAGAGTGGGAGCAAAGGGTCCCGATTGTAAAGGAGTTATTTTTTTAATATTGATTATTCAGGATGTGGGTGTCACTGGTAAGGCCGTCATTTATTGCCCACCCCTTATTGGCCCTCGTGCTGACTTTTTCAGTCCTTCTGGTGAAGGTGGTCTGACAGTGTTGCTGGGGAGGGAGTTCCAGGATTAAGACCCAGCAACAAAGCGATATATTTCCAAGTCAGGATGGGGCGTGACTTGGAGGGGAATCTGTAGGTGGCGGAGTTCCCTTGCACCTGCTGCCCTTGTCTTGGTGGTGGAGGTCGAGAGTTTGGGGGTTGTTCTCAGAGTAGCCTGGGTGACTAACTCTGGTGTGTTTTGTAGATGGCTCACACTGCAGCCATTGTGTACCAGTGGTAGAGAGAATGAACACTTAGACTGGTCCATGGGTGTTGATCGAGCAGGCTGCTTCGTCCTGGATGGTGTCGAGCTTACAGAGAGTTATTGGCACTGCACTCATCCAAGCAAGTGCAGAGCATTCCATCACACCCATGACTTTTGCCTTGTAAGAGAGGCCTTGGGATATCAAGGGGTAAGTCATTCACCACAGGATACCCAGTCTCTGACAGGTTCTTGTAGCCACGGTATTTATGTGGCTGGTCCGTCAATGGTGATCCCCAGAATGCTGCTGGTGGGAGAATCAGTGGTGGTAATGCCATTGAATGACAGAGGTAGGTTGACTCTCTTTTGTTGGAGATGGTAGCTACTCACCTGTGCCTGAACATTGCCCAGCTCATGCTGTTGCTTCATTTGCTGAGTTGTGAATGCAAATGAATGTTGTGCAATCATCAGCGAGCATGCCCATTCTGATCTTATGATGGAAGGAAAGGCATTGATGTAGAAGGTGAAGATAGTTGGGTCTGGGACACTGCCCTGAGGAACTCCGGCAGCGATGTCCTGGGGCTGGGATGATTGACCTCCAAAAACCACAGGTATCTTCCCTATCTCAAGGCATGGCTCCAGCCCTGAAGGTTTCCTATAGCAGGGGGAGTCCCCTGAATGTGTAGGGAGAGGGGACATTCTTATTGTAGGAGGGAGTTCCCGTCACGGTTCCAATCAGGAACACGGTCTGAGGGCAGGAACAGATGGTAACCAGGAGGTGGGGGCTATTGGGGTGGGGAGATGTGGGTTGAAGAGTTGGAAGAACAGATGCTAACATGGGATTTGAAACAGGAGGTATCACTGATGCTTCAGGAGAGAATCAGAGAGTTGCTCAGAATATTCAAGATGGAGATCGGTACCAAGGGATATAGATTAGTGCAGGGAAGTGGTGCCAAGGTTAAGAGATCAGCCATAATGGAGCAGGCATGAGGGCAGAATGGCCTACTCCTGCTTCTATGACTTGTTCTTATGTGATGAGTCAACAGAAAAGTTGAGGTGGAAGTTATCAGCAATGGGTGAATGCCAGAAACAAGAGTGGGTTGGGTTTGGGAAAGGGATATTCAATACCACGGATGTGCTGAATTCACCTGGAATAATTCCGTGCTAAACCAGGGGCCATTCCCTGGCAATATGATCACCTTCACGAAAGGTAGATCCACTCCTGACTTAACCACATTCCAAGTTTCCTGACAGAAGTGCTTTTGCCCGTTGGCTGGAGGCAGATTTTAACCCACTAAAATTGAAGGCACACCACAAAGGCTGCAAAGCCATTGCTGGAATGGGAGAGGCACAGTGTTGCACTTACTGAACATCCCCTCCAGTCTCAGAATGCAGCAGATGAAGCTGTCGAAGTCCAGATTCATATTTACATCAGCGTAGCGCATGGAGATGAGCTCGTACAACTGGCTGTTAAGTCGGAAGCCTGAAGAACAAGCAAGAACATCTGCTGCACCACCGTCACTCTCACTGACAGTTCCCTCCGCTTCACTAAACCAAATGCTTACACCCCCTTATGACACAATGCAAGTAAATATGTAATGCTATCTTCTCACCTGGTACAGGTGGCTCAGGAGCCATCTGTGTGGCCGAGAATTTCAATCAGCCACTTTCTGTCATATCACCATTTTCATCCCAATGTGATTACCATAGCAGTGCATGCGAATGACATTGTTCTCCATGCAACACTCCTTTTGGAGATTATGGAAGAACTGGGACCACGTTGCCTTGGGAATGTTTTCATTGGGCACTCCCGAAACAGATAGATTTTACTACTACATCATTGGCCTGGGACGTTTGCAGGAAGTGAAATACTTACTGACATCCTGCCACCCCTTACGAATAAAAAGCACGCTCACCGCCCCATCTCCAGCAGGTCTCCAACCACCCCACACAACCTGCCCAATGCTGCTACACCCCTTGCCTCTACCCCCCACACACCTCCCTGATATTTCCCCAGGAACTGTTAATGACAGGATCGGCTCGTCCACATGTTTCCTTGTCATCACCAGCTCAGGAGCTTCATGTGACTGGAATGAGTGATGGGGATGCTTAAACCGAGAAGGATGTCCTGAGTGATCAGATCAAAGCAGTGAACTGTCCTCAGCAAATTGTAAAGACACCTTCCTCCCTTCTTTCAAGGCAGCTCCCATGTTGCAAGAAGACCCTTAACAATTAGCAATAAGAATGATCCCAGAGGTTTTGCCTTTACTGCTGGGGTTGGAATCAGCTCTGAAGCAACAGAAAATCAGTGACACCAAGATCCTGTGACAGGAATTGATGGTGTGGAAGAAATATATCATCAGTAAAACTCCGATAACCCAGCATCCGTTTGTTTGGAAATCCTGATGGCCCTGCATCTGGCTCACTTATTGGTCCAGAATGTGAGCTGGGTTTCCAGAGTGCAGTTGGACCAGAGTCAGGATTGGGACTGGATGTGTAGCTGGAGCCAGGGTTGGGATCCGGAAACTTGGGAGTAAAGAACACGGGTGGGTTTGTGGACAGAGCTGGGGTCCAAAGTGATTGTATATTTCCCGCTTCCTTTAAACTCACTGGATTCACTGGAAATGTTATTACACTACAGTGTAACTTGTAAAAAAGTAAATAAATACGTTTGGGTATTAAAAGTGTGGCATCCAATAATCTGGAAAATCTGCTGGTCCAGCGCTACCAAAGTGTTAAGGCTGCCGGATTATCAGGGTTTTGCTGTAAGTGCTTTGCTGAAGGAAGTGACACTGGAGAAGATACAGTGGAATGTGCTGTCGTCCAGAACTGCACTGCACTTACAGTGATTCCTGAGAGACACTCTGCCCGAAGACTTCTTCGAGATTCCATCACTGCAGATCTGAACCTTCAGTCTATGGTGGAGCTGCTCAGCTGTCAATGAGGTCAGTTCTCCCCACACTACCTGCCGTCACCCAAACTCATTGCCACCCACCTGCATCATTCACAGCACTCCGCATTTCATAGCTGTCAATCACTCCAGAATTATCCTTGTCATATTCCTGAAAAATTGCCTGCAAGTAAACAAGGAATTACATTGAGAAAATATTTGTCTGAGAGTTTATATTGATTTTCAGGATCACATACCAGGGACTGAAGCCAATATGCAGACACAGGGCCATCTCAGAGTGACTGAGGACAGAGTACAGTTTCAGGTTCCTATCCGAGGAACTGGATGACGAGATTGACTGGGGCTTTTACCGTCTTATCGAACAGCCACAGTTCAGGCCAGGATTAGCCCACAATTTGCCGCCTTCTGTCCATTTCTCCTTCCTCAGCAGTTTTAAGTCTGACCTCACCATTTAAATTTTCCAAAGCAATAGTAATTCATTGCATGTTGAACAATGTTGCAACATGCCTGGCAGTGTGTACTGTAAAGGACGTGGACTTAATCTCTGCCATATTCTCTGGAAAAACTGAACAAGCTAAACCTTTAGCCTTCAATTTTTGCAATTTATGAACTTTAAAATGTATAATCTATCTGGAAGACAAAGATCCTTGCCTGGCAATGTATCTGGTGGGTAACTGCACTGCAATATGTCACTGCATCCCACTGAGGGAATTTAAGGTTGCATTTTCATCTTGCTGATTTTAGCTGAGGGAGCAGTGTAGATGCAACCATTGAACTGATTATTCAGGAGTGGTGAGGTAGCAAATCATCAGAGTCGCTAGCCTGTTTTCTTTCCAACATCAATCTGCTGAAGAGTACATGTGATTACAGGACCAGATCCAGTCTGATCATACTGCTCCACAGGCTGATGACTGGCTGGATTTAGGTGATGAATGGGTATCTTGTGGGTGCACAGATGATGCACAGAGAACAGTGCCCCGGTGTGAAAGAGAGATAACTGATCACCAATAGGAAATTCCCAAAGACAGCCCTGGCTATGTGCTCCTGTGTCACATCAGACTCTGAACAGCAATGCAACAAAAGTTTCCTATCAGGAACTTTTGTGAAAAATGTGAAAGCACATTTCCTACAATCAGTTTTTATCAAGTCCTGATATTCAAAGTTACCCAACCACAGTGACTGGCAGGGGAGTATAGTACAGAGGAGGGAAGCAGAGTGCTGGGAAAGTTCATGTATCCCTGAACCCTTACCAGGTCTGGTGGTGACCTGACCAGATTAACAGGTACATAAGGGAAATAAACAGCATTGATGATGGCAGGTAATCCCACCATTAGTGTGTCCTTTGAGAAATGAAGCTTTCCAAAGTCTAAATTAACCCCTCCACTCATTCTGTTGATCTGAGATTGATTGACATTAGATATCAACAATAACACTACATATGAAATTTCCCTTAGCTCTCCAGCACCACCTACCTGCCATTGTTTAATCTTGTTCCATAGATGCTTAAACTCATTCAGATTAAGTTTCCCAGATCCATCTGTCTACAGGCACCATGTTAAGGAAGAGATAATAAAAACAGCCTGGTCATGTGATTGTTAAACTCCTGTTCTGGGGGAACAAGATAACATTACATGCAAATCAATATATTTTCTTGATTGTAAAAATAGCCGCAGCATTCTGGAATTATTAACAGCTCTCTTGTAAACCTCCAAGCTTAATTTGTAATTCTGAAACTAATAAGCACAGAAGAGTAGATATTGAAATTATAACACATCGCAAAGCCACTGGCTGCCCTTTTAACATTACCCGCTGTTAAAATCTACTTCATGCAGGTGGCAGAGAGATTATTGTATTCACAGATCACGCATTCATTAGATCCTTATCTGTAGTACTGTGGGCACCTCAGGGAAGATATTATTTCTCTCCAGGGAGCAGTAATGATCATTGATGCTCAGGAATTTGTCAAATGAGGAAAATAAAAAAAGTACTTGGATTTTTCTCTGTAGTGAAAGGGAACTCATTTGATAATCTGATTTATGATTTCAGGATTGTCAAGGGAGATGTCAAAGCTGAGTTAGCCAATTTCTTTCCAATTGTAGAAGTTGCAAATATCAGAGAATGAAAGTGTAGCTGAAGAAGTTGCTAATAAGAATCAGGTTAAAGGGAGAATACACCTCCTGAGAATTTCATGAATTTTTCTGTAATCTTGGCAGAAAACTCATTCAAATTCCACAGGAGAAGCTCTGAGAGACTCCCACTGATTTAAGAGTTATGGAATGTTACCAAGGAAGATCATTTAAGGTTACTTACTTCCTGACACCCCAAAGTCTCTCAACTATATAAAAAGAACAAGTCCTAAGCAAGCTGGAATACTCTCTATTTGCCTGGATGAATGCAGCTCCAGCAACTCAAGAGTCTCAATACCATCCAGGACAAAGCAGCTTACTTGATTGACAACCCATTCATTCCTTCCACCACCAGTGCACAGAGGCTGCAGTGTGTACCGGCTAAAAAATGTAATGCAGTTACTCAGTCAGGCTATTATGACAGCACCTTCCAAAACCAAGACCACGATCACCAAGGACAGCAGGTAGATGGGAATATCACCACCTGTAGACTCCCATCAAGAGTCACACCCTATCCTGTATGGGAAATATATCACCAGTCCTTCATCATCATGGGTTTAAATGATGGAATTTCCCATTCTTTCGATGCATGGGTCCAAATTATGGAACTTCTCAATCCTTTCCCAACTACCTTACCAGAATGACCAAGAGACGATAATAAGAAGACATGCCCTTTTCACACACAATTAGGGATGGGTCATAAATGCTGGCCTTGTCAGCAAAGAGGACACATTCTGTAAATGGATACAGACAAGACCAGTGTAACAATGGGATTTAGGAACAACGTCAATGAGCTCAGAGAGGAAGAATTGGGAATTGTGGGGCAGTTTTATTTATTGTGAAATGCAGACATCACTGGCAAGTCCAGCACTTGTTGACCATCACCATTTGCCCTTGAGCAGGGTGGCTTGCCAAGCCACTTCAGAAGGCAACCAAGTTGGGGTCTGGATTCACATAGAGATCAGACAGAGTCAGGGCGATAGATTTTCTGAAAAGCATCAGTGAACCAGATGGCATTTTATGACAACCAGGCCATTTCGCAGTTACCATTACTGAGAGCAGCTTTACTCAAATTCCCCAGGTGCTGTGGTGGGATTGAATTTTAATCAAAATACAACAACTTAACCACCAGCGATTTCTGGTAGCTATTCCCATTCCCAAACACTGTAAGGTACTTCTACCAGTTAGCAAATGTGAGTTTACCACTTCCAGGCACCATGCTTCGTTCAGTTACAGCCTCTCTTCAATACATTTCAAGATAAATACGCAGGACAAAAGAAACTAGTGATCAAGAAAAGAACCAGAGTTAAAGCTGAAAGACTGTTTTGACTATCTACTGCCAAGACAGACTAGAAGATTGTAGGAATTTTTTCCCCCTGTTCTTCTGGTCGAGAGTGGGAGTGCTATAATCAGTGCCTGTATCCTGAGGGTGAAATTAGCCAAACTTTTCCCTGTAAGTAGTTTTCCAGTGGCCTGAGAAAAATTTTAATGAGATCTGAGACGAGGAATCGAGAGCTGCAGGGCAATTTTATTCATTATGAAATGATGACATCACTGACAAGTCCAGCTTTTGTTGTCTCTGGGGACCTCAGAGAGCAGGAATGAGCTCACTCAAAATATGCCTCACAGTTAACTGAATTGCTTAGGTTCACAAATGAACAAAAGCCACATAGCAAAGTACCAGAGGCTGATCGCTGCATGTGGTGGCAAGCTGCATGGAAAAATCACCACTGTCAGAATGGAAGGGAAAAGCAGAAATTTAGAACCAAACCAAAAAGGAAGCAATAATCAATTGGCTCCAAAACAGTGGAAATCAGCTGACCTTTTCTCCCAAATCCAATTGCATTGTTCCTACTGCAATTCAGCTTTGGGTCAGTTATCTCAACGGAGGTCAGGAATCCATGGCACATACTCTTGGATTGTTTGTCTCAGGTTCATGCCAGCAACACACTGCTCCCCAAGCCAACCTCAAGGCATTTCCAGATGAATTAAAATTGGAGATGCTGCTCTAGTCCACTGCATTAGAGGAAGGAACAATGAGTTCAATGGAAAAGAGGGAAGGATACGTCCATGAGGGCAACCATACTGCGACAAGACTCCAGAGCAAACCCTTCAGTTTTCATATTGTCTGCAAGAAGAGAAAAAATGTCAATATTCTGAGTCAATACTTGGGTAGGTAAAGAATTAAACATTTTTAAACAATGTGCAAAAGAAATGACCAAAGGAAAAATATAGAGCAAACTCTCTCCTACAACACCTCTCACTTAGACTGGTAGATGAAAGGATTGAGAGAGGGGTTGCAATTAACTCATTTTATATACTGTGTTCAATACAACTTAGGTTGGATCAAACCTGTGTGCTCTATTGCCGGTCTCTTACACAGTCTGGTGTCCAACTAATCAGTTGGTACAAACAAGCCGGCACTGCCATTCATTAAGATCATGGCTCATCAGATTGTAACCTCAAATTCGCATTCCTGTCTACTCATGGTAACCTCTGCTCCCTCGCTTATTAAGAATCTATCTACCTCTGCTTGAAAAATATTCAAAGACTCTGCTTCCACTGCTATTTGAGGAATAGAGTTCCAAAGACTCACAAACCTTTGAGGGGAAAAAAATTACCTCATCTCTGTCTTAAGTGGGTGCCCCTTATTTTTAAACAGTACCCCTAGTTCTGTATTCTCCCACAAGAGTAAACATCCTCTCCATTTCCACCTGTGAAGTGCCTCCAGGATTTATTTGGGTCAATCAAGTCCTTTCTCACTCTTCTAAATTCCAGTGGATACATCCCTAGTCTATCCCTTAAATCATAGATTATTGCTATCAAGCCCTTCTGATAAGGATTAAGACCTAAAATTTTTTCCATAGTTTCAATTTTGTAAGGTGTCGGAAAAGAGGGTATAGTAGCTTTTAAAAAATTTCTAATCTGCAAATATCGAAAAAAGTGTGATCTAGGCAAATTGTATTTGTTAGACAATTGTTCAAAAGATGAAAAACAGTCATCAATGAATAGATCGCGAAAACATACTATTCCCTTCCTTTTCCATATGGAAAAAGCTGAGTCAACTCTGGATGGATGAAAGAAAAAATTAGATTGAATGGGACTTGACAAGTTAAATTTATTCAATCCAAAAAATTTACGAAATTGAAACCACATCAATAAAAGGCTTAACGGGGCACCCTTATCTAGTACCTCAAAAAATCCTAAACAAAGGAGATCTTTGATTATTCGTAAGTATTGAAGCCATAGCTGTATAATAAATTGTTTTAATCGCAGATATAAATTTAGGGCTAAAATTAAATTTTTGAAGTGTAGTGAATAGATATTGCCATTCAAATCTGTCAAATGCCTTTTCAGCATCTAGTGAAACAACACATTCTGGAATTTGGGATGAAGGGGTATATATAATATTCATTAATCTCCCAATAATAAAATGTAAATAACGATTCTGAATAAATCCTGTCAGGTCTTCAGAGATAATTTGTGGGAGAACCTTTTCCAGTCTAAAGGCCAATATTTTGGAAAATATTTTTGAATCTACATTTAATAAAGAAATAGGTCTATAAGATGCACAATCAGTGGCATCTTTATCCTTTTTAAGAATTAAAGAAATAGTTGCTTCATAGAAAGATTGTGGTAGTTTACCCACTGATAGGGCATCTTCAAAAATTTTGGCTAACCAGGGAACAAGAATATCAAAAAAGAATTTAAAAAATTCAGCTGTATATCCATCAGGGCCGGGTGCTTTACCCAACTTCATTGAAAATATTACTTTCTTTATTTCTTCCTCCAAAATGGGAGCATCTAATGTAGAGCATCCATTTAAAGATAATTGGGGAATCTTCAGATCTCTTAAAAATTCATACATTAATGTAGGATCCTCAGGGGATTCTGATTGGTATAAAGAAGAATAAAATTCTTGAAAGGATTTGTTGATTTGAACATGATCTATCGTGTACGTACCATCTGGTTTACGAATTTTATTAATCTGACGTTTAGATAAAGTAGCTTTCAACTGGTTGGCCAATAATTTACCAGATCTGTCACCACGTATATAAAATTGACTTTTGTTTTTAAGTAGTAGATTTTCAATTGAAGATGTTAATAATAAACTATGTTGTAGTTGGAGTTCTGTTCTCTTTTTAAAAAGCTCCAGATTCGGAGTATCAGAATAGTTTTTATCGATTTCTTTAATCTTGTCAACCAATATACGTATTTCATTATAAGTTCGTTTTTTCAAACCAGCGGAATATGAAATAATTAGACCACAGATATATGCTTTAGAAGTATCCCATATTATCCCACTGGAAATTTCTTCAGTAAAATTAGTTAAAAAGAAAACTGAAATCTGTTCTTTGATAAATTGGACGAAATCTGAGTCTTGTAATAGAGAAGGATTAAATCGCTATTGTCTGACATCAAAGGATACATCTGGTAATTTAATTGATAAAGCCAATGGTGCATGATCAGAAATGGCAATTGCATCGTATTTACAGTCCATAGTAAGTGGAGCTAGTCTAGCATCAATAAAAAAAATCAATCCTCGAGTAGTTATGGTAAACATGAGAAAAGAATGAAAATTCTTTATCATATGGGTGTAGAAATCTCCAAACATCTAAAATTCCAGATTCAACTAAAAAGGAATTAATAAAGACAGCGGATATGTTTGGAAGTGCAGAATTTGACACAGATCTATCCATCGAAGGGTTTAGATAGCAGTTGAAATCTCCACCCATAATCACAGTGTATTCATTTAAATTAGGAAAAAATGCAAACAGATGTTTAAAAAATTCAGGGTGATCTACATTGGGTGTATAAAGATTAACCATAACAACTTTTTTATTATGAAGCAGACCAGTAATTAATAAAAATCTACCATTTGGGTCTGATATTGTCTCATGATGGACAAACGATGGGAGTCTATAAAAATAGAAACTCCTTTCACCTTTGCTTGTGAATTTGAATGGAACTGTTGACCCCTCCAAAATCTAAAAAAACGTTGATTATCTTTCTTCCTGATGTGAGTCTTCTGAACAAAAATGATCTGAGCATTTAATCTATGAAAAACTTTAAAAATCTTCTTGCGTTTAAGCGGATTATTTAAGCCGTTAACATTCCATGAAATAAAATTAATAGTCTTATCCATTTTAACAGATTAAAAACATATGGTACATAAAGAGTTAATCTTGGTATTTCTGAGTCTTACCAACAGGAAGAAGTAAAAAATATATTCAAAGAGGAAACCGATGTGACAACAATTTAGAAAATTTGTAGTTTAGCCCAGAAGAAAAAAACATAAAAACAACCCCACCCCCCTCCCCCAACAGCCCGAAAACTGGCCAATAGGCAGCCAGAAAGCTACCCTCTAATTGAACTAACCCCAGTTTTATTGGTAGCAGTAGTCCAAATTGAAAAAATATATAAACCACCCATGTTTTGTCTAAATACAACATAATACAAACAGAGATATCAAACTCATAACATACTTGTGAGATTGAAACAGAGCCAAAGGGCGTTAACAGCTGACAGTTAAAAAATACGGTTTAATAGTTATTCGAAAAGAAAGCAAACGATCAGTCATTTTGTTAAATTCTTACTTGTTATTAAAACAAAACATTAAAAATATTAAAAGAAGAAAAAAGAAAGGTTTAAATCTAAAAATTAATTAGATAATAAAACAAGTAGGTAGTAAATCAAAGGAAAAACACTGTCTCTTCAGCATTTCTTAGCTTCTAAAATTAAAAGCTAATTCAAAAGAAAATTCTCAGCTTCTTGAATGGATTTAAACCATTTGTGAGATTTATCAGGTAATGAAATTCTCAGCCTTGCTGGGAATAATAATGCAGGATGATAGTTGCTTTGATAAAGACAAGCCATAATTGGTTTGTAGGTCAGCCTTTCTTTCATAACATCTGGGGTGTAATCCTCAACTATTCGAAACTTCCATCGTTTAAATTGAATCATTCCATGTCTACGAGTGGTACGAATCAGGAGTTCCTTGACGCTGACATAATGGAATCTCAGTATTACTAGCCGAGGTTTTTGATCCGGAGCAGATTTAGATCTTAATGCTCTGCGAGCCCTATCCAGAATGGGCTGAACAGGGAACATTTCAGGACCAAAAACATCGATCATAAGATTAGAAAAGAATTCCGTAGGGTTACCGGTCTCGGTGTTCTCTGGAAAATTGATGATCCTTACATTTTTCCTTCTGCTGCATCCTTCCAGGTCGATGATCCTCTGTTGTTGCTTTTCCAGGTTTTGCTTGGTCGTAATTAAGGCTTTTTCAAGTGAATGGAGTTTGGCATCTCTCTCTTTACCAGCTTGGTCGAGTTCAGCAACTACTTGTATTTGTTTGGCATTCTCCTGGATAAGAGTATTTTGTTTGTCTTCAAAGTCTTTTAAAATATACTTCAATTCGGCAAAGCTCCGATTGAACTTTCTATCCAGATTAGAAATAGCTTCCAAAGTGGGTTGGTCTCCAATACCTTTACCATTAGCAGAGGCTTTAGATCTGGTGGTCATTTTAACAGTTAAAAATCAAGATTAAACTTGCGCCAATATTGTAAAAGACTTATTAAAGGGTGGTAAATAATAGATTGAAAAGTGACTGGACCAAAGCCAAGTTATGACTTAGTCCATCGAGCGCCACCAACAGACTCTTCAAGGTACTTTATGATGCAATGGCATTATGTTAATAATAAACAGTTTTGTAAATTTCACTGTAAACTGGTCAAAATTCTGTATTTATTCTTTCATAATTTTTAAGACATCAGATTATTGTTATATTTCAAAATCTGCTTTTCGAGTCACAGTTGAATTTCTGACAGAAGTGAGCCCTAAGAACAGAAAGTGCCTGCAAGCTAGCTGGCCTCCAGAAGGGTGAGGGTCATGCAAGGCCAGCATGTAGATGAGGTGGAGGAAACACATGGGAGCGTGCAGAGGTAATGGTGTGGGTGCAGGACACTACCACATAGAACTGGTATGAGACTGATACTAAGTTTTCTTACTTATGTAGCACTTACGTTTTTTAACAACACGGTTGAGGATGCTCTTCAGTTCAGCTGCAGAGATCTGCATGTCCTGCAGTGAAAAAAAGAAAGGCATTATATTGTATTGTAGCCTTTCCCTGAATTTAACTTTCTGTCCACTCCAGCATCACAATTACAAATCCTTACTCTCGCAAACAAACATCTGTCCCTCAGAGCCATCAATGTAAAGGACATTGTCCATATTCTCCTCTTGTTTTGGATGATATGAATCCCCAAAAACTCAATCCCGATACAGATTAATATCAAGAGCAGTTGCAGCTCACACCAGGAGTACCCCTCCAGTCCTGTGCCACTTAACATGACCATTGGCTTCAGTGCTCATCCTCCTGGTCATGCTTTCTCTCTCTCTCCCCCTGACTCGACAATTTTATATGCTGTTTCTCTTTGATATAAAGTGTTAACTAAATGCCTCCTGATCTTCCCTCTTATCATTTCAATAATATGTTTGTGCTTTATTCACATTTGGCTCTGTTTTACAGACTGAGCTGTTTCTTCACAGAATACCACAGAATAGAAGGAGTCCATCCAGCCCATTTGTTCCCTTCAGAAACTTCCCGACTTCCCCCTTGAACGCCACAGATGAACCTGCCTTCACTGCTCCCCCGGGAAAGCATTCCAGATCCCACTTGCTGCGTAGTAACTTATCCTCATATCACCTTTCCTTCTTCAATTGGTTCCATTCTATGTCCCCTGGTTCTTGACCCCTTCACCAAGGGGAACAGTTCCTCTCCACTTTCATAAGTTTAAGTACCTTCATCAGATCTCCTTGTACCCTTCTCTTTACTGAAGAACCACCCCACTCTCTCCTAATGGCCCACATAGATACAAAACTTGAAAGTATGTAACATCAGGCTCAAGGACAGCTTCTATCCCGCTGTTATAAGATTATTGAACGGTCCCCTAGTACAATAAGATGGACCTGTGACCTCACAATCTAGCTCGACATGGCGTTGCACTTTATTGTCTGCCTGCACTGCATTTTCTCTGTAATTGTAACACTTTATTCTGCATTCCGTTACTGCTTTTCCCTTGTACTACCTCAATGTACTGATGTGATGAAATGTCTGTATGGATGGCATGTAAAACAAAGATTTTCACAGCACCTCTGTACATGTGACAATAATAAACCAATTACATTCCTGAAGTCAATTAATGAATCTATTGTGCCCCTCTCTAAAGCCTTCTCATCTTTCCAGAAGTGTGGCATCCAGAACTGAACAGAATACTTCATCTGTGGCCAAACCAGTGTTTTATAAAAGGTTCATTGTGACTTCTGTGCTCTTGCACTCTATGTATCTACTGTCTTTATAAATCCCAGGATCCCATAAGCCTTTTAACCAATTTTATCACCTGCCCTATCACTTTCAATGAATCATAATCATACATTTTAGTACCTGTTTTAGAATTGTGCCCTCTAGTTTATTTTGCCTCTTCTCATTCCTCCTATCAAAACGTGAAACAGTTCTCAGCATTAAATTTCGTCTTCCACTTACCTGCCCCTTTCTATCAGCCTATCTGTATCTCCTTGAACTTCACTATGACCTCCTCACAATTCACTGTCAAGCTTTGCGCTAGTGTGGAAATTGCCCTACACACCCATGTCCAAGTCATTTATATATATTAAGAAAAGCAGTATTCCAAGTACCACCCCACCCCCTTCCCAGGGATCTCCACTGTACACTCCCTCTTCAGTTGAAAGTACAACCTTTCATTACTAATCTCCCTTTCCCATTACTTAACCAATTTTCTATCCATACCACTATGGCCCTTTTCACTCCATGGACTTACTATGTGGCACTTCATCAAATGCATTTTGGAAATTCATACACATCAACCACATTTCCCCAACCACCTTCTCTTTTACCTGATCGGTAATTCTAATCAGTCCATAATTAGATACGATAGTCATTATCAAATCTATGCTTGATCTAGTCAATCTACACTTGTCCAAGCAACTTCCAATTCTGTCCAAGTATACAGTAGTTTATTAAACTTTCCCCATCACCAAGATTTAATTGGCGGTCTAGTTACTAGGTTTAAATTTTCATAGAGTCAAAGAGAGGTACAACATGGAAACGGGCCCTTCAGCCCACAGAGTCCACACTGACCATCAACCACTCATTTATGCTAATCCTACATTTTAATCCCATTTTATTCTCCCCACATTTCCATCAACTCCCCCCAGGTTCTATTACTCACCTACACACTAGGAGCAATTCATAGTGGCCACAAGTCTTTGGGATGTGGGAGAAAACAGAAGCACTCAGAGGAAACGTACTCGGTCACAGGGTGAATGTGCAAACTCCACGCAGACAGTACCCGAGGTCAGGATTGAACACGGGTTGCTGGAGCTGTGTGGCAGCAGCTCTACTAGCAGCACCACTGTGCCTCCTTCCTACCCTATTACTGAAACATCAGAACCAGACTCAGTTCTCCCATTTCCCTGCATTTAATGTCAGTAGGCACACCAGTCTGTCCAGGTCCTTCTGGAGTCTGCTCATATCTGCCTGAGAGCTTACTACATTTCCAAGTTTCTCAATTCTGAAATTATGCCCTGTACAACCATGTTATTAGTTTAAGTTCTTTAGATGTACAAGACGTTAGTGAGGCTGCACCTGGAGTTGTGTGTGGTTACCCTGTTGTAGGAAAGACGTCATTAAGCTGGAAAGAGTGCAAGGAAGATTTACAAGAACGTTGCCAGGATTCAAGGGCCTGAGTTATAGGGAGGGGTTTGGCAGGCTAGGACTTTATTCCTTGGAGTTTAGAAGACTGAGGGATGTGACCTTTTAGAGATGTATAAAACCATGAGGGCCATAGATAAGGTAAATGCACACAGTCTTTTTCCCAGGGAAAGTGAATCAAAAACAAGAGGGCATAGGTTTGTGAGAGGGGAAAGATCTAAAAGGGACCTGAGGAGCAACTTCTTCACACAGAGGGTGATGCGTGTATGGAGCGAGCTGCAAGAGGAAGTGGTTGAGGCAGATACAACAACAACATTTAAAAGACATTTGGACAGGTACATGGATAGGAAAGGTTTAGAGGGATATGGGCCAAACTCAGGCAACTGGGACTAGCTTAGATGGTCGGTATGGACCTTTTGGGCCAAAGGGAATTTTCCTGTGCTGTATTTACTCTGTCAAAAAGACCAGCAGTTCTACTTCTGGAAATTCAATCCAGTTAGCCAAACATCATTTGCCTTTAACAAATCTTTGCTGTTCATTGATTTCCGTTTTTCCTAGTGCTAATAATTCTTCTGAAGGTCTCCCCAGCATCCCCATTGACTGGCCTGGGCTTCTCCTCCCCTCCTTTTCGACTGACGAAGTATCCTTTACGCTGCTCTGGCACCACTCCCAGTTTCAAGTCCCACTCGAGACGGTAGAAATACCTGGTAAAGTGTCTGAAATATTCCAGCAAATGATTTGGAGGCAGATGTACTTACTTCTCCGGCAATCTGTCTGAAAATATGGTGGAACTGTAGATCCTCCTCACTCTCCTCCTTGGTTGTCATTGGTGAAGGCTGACCATGGACAGAAATGAAACCAAAGGTTATACAGTTGCTGAAGGTTCCCTTAGTATCTCAGAAAAGACACTTGCACCAAAAGCTGCTCGAGATAATGTCTGAAAAGTGAAAAGTTTGAGATCAGGCCTCTGGTAGCAAATGGCTTTAGCAAGGGGCGATCCTGTTAACAACAGGCCTGTGGGGCTCAGCTCTGGTAAACCATCGATGTCCACACAATACTGACCCACAGGAGGTAGTTAGATGTATCTACAAGTTTTAAGCAGTTAGAAGCACATTTTGCAGTGTAAGGCTACTTCAGTTAATAGTCCAAACAAACCTAAATCTATACTCACTTCAGTTGCTCAGCTATAACTCCCTTCAGTCCTCGACTTGGCCGTTAACAAAACCAAGGCATTTCAGCATATCAGCCTCGGGCTACCAATTGTTTTGATGGTTTTGCCTTTCCCAAAATGAAGCCACACACAATCTTAAATCTCTCTCGCCACATGCAAAGTCAGGGTCCCCTGAGAAGATTTGCTGATTTGTTTCTTACACTGATTGAATCTCCTGTCATTGTAATCCATGTCGACACCCTGGATAGGTCTAAAAAAGGATAAGGGATCAACCTATCGAAATCTCCTTTGATAAGCCAGCTACAATCAAAACAAATAGTCTGTCAGAACCCCATTAAAAATAATCCTTTAACTGAGTTTGTACCTCCGAGTGTCTCGCTCTTAGGCTCGACTGTGGACATAATTTCAGGAGTCAGATCTAACTGGTGAAACTGTTTGGGAGTCAGTCTTGTTGGTGGTGAGTTGAGGGTGCTGGTCTGGTCTTATCAGTGAAGTATGTAGGAGTCTGGTATTGCTGGTGAGGCCGTCTGGTGTCTGGTTTTGTCAGTGAGACTGTCTGGTGTCTGGTTTTGTCAGTGAGACTGTCTGAGGGCCTGGTTTTGTCAGTGAGACTGTCTGAGTGCCTGATATTGGTATTGTGACCATCTGGGTGTCCGGTGTTGGTAGTGAGACCATCTGTGGGGTCTGGTATTGTCAGTGAGAATGTCTGGGTGTCTGGTATTGCCAGTGAGGCTGTCTGACAGCTGGTCTGTGAATGAGACTATCTGGGTATAACATCCAATGAGGTTGGCCAGGCTCTGGGAGTGGGAACATGATTCTGTGGTTCGGCTTTGTTGGTGAACCTCTCTCTGGAACTCAGATACCATAGAAAAAACTTGGAGTGGAGGCAGGAAGCCTCAGTGGCTGTCAGATCCTGTTGGTTGATTGAATTAACTTCCAGCCCTTTTTCCCTTCCAAATCCCTGGATTTCCTATTGCTCTCTCAGTAGTTTATCCCCAAATAAATCTGGAAAGCACAACATTAAGTAATTACTGTGCAGCTCCTGAACCCTGTCAAACTTTTAGTCCATTCCCATCCTGAAGCATCTGGATTTCCTCTGGCAGTGCCTGACATGTCTGGGAAAGAGATATGCAGAGCGTTTCAATTATTTCAGGCAACAGCGAGTCATGCTAGCACGTGGAGAAACCTTGATCTTTTTCTTGATTTCCTTTCTTTTCTCCTTTTCTTCCTTCTCCGAGTCTACAGTGTCCTTAGCTCTATCAGAAACAAAGATGATTGGCTAGAGGAGAGAGGGAGTAGTTAGAGAAGATGCTGGTGAACGATGGAGACATGGTGTGGGTTTGACAGGTGCCTTGAAGGTACAGTAAAAAGCAAGATCCACCCATGTTATGGTCAAGTGAATCAGCAGAGCGAGATGGACCCATTCACATCACTCTGTGCTGGGCAACCTGCTACACAGAGGCTGTGCCACAGTTGACCTTGGCATCACTGGGATAATGGAAGAGAAATCCCGCCTGCTAATACTCACCATTGGAACTGACTTTGGTGAGGTAGAAGGTGGCAGCTGACAGCAGCAGTCCCTGTATCACAGCAAAGGGAATGAGGCACAGTGCAGAAAAGTGGCAGAAAGTGAAGTAGAATTAGGGTACATTTTGTTCATTTAATTTTCAGACCTTTACATACTGGATTGGGAAGGGTTACCTTTGGGTGTGGAAAGCTTTTGACAATGTGGACACTTTGCAGGCTCTTCCTTTGCTCCAAACTCTTGACATTTTACAGCGTCTCTCCCTCCCAGGGAAGTGCCCTGGGTTCTGCAGGCATTGTTTCAGATCAAGAACCCCAAGCCCATCAGAAAGCTGTTCTGAAGACTCAATACAAGGATGCCGCATATGGGGGGAGAAGGCTGCGATGGAAGGGTGTGATTAAGGTAGGGATATGGGCAAGCCTGTAGTGTGGGTAGAGACTCCCTGCCATTTCCTGATATACACTGACATTTACCCTCTCGTGGCACTGCAGGATTGTCTCATGCCCCCTGTATCTCCTACAATGGGTTCTTCCTCTGCCTGCACAGTCATCTCTTTCCTTGGCCCCTACCTCCTCACCACTGACTGGTCACCCCCGCCAATATCTGGAGGCACAGGGGGATCTAGATTCCATTTGTAAGCCCACATTCCTCCTCCATTCAGTCCCAAAGCTGTTCCTCAATCCTGAAATTGCTGCCTGGCCTGAGATGTTCTTTGGTTGGGTGTGATTAAAACCCAAGACCACCATCTTACCAGAGCCTGCATTAATACAGCTTCAGCTCCCTCAGCCTCAACACATCAGCTCAGTATAAACAGATCTTACCATCCCAGTGAACCCCAAACTGAACCACCTTTCCCTTACCAAATAACACTACCCTCTGCCCCCAACCCAACCCCAAGTTGTCCCCCCCCCCCAACAGCTGCCAAGATTTTCGTTTCTCTCTCCATCACTGTGAGATGTCTTCAAAACTACTCTTCATTTCCAAGTCACTCCCACTTCTTGATGTTTGCCCAGCCTTCCTCAGTGGGGATATTTACTTCTACAAAGGGTATTTCCTCCTTGCTATCCCCTCTCTCTGTTCCACTTTCAATGGGTAATCGTTCAGCCACCAGGGAACTTCTATCTGGCATCTGCAACTATGATGTTGTGGCTCTTGCAGAGACGGTTGTCACCAGGGCAGGAATGGATACTGAATATTCCTGGATTTCAGTGTTTTAAAAGGGATGGGGGTGGTGGGGGGAGAAGAGGAGGAGGGGCGGCGATACTGGTCAGGGACACTATTACAGCTGCAGAAGGGATGGATAATGTAGAAGGATCCTCTCTAGAGTCAATATGGGTGGAAGTTAGGAACAAGAAAGGAGCAGTTACTCTACTGGGAGTATTCTATAGGCCCCCTGGTAGTAGCAGGGATACTGAGGAGCAGATCAGGAGGCAGATTTTGGAAAATTGCAAAAATAACAGGGTTGTTATCATGGGAGACTTCAACTTCCCAAATACTGATTGGCACCTGCTTAGTGCCAAAGGTTTAGACGGGGCAGAGTTTAAGTGTGTCCAGGACGGATTCCTGTCACAGTATGTTGACAGGCCGACTCGAGGGAATGCCATATTAGATCTAGTATTAGGTAATGAACCGGGTCAGGTGACAGATCTCTCGGTGGGTGAGCATTTGGGGGACAGTGACCACCACTCCCTAACATTTAGCATTGTCATAGACAAGGATAGGAGCAAAGAGGACAGGAAAATTTTTAAATGGGGAAGGGCAAATTATGAAGCTATAAGGCTTGAACTTGCGAGTGTGAATTGGGAATTACATTTTTGAAGGGAAATGTACTATGGAGATGTGGTCGTTGTTCAGGGATCTCTTGCAGGATGTTAGGGATAAATTTGTCCCAGTGAGGCAGAGAAAGAATGGCAGGGTGAAGGAACCATGGTTGACAAGAGAGGTGGAACATCTAGTTAGGAGGAAGAAGGCAGCATACATAAGGTGTAGGCAGCAAGGATCAGATAGGTCTCTTGAGGAATATAGGGTAGCAAGGAAGGAACTTAAGAAGCGGCTGAGGAGAGCAAGAAGGGGACATGAAAAGGCCTTGGTGAGTAGGGTTAAGGAGAACCCCAAGGCATTTTTCACTTATGTGAAGAGCAGAAGGGTGACGAGAGTAAAGGTAGGACCGATTAGAGACAAAGGTGGGAAGATGTGCCTGGAAGCTGTGGAAGTGCGTGAGTTCCTCAATGAATACTTCTCTTCAGTATTCACCAAGGAGAGGGGACTTGATGACGCTGAGGATGTTGGTAAGGTTAATGTTCTAGAGCATGTTGATATCAAGACAGGATGTGTTGGAGCTGTTAGAAAATATTAGGGCAGATAAGTCCCCGGGGCCTGATGGAATATTCCCCAGGCTGCTCCATGAGGTGAGGGAGGAGATTGCTGAACCGTTGGCTAGGATCTTTGAGTCCTCATTGTCCACGGGAATGGTACCGGAGGATTGGAGGGTGGCAAATGTTGTCCCCTTATTCAAAAAAGGTAGTAGGGATAGTCCAGGGAATTATAGACCAGTGATCCTTATGCCTGTGGTGGGCAAACTGTTGGAAAGGATTCTTAGAGATAGGATCTATGGGCATTTAGAGAATTATGGTCTGATCAGGGACAGCCAGCATGGCTTTGTGAAGGGCAGATCATGTCTCACAAGCCTGATAGTGTTCTTTGAGGAGGTGACCAGATTGATGAGGGTAGTGCAGTAGATGTGGTCTACATGGATTTTAGTAAGGCATTTGACAAGGTTCCACATGGTAGGCTTCTTCAGAAGGTCAGAGGGCATGGGATCCAGGAAAGCTTGGCCGTGTGGATTCAGAATTGGCTTGCCTGTAGAAAGCAGAGGGTTGTGGTGGAGGGAGTGCATTCAGATTGGAGGGCTGTGACTAGCGGTGTCCCACAAGGATCGGTTCTGGAACCTCTGCTTTTTGTGATCTTTATTAATGACTTGGATGAGGGGGTAGAAAGGTTGGTAGGCAAGTTTGCAGATGACACAAAGGTTGGTGGTGTTGTGGATAGTGTAGAAGATTGTCGAAGATTGCAGAGGGATATTGATAGGATGCAGAGCTGGGCTGAGAAGTGACAGATGGAGTTCAATCTGGAGAAGTGTGAGGTGGTGCACTTTGGAAGGACAAACTCCAAGGAAGAGTACAAAGTTAGTGGCAGGATTCTTGGCAGTGTGGAGGAGCAGAGGGATCTGGGGGTCCATATCCATAGATCCCTGAAAGTTGCCTCACAGGTGGATAGGGTAGTTAAGACCATTTATGGGGTGTTCGCTTTCAAAAGTCGTGGGATCGAGTTTAAGAGCCACGAGGTAATGATGCAGCTCTATAAAACTCTGGTTAGACCACACTTAAGAGTACTGTGTCCAGTTCTGGTCGCCTCATTATGGGAAGAATGTGGAAGCAATGGAAAGGGTGCAGAGGAGATTTACCAGGATGCTGCCTGGTTTAGAGAGTATGCATTATGAGGAGAGACTAAGGGAGCTAGGGCTTTACTCTTTGGAGAGAAGAAGGATGAGAGGAGCATGATAGAGGTGTACAAAATATTAAGAGGAATAGATAGAGTGGACAGCCAGCGCCTCTTTCCTAGGGCACCAATGCTCAATACAAGAGGGCATGGCTTTAAAGTAATGGGTAGGAAGTTCAAGGGAGATATCAGAGGAAGGTTTTTTACCCAGAGAGTGGTTGGGGCATGGAATGCACTGCCTGGGGCGGTGGTGGAGGCAGGTACATTGGTCAAATTCAAGAGATTACTAGCTAGGCATATGGAGGAATTTAAAATAGAGGGATATGTGGGAGGAAGGGGTTAGATAGTCTTAGGCGAGGTTTAAAGATCAGCACAACATTGCGGGCCGAAGGTTCTATCACTCAGCTTCACAACCTCCTGCCTACCCTCACTCCTAACAAGCCCTTCTTACTAACAATGCTTTAAACATGCCTCATAAATATTTTCTCCACTCTTCAAACATCAAGAAGTGGGAGTTGATTTCAAAAATGGAGAATAGTTTTGAAGATATCTATTATCGCTAGATTATCCCTCCCATTTTTTATCCAAACATTATCTTCACCATCAAATTTTACAATGAATCTGTAAGCGTTCAAACACTTGATTCTTGAACCAACCTACACAACCCTAATCACTGTCTCAGTATAGTAACATTATGACCACTTTGCACTACAATGGACTTTGTTTTTTTTATTCTAATTGTGTTCTTTCTTGTAAAAATCATGTTTAACTTATGTTTTTCTTGTGAATGTCGCATATCTGAAGCTATGTGCCTGTGATGCTGCTGCAAGTAAGTTTTTCATTGCAACTGTGCATACATGTACTTGCGCATATGACAATAAACTTGACTTTGAAGTGGTATTATGAGGGAAGAGGCTGATCCAATGAGGTTTCACAAAGCTATTGAGAAGAAGTTATGAAGAAAGGGGTGTATTACGAAGGGGGTGTATTAAGAAGGGGGCATAGTAACAACTTAAATTGAAATATACAGAATGATAAATGATCCTTCAAGGAAACATCTGTAAAATCCATTATTTGACAAACTTTCAAGAAAGAAAAGATGTTATTATATCCTAATAGGTGGTCCTGACCAATAATAACCAACTGGAACATTAAATAAAACGGTCCAAACTTGGAACAAAGCTGGCCAAAACTGGCAGTAGACTCGGCCTCCATCCTCCTGCCATCTCAGTGGGAGGGAAACGGATGAAAAGTTGTCCAACAGTCTGGGAGCCATTTAAGACCAATAAAATCCCATGTTTGATACCTGTCCTGGCCTCAGCTGCCTCAGCAAGGCAGCAGCAAGGTTGGCTACAAATAACCTGAACTGTCCTAAATGACCACTAAATCAGAGAAGGATTCCAATCCCCACCCCTGTGTGAGGACGGACAGAGGATAGGTTCACTGTACAGCTGGAGGCATAGTAAAGTCTGATAAAACAATCTGTGGTGGAGGGGCCCAGCAGCTGTGATCCCACATCCTGACAGTTAAGAATCATGTCCCAATAGGGCCAGGACAAGGGGAAAACTGCAGCTGGCAGGTGAAATGTCGGTAACTTGCCATGAAAGATCAAATTGGTACCTGTGTTGGAGTGAGATTCCTAGATTGCTATTCAAATAGTCCTTGGAATGGTACTTCAGGAAGAAAGCCTTGGTTTAGTATTTTGTGAGAATGGGTTGGAAGAGAGAGATGAGCTGGGATTTCCCGCTGAGGAATCTGTGGACTAGTCGGGAAGAGGGGTCTCTGGGCTTAAAATCATGGAAAACGGGTCAGTCAGCTCAACAGTGTGGACATCAGCCTCTGATGGCTCATGAGGAAATTACACCCTGTGCTGCTTGTGGTAGGAAGAGAGGTTGGGAGCTGACAGTAAGCAGGAGCTGGTACCTGGGAAGTGAGAGGCCTGAAAACAGATAGCTGGAGGAAGTGTAATGCAAGAGTCAATCCTTGACCAAACAGGGTTGGCCTGTAGGCAGCTCAGAAGCTGGAAAATAACCCATTTAATTCCCTCTAACCACTTAGTTCACTGATGGACTATAGGCCACAAGTTCCAGGATTAGCTTATCTGACCACCATGTAGGATAGAAATGATACACACAAAACATGCAAATTGGCTGTGAGGCACACAATCTATTCAAGAAACAGGCAGAAGCCAACAAGCCTGGGTTAGTCTGCTGATTGAACATAGTGAGGTAGATTTCAACCTTGTGAGACAGTGCAAAATGGGTTACATCTCCCTTGGCTTTTATTTCTCAACTGATCACCATGTTATATTGTCACACAAAGTCACGATTAACTCCAGTATGTCTGAAGTATAGTGCAGACAGCCTGGGCATTCTGCACGCTGTCTGCCTGAGAGATAACCCGCCCAGAGAGAGTACTGGGCAAGTAATGGTAGTGGGGTAGACTCCAACTCCACACCATTATGTAAGGTGGGAGACAGTGAGCCCGCAATCCATTTTAAATCCTGCCCATTATGTTTCTATGGAGATATCAAACAGACTACTGGTTCCCTACCACCAGTTTACACTATCCCACAAAATCAACCCCATTTGAATTTCTAGTGTTTTCACATATTGATTGGTTGCCCTCTGTTTTTAAGTGGGGAGCCAACAGTGATTAAGTTCACAAACAGATCACAAGGCAGAGGAAATATTTCCATCAATGTGAGGGAAATCCCTTGCCTGAAGGTTATTGACAGGCTATTGCACTCTGAGCTTAATCCCGAGCACATTGCAACGCTGATGGCACATTCATTCCGGCTCTGTCACTGCAGAGGAAGACCTCACACCTGAGTGCACCCAGAAGGCTTGCACAAGTTAAAGGCATCTTTCCCACTGGATCTTCCACGCCCTCCATTCAGGTACACAGCATTCCCCTGAGTGAACCGGAATTGTCCAAGTGTTTTCAGACCCCCATGCACTGGTGAAGCGCAATGAACAGACAACAGCAGAGCTCACGTACCTTCAGCTGAGATGACAGAAGGTGATTAGGCAGAGGGAGAAGAAAGACCAGTTAGAAAGAACATGGAAAGTAACATGGAAAGAAGAAGATGAGGCAGTTAAACAACATTTTGGCAATGTAATAAACTCTGAGTACTTCTTGCGAATTTTGGGTTACATGTTATCTTGGGGCTTTGGACAAAGGAGTGTGGATTGGACACTGGTATAAAAATATAAGACCAGGTGTACTTTAATTCCTATATACCAGTTGCCTATTGCCTGGCTGAAATTATATTTCACCTGAAGAAAATATTTTCCCTATCTTCAAAAACCTCCACTGCTTCAGGAGAATACAATAACGAATCTTTGGACATTACAGTTTCCTAGACAGCAGAACCAGTGCATTAAATGAGAAGCTGGTGGAAACAGCAGGGAATGGTAGTATTCCAAATAAACCACTCTATTCTCTCTATCCTCTGGGTTAAACGACTTACCATTTTATCTTCAAACTGACCTCATCTCTACTTGAGAGAGTTCTTGGTTCTGGGAAATGGAGCCTTTGCTGTTGTGGACAATGAAGGTCAACGTCAAGCTTTGAAATCACTTTAAATATTGTTGGAAAGGTTCTAAACAATCCAACAATAGGCCTTAACCAACCAACCCCCCCCCCCACCCCCCCAGCCCCCAGTGTGTTATAGTGCACTTATAAGTTCCACAGCGGATATGCTGTAACTTCAAGTATTGTGAAACTGAGTGTCCACAGCCCAGGCTAGGATTGGCTGCTCCAACAAATGTCATGTATGATCAATGCTGCCAAGAGATGGGGACATCAGTTTGGGCTCCTGGTCCTGGATAGTTTAAACCCCTAAACCCTTTGCGCCAAAATTAGAATTAAGAGGACAGGGTGGTGTAGCCGCTATGGGAGAATATTTAGCAATGTGTTGCCCTGGCAAATAAACTTCCCAAACCCTCCGCCCAGGTTTTTCTGGTTGGATGGCTTAACTTTGGAGTAGGTTTGGTGGCATTTCCACTCAGACAATAGTAGAACAGGGAAAGCATCTAAGGAACTCTTGGTTATAACTTCAGAAGTAAAAGAACTTATCAGAATGTGATCTGTTACTGAGACTAATGTGATCTGTTATTATCAGGAACAGAGTTTCTGTTCTTGGAAATCTTTCTTACTTCAAAAATAATACAATAACATTACTCAAGAGTGAAAAGGTGAATAGAATTAAAAATGGTACAAACCTTAGGGTTGTCAGCTATGATCTGGTTCTCAGTTTCCCTGAAATCAATAAATCACACATACATTTATTAAAGAGAATGAGACATTTCTCCAAAATTCCTTCAGTTTTAAATTGCATTTCAGTTGTCCTGAGACAGGGTTGTACTGCCTAATGATTTCTCCGGTTTGTAAACATGAGGAAGGTTAATTGTTTAAACAGAAACACCTACTAACATTCAGTTGACTTGGGTGTGGTTATAGTACTGGATGAGGGTCTTGGGTTCAAAACCAACCAAGAGAGTTGTGAAACTAAATTTAATTAATATGGTAATGTGAGGAGAACTTACCAGATGCAGTCAGATTGCCAAAAACAGAACAACTGATTCAGTAACTTACTTTAGGAAACATCATGAAATGTTAAGGACTGAAAAGCCTAAGGATTAAATGCAGAAGTAGGCCAATTGCACCCCTCTCCTGTGTGCTCCACTCCACCCCTTCACCAAACACATTCCACCATTCAATAGCCTTGGCTATTTTGCCATCTAATCCTGATATCCTTTGACTCCTTAGTGTCCAAAAGGCTATTGATAAAGTAAACTGGGAGGAGCTGGTGCAGGGTGTGGTAAGTAAGCGGCTGACGCAATCAGCAATGTTAGCAATACAACTATACCAGTAAAAATTGTAAAAATTTGTTATTTGCAATCCTGCATACTGACCTCAGTCTTGAATATACCCAGTGATTGAACATCTGTAGCCCTTTAAAGTTAGAGAATTCCAAAGGTTTCAAACCTTCTGTGCAAAGACATTTCTTATCTCAGCCCTAAATATCTGTCCCTTATTCAAAGCCCACTGCTAGTTCTAACTCTCCAGCCAAAGGAAACAATCTCCCTGCATCAGCCCTGACAATCCTACTCAGAATCTTGCATATCTCAGTAAGATCATTCCACTAAACCCCAGCCAGAATAAGCCAATCTTCCTCAACCTCTCTTCAGAATTCAAACCAGTCATCCAAGAAATCAATCCAATGAATATGCACTGCAAGTACTGAGGCTGAACCCACAAAGTGCTTCATGTAAGGTCTCAACAGAGTCCTGTACAACCTCAGTGAGACTTTTTACTTCTGTACCCAAGCCCCTTGCAATAGAGCTCAATTTACCATTTGCCTCCCCACTTGCTGTCAGCACAAAGACATTTACTTCCTGGCATCTCATGAACCATCAACGTTTATTGGTTTCTCACTACCTCACAAGTACTGTGTTTTTTCTTTTCTTCACACCAAAGTGAATCACATATTTTCCCACATTATACTCCATGTATGCCTACTTGCTCAACCTGCTGATATCAATTTCCAATTTCTGCATTCTTTCCCACCTAGCTTTGCTTCTTCAGCAATCTTGGATTCATCACACTATCTTCTTGTCCAAGGCATTGATACAAATTGTGACTGGCTGAGGGCCTGGTCCTGATCCATGTGATACTTCATTTTTTTACAGTCTGTCAGTTTTTCCCTACTGATTCTTTCAGTTCTGTAACCAACCTTCAATCCATGCTGATATGTTACTCCCAAATCGGGGGGACCTTCTCGTGATGCTGTTTAAAATGCCTTTTGAAAATTCAAACAAGAACATTAGCACAAGAACACAAGACAAAGAAGCAGGAGCAGGCCATTTGGCACCTCATGTTTTCCCCACTATAGGAAGGATGTGACTGCGCTGGAGAGAGCATACAGAGAAGATTTAACAGGACATCGCCTGGATTGGAGCATTTCAGTTATAGGGGGAGATTGGATAGACTGGGTTTACTTTCCCTGGAATGGCGGAGGCTGCGGAATAACCTGATAGAGGTAAAGCAAATTATGAGGGAGATAGGCTAGATAGTAAAAATATTTTTCTCATGGTGGGAGTGCACAAGACAAGAGAAAATAGCTTTAAGATGAGAAGTAGTAGGTTTAGAGGAGATTTGAGGGGGAACTTTTTTCACACAGAGATTAGAATCTGGCACACACTACCTGAGGGGTTGGTGGAGGCAGAGACTCTCACAACAGGTACTTGAATTGGCAAGGCATGGAAGGCTACGGACCATATGCTAGTAAATGGGATTAGTATAGGTAAGTAGAATGGTTGGCATGGACATGGTGGGCCGAAGGTCCTGTTTCTGTTCTGTATGAATCTATGACTCAATAACTGTGCTCTTCCATTCAATAAAAATCACCATTGTTCTTTTACCTCAACACAACTCTCCTGTGCTAATCGCAAATCCCATGATCCACTTCATATTCAACAATTTCTCTGTCTCTATCTAGAATATACTATGCCTCCACAGGCCTCTTAGAACATAGAACAGTACTGTATGGGAACAGGCCCTTCAGCCCATGATGTTGTGCTGAACTAATTCAGCTAATGACACCTAATCCCTTCAGCCTGCATATGGTCCATATTCCTCTATTCTCTGCAATATTCATGTGCCTAAAGAGCCTCTTAAATGCCTCTATCATATATGCCTCCACCACCACTGGCAGCTCATTCCTGGCACCCACCACTCTTTGTGTAAAAAACTTGCCCCTCACACCTCCTTTGAACTTTCCCCCCTCACCTTAAATTCATGCCCTCTAATATTAGACATTTTGACTCTGGAAAAAAGATATCAACCATCTACTCTATCTACAGTATGTCTCTCATAATTTTATAAACTTTTATCAGGTCCTCCCTCAGCCTCTGTGCTTCAGAGAAAACAACCCTAGTGGATATTCAACCCCCTTGAGTAGAAAACTTCAAGATTCACCATCTTCCGGGTAAATAAATTTCTTCTATCCCTGTCTTGAATGGCCAATGCTTTATTAGAGATTGTGCTCCCTGACATAGACATCCCATCAATTATGCATTGACGCTGCCAAACCCTGTAAGAATGTTGTACATATCAATGAGATCACATTCACTTTTATCTACTCTGCTAGTTACACCATCAATAAAATGCTATTAGATATTTCAAACATAATTTTCCCTTCATAAAACTCTTATAGTGCTACAGTGAGTTTTTTAATACATTTTGCCATCAACAGACATTAGGCTAATATTTATCTCCCTTTTAAATATCAATGTTGATTTTAATAATGTGAATTAGGAGCAGGAGTAGGCCCATCAACCACTCAAGCCCCTTCCTCCACCCTATCAGATCATGGCTGATTTGATTGTAACCTCAATTCTGCATTCCTGCCACCCCAGTGACCTTTTACCTCCTTGCTTATAAAGCATCTGACACAGCATACATTTACCAACTGGAGAAATTTAAGAGACTATGACAAGGCAAATCCTCTCAACCTAACAACACACACCCCAGGACAGTTCCAGGACACTGGGAATGTTGGAAGATCACCTCCAATGTGTCCAATCTCTGCAGTCGCTTCATTCAGAAGCTGGGGTGCATGTTGCTAGGTTGATGGATTTGTCTTGTTATAGTCCCTTTAATTTCTTTAGGAATGTCAAGTAATTTAAGTGCCTTCGGTGCACATGCTCCTGTTTACATCAATGGTGCTGAGGTCGAGAGGGTTCCAAGTACCAAGGAGTGAACATCACCAATAGCCTGTCCTGGTCTAACCACATGGATGCTATGGCCAAGAAAGCTCACCAGCACCTCTACTTTCTCAGGAGGCTAAGGAAGTTTGGCATGTCCCCTTTACCCCTCACCAATTTTTATCGATCCACCATAGAAAGCATCCTATCCGATGCATCACAGCTTGGTATGGCAACTGCTCTTCCTGTGACCACAAGAAACTGCAGAGAGTTGTGGACACAGCTCAGCACATCATAGAAACCAGCCTCCCCTCCATGCACTCTGTCTACACTTCTCGCTGCCTTGGTAAAGCAGCCAGCACAATCAAAGAGCCCATCCACTCTGACATTCTCTCTTCTCCCCTCTCCCATCAGGCAGAAGATACAAAAGTCTGAAAACAAGTACCATCAGGCTCAACGACAGCTTCTATCCCGCTGTTATAAGACTATTGAATAGTCCCCTAGTATGATAAGATGGACTCTTGACTTCACAATCTATCTCATTATGGCCTTGCAGCATATTGTCTGCCTGCACTGCACTTTCGCTGTAACTGTAACACTTTACTCTGCATTCTATTAGTGTTTTACTTTGTACTACCTCAATGCACTGTTGCAATGAAATGATGTGTATGGACAGTATGCAAGACAAATTTTTCACTGTACCTCTGTACATGTGACAATAATAGACCAATTTACAAATATATTACCATTCCTTCATCACATCACTGGGTCAAAATCCTGGAACTCTCACCCTAACAACATTGTTGGTGTACCTACACCTCAAGGACTGCAGTGGTTCAAGAAGGCAGCTCACCACCACCTTCTCAAGGCCAACTAAGGATGGGCAATTAAATGCTGGCTCAGCCTGCAAAGCACACATTCCTTGAATGAATATAAACAAATAAGGAGGGCATTAAGACTACCCCAATTTAAACAGTAAAGCTTGAATCACAGTCCAAACAATTGCTTTCAGAACAATCAATGGGAGTGACTGAACTGAATGTAGGATAAAAGGAACAGGAGAAGGATATTCATCCCCTCGAACTAATTTGGTTGCAGCTCACCTGCACCTTAAACCCATCTAGGCACTTGGTTTCAGAACCTTCTTTGCTTTCCAAGTATCTACCGACCACAGGTTTGAAATTTTCGAAAGATACATTGCTTGGCAGGTGATGGGCAGCTGGGAGGGTGGTACCGAGGGAAGGGGGATATATGAGGAGAAAGATAAGGAAGAGGTTCTAGACTTTATCCATAAGGAACTGTTGTGTTGCAACAAGTAATTCCCTTCCTTTTGCTCAGATGGGAGAGTTTTTCATTCTGTAGAGCATCAAAACCTCAAATAAATATTGTGAGAATTTATAGGCGTGACATGCTAGATGAAACATAAATCACTATCTTCAAAATGTGATGCCAACATTTACAGTGTCTGGATCAATGCAGTTACATTATCAAATTTTCCCATTTCCAACTAACAGTAACTGACCCCATACTTTGGATCTGCTAATATAGTATAGACTGGGAGTAAATCATAAATTTGCTGGAATTAAGCCAATTACAGAACTGAGCCACGAGAATTGATTGGGGTTCACTTTCTTGCAATAATTAAAAAAGTAACAGAGAGAAAGTTTTAATCAGCTGACTTGTGCAACAACTTAATTCTTAAAGCAGTTGCCCATGGTGACACTACCCCTTTTAGCCCCCCTAACTCCGCCAATGAATAGCTTATGCTTTAATTAAGGCAGCAGCGAAGAGAGCTCCTAAAGAGATAATGTGTCAGAAAAACCTCAGAAATGTTTCAAAAATGTTGAAATATCTTGACACAAATTATGCACTAAAAATGCTGGTGATGCTCAGTAGGTTGGACAGCATCTGTGGAGACAGAAAAAGAGTTAACGTTTCAGGTTGATGACCTTTCAACTCTGTTTCTCTTTCCATAGATGCTACCTGACTAGCTGCATGTGTGTCTAGCATTATCTGTTTTTACTTCAGATTTCCAGCATCTGCAGTTTTGCTCTTTTTATGTCTCAATCATTTCTGTGCATAAGACTTCACCAGAAGGCAAGGTATATACAACCAGGTAACTTTTTTTTTTGAGTGGTGGCATTACTTGCATTTGGAAAACACTTGCTCCTTTGAAAGAGGACAATGGACTCTGACTCTGGCCTGAGAAAGTAGTGGATTTTTCAGTTTGGTGCTGGCAAGCAATGCCTGCTGCTGCTGCCTTGCCCAGTTTCAATCCCCACCCCTGCCCAGTGAGAGGTGACTCACTCTGACATGTTCTGTTTCTCCGAGAAGACCCTGAGGACAAACTCGCCCTCTTGGTGCGGCTCATAAGTGGAAGGAATGATCACATATTCGCCCGGGGGAAGCCTGAAGCGTTGTGATATCTCCCGCAGGTTAATGTATGACTTCGACCTGCACTTGGAGGCCTGGTAGAGGAAGAAATCTTTGGGAAGGTGCTGCTTATTGCTTTGCATCTGGGGGAAGAAAGATTAAAATAAATTAACCTTTTTGTTCCAATGGTAAAAATCACTTGCCTTTTTGATGAGGAACATGGGTTCAACGAGGACCGGCAGCATTGGCTGGGAAGAGACCTTTCCCACTGAACAGAGAACAAGGAAGGGGTATAGTTGTACTCTACAGGGTGATACAGATCAGCTGGTAAATTGGGCAAGACATTGGCAGATGGAATTTAATCCTTATAAGTGTGAGGTGATGCATTTTGGGAGGGTATAATAAATGTTGGGTATATGTCATGAATGGTAGGGCCCCAGGGAGTACTGAGGAACAGAGGTACCTTGATGTACAAGTCCAAAGATCCCTGAAGTGGCAGCACATGTAGATAGGGTGATGAAAAAGGTATATGGGATACTTGCCTTCATTAGCCAAGGCTAGAATATAAGAGCAGGGAAGTTATGGTACAGCTTTATAAAACATTGGTTAGGCCATAATTGGAATACTGTGTGCAGTTCTGATCACCACACTATAGGAAGGATGTAATTGTACTAGAGAGGGTGGAGAGGAGTTTCACCAGGATATTGCCTGGGACGGAGTGTTTCAGTTATGAGAAGAGACTGGATAGGCTGGGTTTGTTTTCCTTGAAGCAAAGGAGGCTGAAGGGGACCTTGTAGAGGTATATAAAATTATGAGGGGCACAAGGTATGATGGATTTCCAGAAACTTTTCCATGGCAGAAGTGTCTAAGACCAGAGGGCATAGGTTTAAGTTTAGGTGCGAGGTTTATAGGGGATCTGAGGAAGAATTCTTTCACCCAGAAGGTGACTGAAATCTGGAATGTGCTGCCTGAGAAAGTAGTGGAGGAAGGGACTCTCACAACTTTTAAGTAGTATCTGAACGAGCATTTGTAATGTCAAGGCATAGAAGGATACAGAACAAGTGCTGGAAAATGGAATTAGTTTAGGTAGGCACTTGATGGTCAGTATAAACATGGTGTGCAGTATGGCTCTTCGACTCTATAAAACTAAATAGAGAGAAGAATTCTTCCTGCAGCAGGTTATAAAAGTACAGTTAAAAATGGAGAATTAGGGAGTTTAAAATGGAAAATTTATTAAGAGAGGATCAAGGAATCAGGTTAAAAAGCAGTTCCCCAAGAGTGATAATCTCTGGATCATGTGGTATCAACCCCAATTAGGGAGGGTTTCTTGAAGTGAAGCCCAACCTGCTTATAATAGCATAAAATCACACAGCCTTTTCAGAACAGAATGATACAGTACAAATAACATGGAAACAAGGCATTGCAAACATATTAGAACAAATGAGTCACAAAAAGCATTAGAGTAAATTTGTAACCACAAACATTAGAACAAACATGTTACAGCAATCCACAGTCATCCGCTCTCTGTTTACTTACCTCCTTTGGCACCTTTAACAAAAAGAAAAGGGAAAAATGTTAACAATTTCAACTATATAAAAAAAACTTGAATACATAATCAAACTTTATAAGTGCAGGGAATGTGTGCGCAAGGTAAAGTTGCTCATAGTGCGAACACCACTAGTTACAAGGTGGCCATGTGTGGGTGCTGAATGAGGAGAAACAGGAAGGCAGGGATGCCCAAACACACAGTCAGCTGGTCTGCTGACTCAGTCCAGGTGCACATGAAGACAGGAGCTAGCTGGATTACCGGGGGAGCCAGTCAGCTCCTTCTGGAGAAGACTGATGAAAAATTAATAAAGATGTGCCGCAGATTTGTAAAAAAAAAGGCTCCAAATATTTCCAGATTTTGAATAAAGGTGAATAACGTTGCTGCACAGGTCATAGATTTAAATCCAGCCCAGCACAGATCGAGATCTGCCCTGCCCGCTGGGATAGATTTCCAGTTCCCTCAGCAAGACATTATGGTACAATTCAACTATCCTTATAGAAGCCAACACTAGACTCAGGGGAAAGGGGAATCAGGCAGGTTTGTGAACTGGAGTATGATTTCCTCTATTAAATTACAATCACAATGAATTAGAATAACCTTAGACCAGTTTCAGTCAGGAAGACCCTCACTTTACTCCATGGGATGGTTCTTTATTCCCCGTAGCACCATTCTTTTCCCTTTCAACAGAATCATTTACATTTCTTCATAGACTGATAAACTGATACCTTTTACATCAAGTTTAATCTCCATCTGTCTGATGAAAGATCATGGACCTGAAACGTTATCTCTGTTTCCCACTCCACAGATGCTGCCCAACCTGCTGAGTATCTCCAGCACTTTTTGCATTATTTTAGTCTCTATTTTCCTGTCTTTCCTATTTCTGTTTGGCTTAAGTTTTTTTGGTTACAACAATAGGAACTACTTGCATTAATATAGCACCCTTAAAATTGCAAAATGTACAAAAATGCTTACTGGGAGTGTTACGCAACTGTTTCATACCCAGCACTAAAAACTTGGTTTAAAGGAGGGGAAGGAAAAGAGCAGGAGAGGTAAGAACTGCAGAGCTTAGACAGGCGATGGCATGGCTGTCATTGATAAACTGTGATAAAAAGTGACCAGAACTGGAGTAGGGCTGAAGGGAGGGCCAAGGCAATGGAGGGATTGAAACTAAAGGGTATGAATTACAAAACGGAGGTATTGGTGGATCAAGGGTTAACGTAGGTCGGCAGAGCTCAGGAAAAGGGAGCAACCAGGCCTGGTGCAAGTCAGGTGATGGTAACAAAGTCCTGGATGAACTCAGTTTATGGATGGTGGAGGTCACTAGGAAAGGAGCCTGCAGACATAAGGATCAGCAGCAGATGGAGTAGAATAAGGAGAAGTTGGGTGATATTCCAAGGTGGAAGTAGAGCAATGCAGAGGATATGATGTTGGAAGTCAGACAAGCAACTTGAGACAAATCGATGGCAGTGTTCTGATGGTTTGAAGCTGAGAGCCACTCAGGTGCACTTGGAAACTGATGTTGTGGTTTTGGATGCTGTTGCTTATGCAGAGCACATGCATAGAAATAGGAGGCCAAGGTCAGATTCTTCAGGGGCTCCTGCATGAACAGGAAAGGAGGATTCTTGCCTTCATCCAAATAAATCTCAGGCAATCTCCCTCAAAGGGAAGAAGGGTGAGTTTATCACGGTCATCATCATCTCAAATGTAATTTATGACCTTTTTAAGGATCACTTCTGTGGCTCAGGAAGAAACTTAATTGGGAAGGTGGGGGCGTTCAAACGTGCTGCTCTCTTTTCATATAGGATCCTATGGGTCCTTCTGAGATCTCCCTATGTCCTTATCAACACATAACCTCTCCCAGCATGACACAAACAAGTTGTCAGGCTGCTTATCTTATGTGGTGTGGGACTCTGCTGTGTGAAAATAGGCCACTATGCTTCCCAATAATGCAACAATGATGGACTTTAATTCCTATGAAGGACTTTTGGGTGTCTTCAACTGTGGGAGTTGAGAAACATAAATGTAAATTCTTTCTTATACCACCAGCATGAGTAGTCCCTTTATCTGACTAAAGAACTCATTGGTTTCCTGTTCTGATGAAAGGTCCCAGACCTGAAACATTAACAGAGTCTCCCTCCACAGATGCTGCCCAAACTGCCGAGTACTTCCAGCATTTTCTGATTTTATTTCAGATTTCCAATATCTGCCACCATTGTTTTGATTTCCATTGCTTTCCTATTCCTTTCTGAGATGTGCAAATCTTGCAATGGAAAGAACTCCAAATTTCCCCATGCTTTATCTTCAGAAGTTACCTGATAAATAGCAAAGCCAATGGTATGAAAATTGACGCCAATCTTGCGCTCCTTACGGCGGTTCTTTTGCATCAGAGCAACGAGAAATGTACAGAGGACCTCTTTGTCGTCGGGATCATCATCCTCCTCAAAGAGTTTCAGCCGGTACTGCGGGTTTGTCCAGAATGTGTCTAAATTGAAAGAATGGAGGGAGGGAGAAAAAAGATTGGTCATTGATGATCTGCTCTTACAGAGTCTAAAACTAAACGGCGAGAAAGAAGAATAAAGGTAGGGAAAACCAAAGCTAGAGAGAAGGAACAGACAAGGGAAGAATTGGTGGAGCAAAGGGAGAAAGTCAGAGTCAAAGGAATAAAGGAATTGGGGAAGGAGCATAGAACGTACAGCACAGGAACAGGCCCCTCGGCCCACCATGTCTTTGCTGATCATGATGCTAAATTAGACCGTACATCTGGCTGCACATGATCCATATCCCTCCATTCTCAATGTCACTTAACCATTTCTATCGTATCTGCTTCCACCACTTCTCCTGGCAGCACGCTCCACATCCTGTGTGTAAAAAACTTGCTCTCCTTTAAACTTTCCTCCTCCCACCTTTGGGAGAGTCAGTGTGTGCATGCCCTGATTCTATGAGGGAAGTAATGCTGAAGGTCTCTACAAGAAGAGGCAGTGTGATGTATTTTCTGCATCCTGCCGGGGAAACAAATCCAGAACTTTTTTCTTCCAGTGCATTTGGGTATATCTAAGAGTCATTTTAAAAGTGTATTTAATCTGGGTGTTGCTGGTAAAGGCAGCATAATTACCCAAAAGAAAGAGGGAACATACAGAATCAAACACAACCAGGAAGGGGGAAGGAAGGCAAATCAAGGGCAGAAAAATTGGCACCAGGAAAATAATCAGATTGTCACAAAGAGCTAACGCAGGCCATTCCCCAGCCAGCACCTGCAATTCTCATCTGAGTGCATTAGACACTGTCTTGCTGGCCGAGCCGTGTTGGCGATATCTCAGCTGCACTCCACCACTGGACCCTGCAGTCTGACAGTGGAGAAGTAGCTTGCTAGAGTGTCCCTGCACTTGCTCTGGGGATTGGACCCTGCACCAGATTAGTCCTGGGGCAGGATCCACGGGCTTGTCCATTCTTCATGACAAATGTGCTGCCTCACAGAAGGAAGGCAAATTTTATGCAACTGCCTTGTTTAAATTAAACGTTTTAACTGTTTATTTTATTTGTAATAGCTCTTAAATGTTTCTGAATGTCATGTTCAGAAGGATTAAAAATTGTCAAAAGTTTGCAGGGCAGTTTGGTGGATGCCCATGTTGACCTAATCAAGACTTCATACACCAAACAGCCTCAACACTTGGCTCCAGGACCATATACTTCAGACCAGGTAAGAACGAAGCAATGGGAACAGTGAGTGCACTCAGCAAGTGCAGGCCAGGGAGAGTACCACCCCCTCCCCCAAGCAGCAGTGGTCCATGAGTAAATCCAATCTCATGCCACACACAGTTACTAGAGCAACATAAAAAGCACTGGAGGATCTCAGCAGGTCTGGCAGCATCTATGGAGGGAAATGGAAAGTCAACGTTTCAGGTCGAGACACTTCGGCTGGACTGGAGTATGAAAATATGAAATGAAAATATTATTGGCCTCTTCACAGCACAACAGGAGGGAAATTAAATGCATTCTCCTCACATTCCAAAAATAAGTAAACAGGGAAAGATACAAGAGGCAGAGCAAAATGTAGAAAGTGGTAGGGAGGGATGGGAGAGAAAGATACCACTGGCAGTAGAGAAGGACCCACCTGGGTAGTTCCGGCAGCCTCCAGCAGAACAGCCCTTTACCCACCGCCCTTCATTGATGGACACAGTCCACTTGTGGAGCTTGTCATCATCTAGTGCATCTGGCGTCAGGTTACAAATCTCCAGCTTTGTGAAGTTCTTCTTGAAATCGTCAAAAGACATCCTGCAAACAGCAACAGAGAGGAAGTGTTATGTTCCATCCAACAGCCCATCATTCATTGGGAGTTTCGGGATTCTTGTCATGAGGCATCAAATGATTAAAGTCTGAGTCAAGTTTAATCTTTTCTTGTCTGCTTGGGCTGAGAAGGCACAGCAGCAACAAAAAAAATTAGGAATTGAAGCCTGTGGCTGTTCCATTTCCTCCCACTGCCCCAGGCCACACCTCTCCAAGTGATGCCTCTGGTACACTCTGCTGTTCCCAAGCTAATTTACTGGTAATTGGTTTATTATTGTCACAGGTACCAAGATACAGTGAATATATGTACAAAGGTACAGTTTTGCATGCCATCCGTAAAGATCATTCCCAAACATAAGTATGCCGAGGTAGTACAAAGGGAAAACCAATAACAGAATGCAGAATATAGTGTTACAGTTACAGAGCAAGTGCAATGCAGGTAGACAATAAGATGCAAGGGCCACGACAAGGTAGATTGAGAGATCAAGAATTTATCTTTATCGTAAAAGAGGCCCGTTCAAAAATCTTATAACTGCGGGACTGTCCTTGACCTGGTGGTGTGTAATTTCAAGCTTTTGTATCTTCTGCCTGACGGGAGGGGGAAGAAGAGAAAATGACTGGGGTGAGAGGGGTCTTTGATTATGTTATACTGCTAATCCCGAAGCCATTTTAGGGTTGAGTGGTGTGAAGGGAATGGCAGCAGTAATGACAGCCAGTGTGTTTGAACATCAGGCAACAGGATACTTATCCTCACCAAAACTCTCCGTCATCTTTCATTTGATGGTGCAGCCGTTGCTTTTGCGATTTCTCGATATCAGACCACTCCCGGGCCCTGGAATGGGAAGGGAATACCATCATCAGACTTGGAAAATTCCACATTCACCCAGTCCCTCCCTTTGTTCTGCCTCCCTTCCATGGAATAGAAATCAGGAACTGCCATTGCAAGGTCCTGAACTCTTTGACAGCTCCTGCTGGAGGAGGGCTTCACAAACAAGACCCCACCTCTAGCCAGTGAGCAGTTACAACAACAACGTAACAAAAAAAACCACCAAAACATCCCAAGGCACTTCACCAGAGCGTCTTCAAATAAAATGTGCCATCAAGCCAAATATTAGGTGAGATAAGATAAGATATTTATTTATTAGTCACATGTACATCAAAACACACAGTGAAATGCATCTTTTTGCATTACTGAAAATGTGCTGGGGGCAGCCCGCAAGTGTCGCCATTCTTCCAGCGCCAACATAGCATGCCCACAACTCCTAACCTGTACGTCTTTGGAATGTGGGAGGAAACCGGAGCACCCGGAGGAAACCCATGCAGACACGGGGAGAACGTACAAACTCCTCACAGACAATGGCAGGAATTGAACCCAGGTCACTGGTGCTGTAATAGCGTTACGCTAACTGCTATGCTACTGTGCCACTAACCAGAAATAAATAATCATCATTCTTGTCCGATTCCCTGTAAGCAGTCAGCTATGCAAAGTCTGGCCTCATCCTTACTTGGTTGGGAATGCCAGGTGCAGGAGGTTCAAACATACATACAAATTAGGAGCAGGAGTAGGCCACTCGGCCCTTCAGGCCTGCTCCACCGTTCAATGAGATCTTTCACTTGCTTGCTTATCATGAATCTATTTAAAAACATTCAAAGACTGTTTCCACTGCCTTTGAGGAAGAGAGTTCCAAAGATGCATGACCCTCTGAGACAAAGAAAAGTTTGTCTTATCTTGTCTGAAATGGGTATCTCCTTCTTTTAATCTGTAACCCTGGTTCTGGATTCTCCCACAAGAGGAAATATCCTCTCCACATCCACCTATCAAGACCCCTCAGGATCTAATGTCTTTGAATCTAGTCCCCCTCTCACTCTTCTGAACACCACCAGATACAAGCCTAGCCTGCCCAACCTTTCCTCAAAAGCCTATTCTGGGTAGCATGTACTAGTCTAGTCACCCTTCTCCAAACTGCTTCTAACTCATTGATGTCCTTCCTTAAGGAAACAAATGATCCAACCAGCAAAATTCAACACTCACACACCAATTTATCACTTGGATCAAAGAGGCAAGTTTTAAGGTTTGGAAAGGAACTCCAGTGCTTTGAGGATTGCCAGCTGAAGTTTGGGAATGATTCAGAATTGGAGGAATGATGATATTCAAGTTCAGTTGGATTGGAGGAATTTACAAAAGAGGACTGTGGAAAGTAACAAGAGAGCTACAGGTGGATTTAAGACAAAAATTAATTCTAAAATTTGAGGCAATGTAGGTTCCAGAGCACAAGAAAAGTGGTGAACACCACACTATCTGGTACAAATTAGGACAGAGTTTTGGTGACCTGAGTTCACAGAAGGTAGATGAAGGAAGTCGGCCGGATGTGCTGTGATTTATTAAGTCCATAAATGACAAGGACTTCAATGAAGGTTTGAGTGGTGGATGAACTGAGGTAAGAGCAGAGCTGGGCCATGCTGTGGAGGTGAAAGTCAATCCTGGTGGTTACGGACACAAATGTGACGTAAGCTAGGTTAGTTGCCAGCAAGAAGGATGAGTTGGTGGCTAGGCAATGGAGTCCATGGAATGATGGGAAACAATACTGTCCGACTACCATTACCTTCCTGGGGGAAATTTTTGGCCATCCAGCAATGAGTCCAACAGCACTTTGACCATTCAGAGACAGTGGAGGGGTCACAAGAGGCAGCAGTGAGGTAGAACTGGGCGTGGTCAGTGTACATCGGAAATTCACGCCGTGTTTCCAAAGGACGTTGCTGAGAAGCAATGTATGGACTGGAAATAGCAGGGGGCAAGGGACAGATCCTTGGGAGCACCAGGGATATCGGTGCGGCAGTCGGAAGAGAAGCCATTGCTCGCGAATCTCTCCCTATCGCTAGGTAGGTAGATAGATATGGAACCAGGTGAGTGAAGTCCCACTGAGCTGGAGAATGGTCGATGGAGGAGGAGAGTACAGACAACCATGTCAAAGGATGTAAGCAGGTCAAGAGTTATGACAAGAGATACCTTTGCCCTTGTTTAAGGCATGCAGGATGTTAATCAGCAAGAGGAGCTGTGTCAGTTCTCCGGTGGGGTGGAAACTTGATTGGAGGGATTCAAACATGGAGCTCGGTAAAGGTGGGAGGTGACAGCGCATTCAAGGGCTTTGGATTGGAAAGAGAGGTTTGAGATGGGGCAATGGTTTAGAAAGCTGTGAAGATTAAGGGTTGATGCTTTTAAAGAAAGGGTGAAGATAACAAAGGAGGGGGACAACATCTGAGGATTTGAGAATCTGAAGCAATATCGGCTAACAAGTGGGAAGTGAAGCTGGGTGGTAGCAGTGTAGGGGGTAGGGGAGGTCACAAATAAGCCTCAGCAGATCCTTTCCCCAAAAATATAGACACAGACTACATGGACTAACCAAGCATAAGACAGACAATCCCATCTTTTTCCTTCTCAAGCCCAGGGACAACATGCAAGTAATATTATTTTTTATCATTAAATTCTACTTTACAGAGTAATTTCCAACTGAAGTGCATGGAAAAGGTATCTTAGAGCTTTATTTGCCTTTTCTGAGACTTAAAATTATTAACTCTGATATCCTTTTTGAAATACCATCATAGCGTAAAAATATTACTGGGATTGATCAGAAAACAAACCTGAGAGCTGGTGACACCCACACAAAAGGAGTACAAACACCAGATCAGAAATGCAAGCTCTGCTGATTGTTTTCTTCCCTTTCGCTCTGATAATCTGAGGTGCTGAGAAACTGTAATCGGCCAGACGAGACTGGTTCGCTCTGAGCCTTTGTTTAATTCTAATTTTTTGGATCTGAGCATTGCTGGCAAAGCCAGCATTTATTGCCTATACCTAATTGCCCTTGAGAAGGTGGTGGTGAGCTGCCTTCTTGAACTGCTGCAGTCCTCTGGTGCAGGTGCTCCCACACTGCTGTTAGATAGGGAGTAGGGATTTCCAAGATTTAGACCAAATGATGAAGGACTGGCGTTATATTTTCAAGTCAGGATGGTATACGAGTTGGAGGGGGATCTGCAGGAGGTGGCATTCCCCTGCACCTACTGCTCTTGTCCTTCTTGATGGTAGAGGGCACAGGTTTAAGAGTTGCTGTTGGAGTAGCCTGGGCAAGTGACTGCAGTGCATTTTGTAGCTAGTTCACACTGCAGCCACTGTGTACTGGTGGTGGAGGGAATGGAAGTTTAGGATAGTGAGTGGCATACCAAACAAGAAGCCTGCGTTGTCCTGGATGGCGTTGAGCTTCTTGAGTGACGGAACTACACTCAACCAGGCAAGTGGACATTGACGTACAATTACAACATACAACATATAATGAAGGCGCTGCACTTTGGTAGATCAAATGTAAAGGGACAGTACACTGCTAATGGAAAGACCCTTAATAGTGTTGATATACAGAAGGATCTTGGGGTCCAAGTCCATAGCTCCCTGAAAGTGGCTGCACTGTTTGATAAGGCATATAGCATGCTTGCCTTTATTAGTTGAGGCACTGAGTTCAAGAATCAGGAAGTTATATTACAGCTTTATAAAACCCTGGTTAGGCCGCATCTAGAGTAGTGCATTCAATTCTGGTCACCCCATTATAGGAAGGATGTGGAGGCTTTGGAGAGGGTGCAGAAGAGGCTTACCAGGATGCTGCCTGGATGAGAGGGCATGTGCTACAAGGAGAGTTTGGACAAACTTGGGTTGTTTTCTCTGGAGCGATGGAGGCTGAGGGGAGACCTGATAGAAGTTTATAAGATTATGAGAGGCATAGATAGAGTAGACAGCCGGTATCCTTCTCCCAGGGTCGAAATGTCTAATACTGGAGGGCATGCATTAAGGAGAGAGAGGGTATTCAAAAGAGAGTGGTGGCAAATTTTTTTCTACACAGAGAGTGGTGGGTGCCTGGAATGCACTACCAGGGGTGATGGTGGAGGCAACTACAATAGAGAGGCTTAAGAGGCTCTTAGGCAGGCACATGAATATGCAGAGAATGGAGGGATATGAACATTGTGTGGGCAAAAGGGATTAGTTTGGTTAGGTGTTTAATTATCACCGTAATTAGTTCGGCACAAGAATATGGGCTAAAGGGCCTGTTCCTGTGCTGTACTGTTCTATGTTCTATGATGGATTTTGTTATCCAGCTGCTTACTGGATGAAGTCACAGAAAAATTTTCCTGCAGTCTGTTCTGCAATGGCTTCCTCCTGTGCTATTTTCATAAGGATCATTAGATAACAATAAGAAGTAGGAACTTATCAGTTCCAGGTACACTGAGATCAGTCAGAGTGGATATTAGTTAACAACAAACAGAACAAACTGGACCCACATTTGCAAATCTCTAAATGATTAGAAAAAGGAAAACGTACTTATCACTCCAGGGCCCATTCCACTCAACCGATCCCCATGGGTTCCTCAAACGCACCAACTTCACTTTCTGGTTTCTGTAAGTGACCTAATGTCAAAATTACCACTGTTACTTGGGGACAAAAATTAGACACAAAGACACATAAACAAACACAAATGTGGAAACATCGATGTTTACTCCGTGACTGCAACTGAAAATTTAGTCCTGAAAACGTTCCTTCCAAGCATAGTCCCAATTTTATGAGAATACATGCAAAATAACATGGGAGAAGGTGGGAGTATTAGTGAAACCACACCCAGTGTCTAGGAATTAAGCTTGCATTACATTAGTCTCTTCAGAGCTATCAGATGCAATGATGAGCAAATCATATTTCCAATATTTCTAGGGTCAAATTCTTCCAATTATAAGGTTTGCCTGGACACTTCTGGGTGAGATCCACTGTGGGTGTCTGGCATTTTCCCAGCATTGGAAGCCCACCCGGAAATGTCCCCCTTTTCCTGTGCCTCAATACAAGTTGGAACTCCCAGATCCACAAAGCAACCATCATCTAGCAGTTATAAAGAAAGCTAGCCTAAAAACAATGGCGTTCTTCATTTGTACGCCAGTTAGAGGGTAACTCTCTGAGAACTTCATAAAGCTGGCTGCAAACCTCACTGGAGACTGCTCCAACACCTTCCAGAGTGCTCAGAGTTAAATCAAGCTTTGATCTAGTAGGTGTTTGACCTTAGGAATTCTCCACTCCCGAGGGCTGTGGAGGCTCAGTCACTGAGTTCATTTAAAACAGAGATCGATAGATCTGTGGATATTAAAGGAATCAAGGGATGTGGGGATAGTGCAGGAAAATGGAGCTGAGGTAGAAGATCACTCATGATCTTGATGAATGATGAAGCAGGCTCAAAGAGCTGAATGGAGACACAAGAGACTGCAGATGCTGGAATCTGGAGCAACACACAAGATGATGGAGGAACTCAGCAGGTCAGGCAGCATCCATGGTGGGGAAATGGACAGTCAACATTTCGGGCTGAGACCCTTCATCTGGACTGATGGGTCTGGACCCGAAGTGTTGACTGTCTATTTCCCTCCATAGATGCTGCCTGAGTTCCTCAAGCATCTTGTGTGTTGCTCAAAGGATTTAATGGCTGATTCCTGCTCCTATTTCTTGTTTTTGTGTTATGTTTTTGAAAAGATACTCCCGATTAACACATTGTGCCTTTGTGATCAGACTACTGTGGTCACTGTTGGAGTGGCAGTTTCAGGCTAAGCATCACAGCGACCAAGGCAAGGTCAGCAACTTCAGGATAGGAGGCCCCATCCCCACTGAGCATATGGAGACACAACAGCCTACTTTGACCTCTCTGCAAGGTCTCCACAGGTTCAGGTTACCAAGCCCAGTGCTCCCTGAGATGTGACATTCTGCAGGAAGTCCTCCAGTGATGCACAGCTGGATTGCCTAGCTGTGGAAGTCAAGGTTATGGGCACACTCAACTTTCTAGCCTCAGGATCGATGGCAGCAGAAATCACTGTTGGCTGCTCTCTGCAGCAAGTGGCAGGTCACTGACGCACTCTGAGGAGAAGCTTTACTTTGGAGGTAGTGAAGAGGGGTTGCCTTTGGATGGACCTGCCAGCATTTGCAGGCTTTCTTGAGGTTGCTATTGACTGTAGTTGTGGGCAGATTTGAGCCCCCTTGAAGAAACTGGAGTTCCATGTCAATACAAAGAAATCTGACATCCAGGCAGGTCAAAGAAATGTCCATAAGAACGTAACCCTCTTATAGGAAAGATGTCATTTACCCTGTTGTAGGAAAGACACTATCAAGCTGGAAAGAGTGCACAGAAGTTTTACAAGAATGTTGCCATGACTCAAGAGAGAGTGATTGGGAGAGGCTGGGCAGGCTGAGACTTTATTCATTGGACCATAGGAGACTGAAGGAGTGTATAAAATCATGAGCGGCATAGATAGAGTGGATGCACACAGTCTTTTTTCCAGGGAAAGGGAATCAAAAACTAGAGAGCATAGGTTTAAGGTGAGAGGGGAAAGATTTAAAAGGGATTTGAGGGGCAACTTCTTCACTCAGAGGATGGTGGATATATGGAACGAGCTGCCAGGGGAAGTGGTTGGAGTTGGGTACAATAACACCATTTAAAAGACACTTGTACGGTTACATGGATAGGAAAGGTTTAGAGGGACATGGGCCAAAAGCAGGGAAATGGGATTAGTTTAAATGGGCATCTTGGTCAGCATGGATGAGTTGGGCCAAAAGGCCTGTTTCTGCGCTGTATTACTCTATGACTCTATATAAAATAGAAGCAGGAGTTAGGCCATTCAATAAGCTCATAGCTAATCTTTCACCTCAGCACCACCTTCCTGCACTAACCCCATACACATCTCTTGATTCCCAACGTCAGATGTGCATCCGATGACATTAATCAACATGCAGAACTCTTCTCCTGTGCTACATTCCCAGGTTTCCTGGAAGCTCATGCTTCATTCTTAGGGAGTTTACCTTATGGCACTGCAATCAGGGAAGGATCTTGGGACACAAGGGTTGTCCATAACTTCCATGACTACAGTCGCATGTTCACACTCTGAACAATCCTGCCCAGTGTCACCACAATGACAGCCAGAACACAAGAGAAAACAAGATCAAATTCTGTTCTCTCCACAAATCTGGCACAACACAGCAGCACACAGATTTCCACTCAATCCATCTGAACATTCAACCCATTCCTAAATTGCTTTGCACACATTTATCTCCATATATCAGGTTGCCCAGACTGACACTCGAGTAAAATTTCCAGGGTCAAGATATTCCTTTGCATTCACTGCCTATTGTGTAGTATTTCCATCGTATCCTCTATCCCAGGATATCCTGTAAATTTCAACTTCAACCCATCATTCCCATGACAAATAAACCTCATACCTTGACACACCCATCTTCACTCACTGTGCCACACTCTTCACTTATATCTATTTTTGGTACAAAACCTACTCTATCATCACTAGTCCCTGCACACTGACCACCCACAACACAGTTTCCCCAAAGCTACCTACACCCAGTGTTCCCCACATTCACTCCCTGTATCCCTAAGTCCCACATTCACTCCCTATATCTCAGCATTTCCTACAATGCTCCCTATTCCCAGTATTCCCCACATATAATTTTGTATCCAATTATTTCCTCAGAGTTACCTCCTGAATCCCAGCACTAGTTGGTGCCCTCAGAGGGCTACAATAACATATACGTCAAATTACTTAATGCAAAAGCTTCTACACCTTACCTCATCCACACCGGTTACTGAGTAGGCGTGACCTTTGATCAGGCCGCTGGGCATCCGTGTCTCGAACTGCAGGGGTACGAAGGACTGCCAATAGAGAAGTTGGTCAGTGTGACAATACTGATGGGACAGGGCTGTAGCAACTAGCTGCAACAACACATGAGCAGTATCACCTCCCTGAGATGTGGCATTGCTTATGACCTCTACCTGTGACCCCCTCATCTCTGTCCTGGACACTTCCAGTGTGAACTGCCCCTTCTTCCAGGAACAAGTGGCCGTTTGTCCTTCCCACCTCCCAAACTGCCTGTGGGTTTTCTCAATCCAGCTCCCCAACTCAGTCAACGTGCAAACTCCACACAGACAGCACCAGGGGTCGGGATTGAACCCAGGTCTCTAGCGCTGTGAGGCAGCTCTGCCACAGTGCTAACTTTCTCCTCCTCCTTATTAATGTTAACCTACATCCCCTTGTGATTGACATCTCAACAGGGGATAGATCCCTGCTGAAAATCCTATTTAATTTTCTACACCTAGATTAAATTCCCCCATTCTCCTCCGCACTAAGTAAGACAACTTTAGCATAGCCAATCTTTCCTCATAACAAACAATTTCCTCTCTGCCATTATCACATATCCTTCCTGTAATGCGGAACTGGGAATCTGCATAATTCCCTAATTATAAACATAGCAGGTCAGGCAGATCTCTGGACAGAGAAACAATTAACTTTTCAGGTCAAAGTCATTTCATTAGAACTGGGAAAGAGAAACTGGGAAAGAGGTCCTATCCATCCCTCCCCACCTCTCTTTCCCAGTTCTGACGTAGGTCTCTGACTTGAAACACTGACGCTGTTCCTCCTTCCACAGACGTTGCCTGACCCAGTGAGCATTTACAGAATTTTCTGTGTTCATTTCAGATTTCCAGCATCTGCAGTCTTTTTCATTTTCATGGTACTAGAGTGATCTTAATGCTCTTCTATGCTGTGTCTAATTATACATAAATGATCTTTTCTCCTTCTCCACATGGATTCTACTTCTGCTTTAGCATTGGCTATCATTTTCCTGACTGCCTTTATTTTATCTCGAATGAGTTCAGCCACTCTGCTTCCCTCGATATTACATCCTGCAGTATTTAATTCCAAGTCCTGATTTCATTCCAGCCACGTCTCAGTATCCCTTCCGATTGCAATTTCCTTGCAAAATATTATTGTTTCTATTTTCTAAAAAAAATCTCAAACATCTCAGCACAAGCTTCTAACCAGTTCTGAGTTATAATGTGACAATTAGGCATGGATTAGAAGGTGTAAGTACCTCATCAGCATTCTTAGCAGTTTTTCATTGAGTGTGTGTGTTTTGCAAAGTTAGCATAGCCTAGCCTAGAGTCCAAGAGCTGGAGGTTTCTGATGTCATGCTGCGTAAAACGACCTGGAGCAGCTGCAAGTTATTAAACGGTCAAAATTAGAGGCAAAGCCAAACTTGCTGACAGGCTTAAAGTGGCTCTGTTATCTTGTGCATGTCAGAAAATGTTGTGGATTGTGATTTTTTTAGATCCACTGAATGGTCACCGGCTGCGCATTGGCTCTGCATCGATTTGTGCTGGGTATACCCAATCAGGAATCTTCCTTTACATAAAATTTACAGCAACTTGAAATAACCCCACTTCTTTGTACACATTTACAAATAAAAGCTTGGAATCTGTCTACATTTTTTTCTGCTTTTGCAGATCAAAGGGTTCAGGGAGTGCCAGATGACCCAAACTTGGTCCTGCACAGAGTTACTGGGATAGAATTCCCACAGCTTCTTCCAAACTCCGGTCATAATTTTTACACTATTTCTCTGGTGTTCTGCTAAACTCCCGTCAAAGTTACAACTGTGTCAGTAATTCTGTCATTGTATTTATTCCATGGGGGATGGGATTCTCACTAATTAACTGGACCTGTTTATTCAAGTGAGAATTATTCACAAAACAGTTTCAGTTTATTTAGCAGGGAAAGAGTTACTCACTGTGTAATAGAGCTAAGTTCCAGGAAAGTTATCCACACCAGCTAGCCAGCATGCATTGCAGATTCAATCATTCATTGCCCCAAATAACTGCTTGCATTATTCCCATACAAACCCTGACTAGATGGTCCTCCACTTTCTTGCTGGGATCACCAACTTTGGCCTGAGACACATCGTGGAGATTTACACGGGACAGAAACTGTTGCACCTGTGCTTGTAACATGACCGAAGTCCCACAAAATATACTTTCCTGGAATTTGAGACATATCACTAACATCACACAGCATGGAAGTAGTGAGGAATGAGAAGGGGGGGGTTGGGGGGGGTGTAAGTGTGGAGAAGGAGGTAGGAGGGCAAGAGAGGGAGAGGGGGAAGGTGTAGAGGGAGGCCAACAGGGTAGAGAGGAGGTGAGAGGGAGAAAGAGGAGAGGGAGAAAGAGGAGAGGGGGTGGGGGGAGAGGGGGTAAGGGGGAGAAGGGGTAGAAGGGGAAGGGGGTAGGGAATGGGAAGAGGGAAGGAGGGGCAGAGAGGAGCAGAGAGAGGGGAAGGATGAGTGGGAAGGGGTGACAGGGCAAAGGAGGAAAGGAATGGAAGGAGGAAAGAGGGAGGAGTAGGGAGGGAGGTAAGGAGGAAGGGAGGAGTAGGGAGAGAGGGAGGGAGGGGGAGAGGAGGAGGGGGAGGGAGGGGAGAGGAGGAGGTGGAGGGAGGGGAGGGGAGGGAGGAGGAGGAGGAGGGAGGAGGAAAGGGAGAGAGGAGGAGGGGGAGGGAGGAGGAGCGGGAGGGGGGAGGGGAGAAAGGGGAGAATGGGAAGGGGTAGAGGGTAAATATTCAACCAATGAGAGACAAAAAATTATGGAGAATGTAAGGGACAGAAAGCGTATGAGAGCAGGAAATGAACACGGCATCTAAGTAGAGAAAGATAACAAAGAAATAAAATAACAAGTTGACAAGGCTGAGATGGAAAGAGAGGCAGAATGCACATGAATGCCACAGGGCCAACAGTGGAGAGTGACAAAGATACCACAAGTGAGAGTGACAGAGATAAGCCTGGCGAGGGACAGTTGTTCATGGGAGGAATTCTGCATCCAGGCCTAGTCTGTGACTCCAGACCCACCAATGACTCATAACGATCTTCCCAGCTCAGCTCAGTTCGGAATGGACAATGTATGCTGGTCTTTCCAATGACTCCCACATCAACCCTGTAAATAGCTTTTTCCAACAGCTGCCTCATTATCAGCCTGAATAATAGGAATCAGAGATTTGGACTTCTGGTCTCACTAAATGGTTGTTGGCCATCACAACCCTCTGGCTTGATCTATAACACAACACACTTAACACCATGTTAAAATGGCGGACAGATGTTTGTCACTTGACATTAAAAAGTCACTGGGCCGTGAGTAGAGGGTATGAATTTCACACGGGGAAGGTGCTGAGTCTGTGGGGTGAGATCTGACAACTCTGACCAATGAATCTCCTCTCTGACCAATGATCTATCGATACATCAGCCTGTAGCCACTGGGTGCACTAAAATGGTCCACTCTGTAAAATTTCAGTTAAGTCCGAGCCTGTTAGGTGAAGACAGGCCTGTCTGCCTAAGGCCAGGCAGGGGAAGTGTATCGGACAGAGGCCCAACTGAATTCCAGAATTTGTGAGGGCAGTGGGGGAGGGATGGGGAATGGGATCAGGAGCAGGGAGGACTGGTGGATTGCACTGGGGTGGTGGAGGAGAAGAGGTGGATCAGCAGTACTTGTTTGGGAGAGAGAGGCAGGAGGCCAGAAGGTTAATTGTTGGAGGGGGAAGGGAAAACGGGCTGGAAGATTGCTTGTGGGAGGTGGGAGTGGTGTTGGGTGGGTGGTGGAGAATAGACTGACAGGTTGCTTGGAGGGAGGTGTAGGTAACGCTTTGTTTGCCATTGGTCTCCCAGTTTGGCGTGCTGTTGTGAAGGTTCCCCACCACCCTGACATCCAAGTTCCCTGCAATCCTCCAAAAAGTGGTGTTGTAGAGGGATCAGCATTATCCTGTGCATCACTGATCTGGAAACCACTTCCATGCCACAAAGGTGACTGACAACAGGAAGAATCATCAGGGAATTGAAGCCAATGAAGAAATGGCACAGAAGAGGAGATGAGATCTGGGGAAGATGAGCCATGATCATATTGAATGGCAGGGTAGGCTCGATGGGCTGAGTGGTCTACTCCTTCTCTTCCTTCCTTATGTTCTTGTGAAATGGCCTTTATTGTGCTTTACCCAAGAAAAAATATCGACCTTCAATTGCATTGTGCTGGAAAAGAAAAAATGTTATGCAGACCAAGGAACTAATGTCTATGAACTAAAAGCAGAAAATACTCAGCAGTTCAACCAACATCTGTGGACAGAAGAAACGGAATCAATATTTCAGTCATAAAAAGATACCTCTGTGTAACTGATATCTCAAAGTTACACCAAGGAATTTTGTCAGAAGAGTGACCAGTCTGTGAATATTTACGAATCTAAAATAAAAACAGAAAATGCTGGAAATACTCAGCAGGTCAGGTCACACCTGTGGGAAGAGAAACAGAGTTAATGCTTCAGGTTGAAGATTCTTTGCTAGAAGGTTTATAAATGTGTATCATGCAGCTGGAGTGAAACATTGGTCAGAAGAGGGTTTCTCCTGTTAGGATAAATGAATTTATAACCTGACAGAACCATCACACCACATCTTGCCACCAGGTGGCAGACTTACATCAATGGAGCACGCCATGAGAGAGCCTCTCTCTGTCGCCTTTTTCATTATCTTGAACATATCTTTGGGGGCTCCCCTCATCTCAAAGAATTCAGTGACTCCGCCGGTGAAATCCTCCATGGCTTCGGTCGTGTTACCACCTTTCAGAGCCTCGTAGGATCCATGTAGCCTGAATGAGGTAAATAGAACACTGGGTGAAACTGTGACTCTCCCATTTATCGACAAGATCTCTTCTCCAATTCATTTTACTTATAACGTAGAAGGCCAATTGACTTAGTGAGTCTATGCTGGCTCTCAAAGCAATCCCATCAATCCTATTCCCCAACTAATTTTCCTCATAACCTATTCTCCCCACATTCTCATCAACTCTCCCCAGATTCTACCCCTCACCTACACACTCACAGCAATTTACAGCAGCCAATTAACCTAGCAATAAGCACATCTTTGGGATCAAGGAGGAAACCGGAGCATGCAGGTGAAACCCATGCAGTTACAGGGAGAACGTGCAAACTCCACACAGACAGCACCCAAGGTCAGGATCGATCCCAGGTCACCAGAGCTGTGAGGCAGCAGCTCTACCTGGTGAGCCACTGCACTAATTATCTCACCTTTCCTACTGGCGGCACTGAGTCCTTGCTGGATTGGGATTCCAAAGCATTAGCTTCCCTTCCAGACAATGAGTGTAGGGAGGCTATTGACTAGGGGCAAGAAAATAGCTGAGCCTGTAACAAACATGTAGATTGGGAGCAGGAAGAGGCCACTCTGCCCCTGGAGCCCATCCAACGCTCAATAAGATCTAACTGTATCCTCAACTCGGCATTCCCCGCTCTCCCTCTCACCACCTTGCTTGCCAAGAATCTATCTACCTCGTCTTATTCAAAGACTCTGCTTCCACTGCCCTTTGAGGAAGAGAGTTCCTACCTCAGCACCAATCCACCCTACTCCACTCTACTCATCACATCTTGCCAACTAGAGAGTTTATGCCTACTCTCTGTTGCCTTTCATTTCACACAAGCAACCAGTTTACATTGTATTAAGTCTCGGTTTTAGCACAGACTGCAGCTTCAGCACATTCAGAAGCCAAATCATTCTGCCTGAAAGTCAATGTGTTTCAATGCTCCTCGACGTTTAGGAGAGCAGTGATAACCTTCAGCAAGGTGCTTGAGTCATGGGTAAAAACCATTGGGCTAGAACAATGCTGAGAAAAGCCAGCCATTCCATGATGACAGCAGGCTCCTTCTCTCAAATGGGGAGGAATGGCAGAAGGAGAGGGTGAAAGGACAAGTCTTTGTTTCAACTGGGTTTGTTTTAGTGTGTGTTGTTTTTAAGCGTCTTACTTTAATTTTTTTATAATTACTTATTTATCATTTAATTGATCTTTCATATGCTGAGTTATTTTTAAGCATCCTACTTTAACTTCTAAATTACCTTTATTATTTTAATGTGTTAAATTGTTTTTAAGATCCTAGTTGAATGTTTTATAATTGTAAATTATTTTTTAATCGATTCTTAATCATTTTTGAATATTTTGAGGAACAGATGTTAAGATCCTAACTTTGTTTTATAATTGTAAATTATTTTATTGTTTAATCAATTTTTAATCATTTTTAAATGCTTTGATGAACAGATGTTAAGATAAGTTATACTGTTAAATGTTTCCTGGGCAGAGCTCATCCTGGGGCCCATCCCACAGTGTGACAGCACTGCATCAGGCTCCCACTGTTTTACACCTGGTTGGCTTTGGGCAGCAAACTTACATTGGTGGATCTGGGAATATAACACTGTGGTTAGTGTGTGGCAGGCTCCCAGACTCTGGGAGTTTGGACTGTAGCACAAGCATCAGGATTAGCAACCCAGCTAATCACAGCCAAACTCATTGAGAGTACTCACTTGGCATAAGCCTTCTCCAGCAGGGCACTCCAGAACTCATTGCGCTCGGCTGACTTGGTGAACACCAGCTGGTTGTTGAATGTGGGGATTCGATCATCAATGACAACATCCACCCAGTCACCGAAACGCCAGAACTGCAAGGGACAATGGAACAAGAACGGTGAGAGAAGGATGAAGATCCCAGCTCCTCCTGCCATTGGCTGCGTGATGTGGGTCTAAGATGTCCCAGTCCAACCACCCAGGAGCACACTCAGAATGTGTAGCTGGGTTTTTTTTGTCATGTCTTTTCCAAATTATTTACCCTCAAGATGTCTGAAACAGGGCCAGCAAGTTTAAGTGCAAGTTGTAAACCAAAATAACCAGGTAAATGAATTTCACTGGATGTAAAACTTGCTATTTTACAAAGATTTTGATGCTGGAGAAAAACTTTGTGCAATAGCTAAAGCTGTGGGGAGAAAGAGCATCTGTAGTCGTTTGTGTCTCCAAATGCATCTACTGGCCACTTAGGAGATTTGCCTTTGTCTCCACCAAGTGGCACAGTGGAGGGCAAGAGCTGGAGGACAGAGAATAGAAGGTGGGAATTGAAAGTGAAGGTAGAGGATGAGAGGTGAAGGGTGGGTGAGGGAAGGAGAGGTAAAAACGTTAGGGTAGAGGATTGGAGGTTGGGGACGGGAGACACAGGGTTGGGAAGGCAAGTGGGCATGGTGAGGCACAAGGCAGGCGATGCAGCGGGGCAGGAGGTGGCAGTTGAAATGTTGGTGTGGCAGGATTGCACCTTGCAGGTGGATAAGGCAAATGAGCATTAGTCGTCATTAACTGGAACAGGGTCAGAAGGAATACATAAATCATTGAAAATGGCAGACACAAGAGACTGAAGATGTTGGATTCTGCTTTTTGCACTGTAAATGGCAGCGCAGGTTAGAAACTATCCCTAGCAGAACGTTCCAGACCCCAGCCACTCCCTGTGGAAAATAATTATCCTCATGTCACTCTTGGTTCTTTGGGCCAATCAGCTTCAAGCTATGTCCCCTTCCTGATTTCCCACATTGATGCATGCTGCCCTGACACTGTGCAACAGCCCTGTACCCTACTGCTCCCGACACCGATAATAACCTGCTTGTTTCTGACATCGATACATCTGATGTAGAACCACAGTCATTTACAGCTGAGCAGGTCCTATCCATGCCAGCCAGAATGCTTAGGCTCATCCCACTTCCCCATTCAATCTGCAGCCTTGGAGGTCACTGCTCTTCAAGTACGCACTCAGGTGAATGTGACTCCTGTCCCCACTACCCTCTCGGGCAGTGAATTCCAGGCACCCACCCCTCTTCCATGAAAAAAGCGTCCTCAGTTTTCTAATCCACGAGTCTACCTTGAATCCCTGAGTTACTGACCTCTCTGCAGGGAAGTAGATCCTTGCAACTCCCACAGTCCGAGCCTCTCATTACTTATGCACTTCCATTCCATCTGTCCTCAGCCCCCGTGTTCCAAGGCTTAACTAAAATTATTCAGTTCTGCATCCTCTCTGGTACGATCACTTCCAACCAAACACTACCTAACTTGTGAATGTTAGCGTGCTTGCGTGATCTCCCTGCTCTTATATTCTATCCCTTTATCAATAAAAATGTTTCTCACACACCTTCATAACCACCTGTCATTTACTGTGCATCCCCTTGACATTCCCTCCCTAAATGCATCAACCCCCTTACTTCCCCATACTGAATTACACTCCACCCTATCACATACCCTCTCCATTCCCTCTGTTCTCTCCATCGCTCCCTCTCTCCACAACTTCTAACATGCCTGTTTTCTCACTTCCCCAGCTCTGATGAAGGATCATTTCCTGAAACGTCGACTCTGCTCTCCACAGATGCCACCTGACCCGCATTTCATTTATCCTGTTCTAAGGCTCCTCAAGCAGCAGAAATACCTTCTCTGTCCTATAAATTTCCCAATAATATCTTGAAGACGTCAAATCACCCCTTAAGCGAAATTTCACAGAATGCAACACAAATTTCTGTAACCCCTTCTCATAAATTAACTCTTTGAGCTCAGGCAAAATTCTGGTAAGTTTATACTGCATCCCCTTCAAGGTCAGTATATCCTTCCTTCTTAACCATCTATCATTAATTGTCCATCCCATGACAAACCTGAAAGACATCAATCCCATTACTCCTCCAGACTTAATTATACTCACCCTATCACCGACCCCCACTATTCTCCTCACCCCTCCCTCTCTTGGCAACTTCAAACATTGCTCCAAGTACCCAGGTGTGGTCTCACCAGAACTTTGCGTAGTTGCTGCATAATTACAACCTCCTTGTGGACTAACCCTCTGATGTGAAATCCAACATTCTGTTCAAACCAGATGACTTTGTGTGCCTGACCAAGACATCTTAGTGATGTACGTATATATGCATGCAGCCCTCTGAGTGTCTCAACCTCCACAGCTTCTAACCTCTGACCATTTGCCAAGTACTTCTTGTGCATCCTTTTTAGGCCCAAGGTGAATGATCTCACATTTGCCTGCAGTGAAGTCCATTGTCACAGTTTTATCCATTTGCTTAATCTACCAGCATCATTTTGTAACTTATTACTGCCACCTCCCCCTCCCCCTTTCCCACACCACTTACAGTGGCAGCTTTCTCTGAGAATGACCCTACCTGGAAATGGAAGATCCCAGCATAGTTCTCTGTAAAGTATTGATCCCTGGGGATGACCCGGTACAGCAGCTTCTCATTTAGGGTTAGACAAGCGATGGCAGCCAGGAACCAGCAGTCACCTAATTAGAAACAAAAAGCGTCAGCTTTCAATGGCTCCAATCCCAACCTGTAGAGGTGCCATAATCCAAGACATGACTGTTGGCCAGTGTAAAATTTTTGGGAGGAAGAGTTATTCTTAGATCTCAGCATCCTAAAGATATCCACTTCCAAGGGTTTTCCTCCCCAATGGTAATGTTTAATCTTATTGATTGAGATCAATTGCTATATTAAGTCAAACATCTCACGAGTACCAGGATGGTAAAAAGCTAACTATTTAGTCCAAAGTTTTTAACACAGGTCTGGGTTTACGCCAAGTAAGGTTCTTCCGTGTTTGGTAATGACTTCAGTGTGGGCTTTGTGGTGGGGAGGGGAAAGATTCTGTGATTTTAACGCAGCATTCCGTTCCTGGAGTCACATCTTCCCAAAGGGATAAACTGAGGCACCCCCCACAGTGTGAAAAATCTACAGGGAACACACCACACATATGTGGGGTGAACAATGGAACAACCATAATGTTTTGAACATAGAAGAGTTCTGCTGGCTGCTGTGATTAGTTGGAGTATTTGCTGTTTAATATGGTCAGGATTACACTGCAATACATGGCGGTGTTTTGTACCTTTGCCCAAGTGGTGCTGTATTCAACACACCATTTTAACATCCAGCCTGAGATTTGTTAGTTAATTCTTTACAGAAAGTGCAGAAGGCTGCCATTCAGCCCATTGAGTCATGCCTGCTCTATGTAAGAGAAATCCAACTGATCCCACTCCACTCCCCCACTCCCACCAGCTCCTCTCTATTTTTCCCATTCAAGGATTTATTCCTTTTGAATGCCTGAATGAATCTGCCTCCTCTACCCCCATCCTCAGTAGTGCAATACATACCCTAGCCAGAGAATTTCCTTGTGTTACATTTGGTCCTTTTGATAATCACGTCCAAGCTATGTTCTCTGGTTCTTGACCTACACCCAGAGGAACAGTTTCTCATGGTTCTAAATACCTCTGTCAGATCTCTTCATGTCTTCCTAAAATAATTCTAATTAGGGACACTGGTTCAGTGGATAGATTGGAGAACAACCCTAGTTCCTCCAGTGTATCCACAGAACTAACGCCCCTCATCATTAGAATCATTTTAGTAAATCCCTCTGCATCCTCTCATAAGTCTTCACATCTTTCCTGAAGTACAGCACCAGAACTGGACGTAATGCTCCGGTTGTGGCTAACACAGTCTTTTATAAAGATCCATCATTACTTCCTTTCTCTAATACCCTATGCCTCTATTTATTAATCCTGGGTTCCACATTCCGTTTAACCACAATGACACAGTGGAACTGCAGATAGAGAGCCAGTGACCCAAGTTCAATCCTGACCTCCAGTGCTATCTGTATGGAGTTCTCATAGTTATACAACACGGAAACAGCATGTTTCTGTGTTGTATGACCCCCATGCCCATGTCAAACATCAAGTACCCATCCATACTAATCCCATTTGCCAGCATTTGGTCCGTAGCCTTCAACAATTTCAGTTGAGTTTTTTGAAGAGGTGACCAAGAAGATAGATGAGGGAAGTGCAGAAGACATTGTCTACATGGATTTCAGCAAGGCCTTTGACAGGGTACCATAAGGTAGGCTGGTTCTGAAAATTAGGTTACATAGGATCCAGGGCAAGCTAGCCAATTGGATACAAAAGTGGCTTGACGGTAGGGGACAGAGGGTGGTGGTGGAGGGTTGCTTTTTTAGATTGGAGGCCTGTAACCAGTGGTGTGCCGCAGGGATTGGTGCTGGGTCCACTGTTGTTCATCAATTATATTAACGATTTGGATAAGAATGTAGGTGGCATGGTTAGTATGTGGATGACATTAAAATTGATGGTATAGTGGACAGTGAAGAAGGTTATCTAAGATTATAATGGGATCTTGAGCAACTGCCCAGTTGGGCTGAGGAATGGCAGATGGAGTTTAATTCAGATGAATGCAAGGTGTTGCAGTTTGGTAAGACAAACCAGGGCAGGACTTGCACAGTAAATGATAGGGCCCTGGGGAGTGTTATAGAACAGAGAGACCAAAGGCTGCAAGTGCAAAGTTCCTTGAAAGTGGCAACATAGGTAGACGGAAGAAGGCGGTTGGCATGCTTGCTTTCACTGGTCAGAATATTGAGCACAGGAGTTGCGATGCCATGTTACAGCTGTACAAGATGTTGGTAGGACACATTTGGAATAGTGTGTACAATTCTGGTTGCCCTGCTATAGGGAGGGTTTCATAAAACTGGAAAGGGGACAAAAAAGATTTACGAGGATGTTACTGGAATGGAGGGCTTAGGTTATAAGGAGAGGCTGAAGAAGATAGGACTGTTTTCCCTGGAGCGAAAAAGGCTGAGGGATGACCTTATAGAGATGCATACAATCATGACAGGCATAGATAAGGTGAATAGCCAAAGTCTTTTCCCCAGGGTAGGGGGGGTTCAAAACTTGAGGACATGGTTTTATAGATGGGAAAGATTTAAAAGGCACCTGAGAGGCAACTATTTCACACAGAGGGTGGTGGGTATGTGGAACAAGCTGCCAGAGGAAGTGGTGGAGGTGGGTACAATTATGACAGTTAAAAGGCATTTGGACAGTTACAGATAGGAAAGATTTAGAGGGATATGGGCCAAACACAGGCAAATGTGACCAGCTCAGAAAGGCAACTTGGTCACCATGGATGAGTTGGGCTGAAGGGCTCTATTACTATGATTCAAGTGCTCATTGAGATAATTCTGAAATGCTGTGAGAGTCTCTGCCTCCACCACTCCCTCAGGCAGTGTGTTCCAGATCCCAACTACACTTTGGGTGAAAAAGTTCTTCTTCAGATACCCTCAAAACCTCTTAGCAATTATGCTAAACATATGCCTTCTTAAATACCACCGCTAAGGAAAAGTTTCCTATTATCTATCCTATCTATGCTCGTAATTTTGTATAACTCCACCAGGTCCCCTTCAGCCTCCTCCACTCCAAGGAAAACAAATCCAGCCCATCCAGTCTCTCCTCATAACTGAAATACTACATGCCAGCTGACATCCTGGTAAATCTGCTCTGTACCCTCTCCAGTGCAATCACATCTTTCCTACATTGTGGCGACCAGAACTGCACATAGTACTCCAGCTGAGACCTAACCAATGTTTGGTAAAGTTACACTATAACCTCCCTGCTCTTATATTCTATGTCTCAGCTAATGAAGGCAAGTATCTTATGTGGATCCTCGGACTTGTACACCAAGGCCTCTCTATTCCAAAGTACTTCCTTGGGTCCTACAGTTCACTGTGTATGTCCTATCTTTATTAGTCGTCCCAAAGTGCCACACCTCATAATTACCAGGATTAAATTTCATCTGCCATTGCTCTGCCATTCATACCAACTGATCAATATTCTTCTCTACCCTTCAACTATCCTCCTCACTATCAACAACAGTACAAATTTTCATGTCATCTGCAAACTTACTGATCATTGTTGGTTTCCACTGGGTGTCCCAGTTTCCTCCCACATCCAAAGATCTGCTGGTTGTTATGTTCATTACTCCAGATGAAGGTGGCTCATGGCAGAATCAGGGAGCTGGTGGTCATGTAACAGGGAGATGTTGGGGGGGGGGGGGTGCGGGTAGGGGATGCGAGTGGGAATGGGACTGGTGGGATTGCTTGGAGGGTCAACACAGTTGACAGACCCAAGGAGATATGAATAATGAAGCTTGCCCTGCCACTTTCAACAAACCTTGCATGCAGATCTCTCTGCTCCTGTACCATTTAGATTTATGCCCTCTACTTCATATAGCCTCTCCTCATTCTTCTTGCCAAAAGGTAACAATTGCTAGTGGAGCTGCTGCCTCACAGCTCCAGAGACCCAGGTTCAATCCTGGCCTCTGGTGTCATCTGTGGAGTTTGCATGTTCTCCCTGTGACTGTGTGGGTTTCCTCTCACGTTCGAAAGATGTGCGGGTCAGTAGGTTAATTGGTCATTGTAAAATATCCCTAATGTGTAGGTGAGTGGTAGAATCTGGGAACGTGGAGAGAATAAAATGGGATTAGTGTAGGATTAGTATAAATAGAAACTTGATGGTTGACATAGACTCAGTGGGCCAAAGGGCCTGTTTCTGTGCTGTATGACTCAATGTCAAATTTCATCTAGCTTCTTCACAAGTCTATCCACGTCCTCCTGAAGTCTACTCTTTGGAATTCACTATGCCTGGAAATTCTGCTCTGTATATCCAAGTATATTCAGAAACACAGGGACCCTCCTAGAAACAACCCCAAGGGAAATCCACTGTACGCTTTGCTCTGGTCCAGAATGCACCCTTTCACCACTACTCTGCTTCCTGTCACTCAGCCAGTTTTCTATCCATATTACTGCAGCCTGTTTTATTCTTAATGACAAGCCATTACATGACACTTTATCAAATGTCTTTTGACAGTCCATACATATCATATTAACCACATGTCCTCATCAATCTCCCCTCCTCATTACCTCATTAGTTAAACATGATTTGCCTTTCATAAATCTATTGGCTTTCTCTAATCATATCAACTTTGTCCAAGTGTTAGTTCTGAGACTGATTATTATTTCCAAGGTTTCCCTATACTGAGGTTAATCTGACTGATCTATGATTGCTGGGTTTATCCTTACATCCTTTTTGAGCACAGATATAATATTTCCCATTCTCCGGTCCTTCGACACCACCCTGAAATCTACAGATGTTGGAAGACTCTGACCACACCTTTCCTCCCTCAACAGCTCGGATGCAACCCATCTGAACCAGATGATTTATCCACGTTCAGTTCAGCTTGCATCTATGGCTCCTCTTTTTCAACTTTTCCCCGGCTCAGAAGCTCATCTTCCTTTGCTGAGAATCTGACAGCATCATTGTCCTTGATGAAGGCTGAGGTACAGTCCTCAGTTAGTACCTCAGCCCTGCCCCCTGCCTCTGTAAGTAAATGTTCCTTTCAGTATCCCAAGGTGAATGGTGCTGAAGGAGGAGAGAGGTGAAATCATGCTAAGTCTGTATAAAGCTTTGGTTCAGCCCCAATACCATCCAGTTCTGGGAACCATGCTTCAGAAAGGAAAGGCAGGCAATGGAGAAAGTACATGAATAAAGGACTGCAATAGTTGAGGGATGAGGGATATGAACAAGCTCATTTGACTTAGGATCAGTTGTAGACCATGGCTCCTTCAGCCTGTTCTGCCCTTTAATATTTAATCTGATTATAATCTTATCACTGCATTCCCACCTGTACAGAATAATTTTTCATGCCCCTGCTTATCTTGTATCTATCTGCCTCTGGCTTAACAATACTCAAGGGCTCTGCTTCCACTGCCCTTATACGGAGAGAGTTCCAAAGACTCATGACCCTCTGAGAGAAAAATAATTGTCTCACCTTTCTCTGAAATGGGCGACTCCTTATTTCTAAACAGTGACCCCTAGTTCTACGACAAGCCCTCTCCATATACACCTGTCAAGAACACCCCCGCACCCCCCAAGAACCTGTCACCTCTCACTCTTCTAAACCCCAGCAAATACAACACTAACCTTCCAACTTTTACTCATAAAACAAATTGCCTACTGCTGGAATTAGTTTCTTAACTGCTTCCAACACATTAAAATCCTTTACGAATTAAGGAGACCAATATCCTACACATTGCTCCAGATGTAGTCTTACTGTATAAGTGAAGCAGAAATTCCCTAACTCTGTATTTAATTCCCCCAGCAATAAAAAATGTCATTTTGTTAGTCTTCCTGATTACTTGCTGTACCTGAATACTGCACCAGAACCCCCGGATCCCTCTGCAGCTCACAGCTCTGCAATCTCTAACCATTTTGACAATATGCTTCATTTTTCAATATTTCTGCCAATATAGTTGGGCAAACAGCATGGAGAAACTGGTATTATTCTCATTAAAGCAGAGAATGGTTTAATAGTACTGTTTAAAACCACAGGAGATTTAGAAAGACCAAATAAGGGAAAATGTTTCAAATGGTTGGATTGTTTTCTCTGTGGCATTGGAGGCTGAGGGGCAACATGAAGGAAATATATTAAATTATGAGAGGCACAGATAGGGTAAATGTTTTCCCCCAGATTCTTCTTCCCAGCATGGAGATGTCAAATACTAAGAGGGTTTAAAGTGAGAGGCAAGTTAAGGAGATGTGTAAGGCAAGTTCTTCACACAAAGGGTGGTGGGTGTTTGGAATGCACTACCAGGAGAGACAGTAGAAACAGATACAATAGCAATGTTTAAGAGGCATTTAGACAGACAAATGAACAGGCATGGATTAGGCAGATGGGATTAGTTAGATTGGCAACATGGTCGGCACTGACATGGTGGGCTGAAAGGCCTGTCCTTGTGCTGTACTGTCCTATGTTCTATGACTTAAGGGTCAGTAACCAGAGTGCATATAAGGTGATTGGCAAAAGAACGGAGAGCTAAATTATGTTTTTTTGTCAGGGTTTGGAATGCACTGCCTGAAAGGGCAGGGGTTGCAGGAGCCTTCAGCAGAGAACTGGATAAATTATTAAGGACTAGGGGTAAGGGAGTGGGATAGCAGAACAAGTTCTTAGAAACAGTGAATGTAGTCTCAATGCCGTGGTCCCTTCTCCCCTCTAATTTCTTCTGATGCTATGATGCAACTAAGAGATGAAAGCAAAACTTCCAAAGATGCTATTTAGAAGACTGGACCTGATCCTATCATTGAGCTCAGAGACTTTATTTGAAGCCCGTGACAGCTAAACATGAAAGCCAAACCTTGAGGTCCAAACCAACACCAGTGCCTGCAAAGCTCTCAAAGTCAAAATCAGGGTCACCCCACCCTGAGCAGACAGACTTGTGCAGGCTGTCTCTGCCGAGCTATGCCACAGACAACACTTTAAGGCTGCGTTGCAGAAATCGTGTCTATAGGCAAAGTGGGGAGCCTTTGTTTTTTGATAAATGAGACTTCTGCTTTCACAGCAGAACTGAGCATTTGGCCACAGTTCAGGGCTCCCAAAAGTTCAGGCATTCACTCTGTTACAACCACCTGGGTATGGTGGTGGTGCAAGGGTTAAATTGCTGGACAAGTAATCCACAGATCTGGGTTCAAATCTCACCATGCTGGCTGTGGAATTTAAATCCTTTTAATTATAGTCTGAAATTGTTTTAAGAAAGCTACTCATTTGTAATGATGTCCATAAAACTACTGGAGTGTTGTTAAAACCCATCTGGTTCAGTAAACCAAAGAAGGAAACCTGCCTTCCTTATCTGATCTGACTCCTGACCCCACCAATGTGACTGACTCTGAAATAATCTTACAAGCCACTCAGATCAAGGCATTTAGGGACAGGCAATAAATGCTGCCCTTGCTGATGGTGCCCAGATCCTGAAAAATGATTTGCTTATATAGGTATTTTGTATCATATGAAATTGTAGGTACGGTTGGTGAGTAGTCAAAATCAATTTTTGTGTACTAAGGGAATCAAAGAATGTGGGGTCAGCTTAGGAAAGAGACGCTAAGGTAAAATATCAGCCACAATCTTGCTTAACAGCAGAAAGGTACGAGGAGTCGGAAAGCCCTCCCGAGCAGCTTGCTACCATGAATGTCCTATGCAGAGGCTTCCTTCTGCATGCACTTCTCCTCAGCAACATGTGCCGGTTCCTCAGCTTCCAAGGGGGATCCCTACAAACCCTTCCATCACTGTGGTGTGCACTCATTCCTTCCCAACACTAGTAGCTGAAAGAGTGCATAGTGGTATGACCCTCCAAGAGCTACTTCCAGAGGCCAGAGCTGTCCGGGAAGGAGTTGCTAACGTGGGACATTCAACCCCTGACTCTCACTGTTTCTGAAACAAAATAGGGTTACGTGAGGGTGCCCACTAATGGTGTTTAGGGACAAATGCTAATGAAATTTGCCATTTTTTGTAGCTTTGCTAAGCAGCGTCAAGAAGATTGCTAGTGCAGTTTTAATGCCAGAACAAAGTTCCTTTGCTAGCTCTGCAGTGCTGGAGGAGAGGTCTTTTGTGTGCACAGTGCACAAGGCTTACTCTCTTATATCTCCTCTTCTGGGCTTGAGTGAGCTGCAGAGGGTCATGCGTGAAGCACGCATGTGTCCTCTGTGGGAGCAGTTCAATGCACAGACCAAGTGCAGAATACAGTAAGGCAGGGCAGTATACATTGCCTATATGGACTTCAGTAGGGCACTTGACAAGGTCTCGCATGCTAGGCTGGTCCAGAAGGTTATGGCATATGGGATCCAAGGCAAGCTGGCTAACTGGATCCAAAATTGGCTCAGTGAGAGGGTGGTGGTAGAAGGATGATTTTCTGATTGGAAGTCTGTGACATTATGTACCACAGGGATCAATGCTGGGACCCTTGTTGTTTGTGATACATATTAATGACTTGCATGTGAATACAGGAAGTGTGATTAGTAAGCTTGTGGAAGACATGAAATTTGGTGGCGGCGTGGATAGTGGGGAAGGTTGTCTAAGGCTACAGCAGGATATAGATCAGATGGAAAGGATGTCGGCAGATGGTATTTAATCCTGAGAAATGAGGGGTGACACATTTTGGTAAATCAAATAGGGGCAGAACATATAGAGTAAATGGTAGGGCACCGAGCAATGTCGATGAACAGAGAGACCTTGGGGTTGAATTCATGTTCCCTGAAGATGGCAACACAGGTCAATAGGGTGGTGAAGAAGGGATGTGGCATGCTTGACTTCATGGATTGGGGTATAGAATATAAGAGTTGGGACATTATGTCGTAACTTTACAAAACACTAATTAGGCCACACTTAGAGTACTGTGTGCAGTTCTGGTCATCACACTATAGGAAGGATGTGATTGAACTGGAGAGAGTGCAGAAGAAATTCATCAGGATGTCACTTGGATTGAAGGACTTTAATTATGGGGAGAGACTGGATAGTCTAGGCTTGTTTTCCCTGGTGCAAAGAAGGCCAGGGGTGACCTGATAGAGGTATATAAGATTATGAGAGTCATAGATAGGGTAGATAATCACAATAATTTTCCTGTGGTAGAGGTATCACAAACAGGAGGGCATAATTTTAAGGTGAGAAGGAGTTTCAAAGGGCATCTGAGGGCAAGTTTTTTTTCCCCACAGAGACGTTGATATCTGGAACGTGCTGCCAGAGGAGGTGGTGGAATCAGATACAATGACTATCTCTAAGGAACATTTAGACACACACTTGAACAGGCAAGGTATAGAAGGATACAGGCCTAATGCACGCAAATGGGATTAGTGCAGGTGGGCAAAACGGTTGGCATGGACGTGATGTGCCCATTTCTGTGCTGTACAACTTCAAGAATCTGCAAAGCATGGAAATTTATAGCATGGGAGTTAGCCTTTTGGCGCATTCCATCCAATCTGGGGAACGTGATTGATTGATCCCAGAGCCCAGCCTTCAGTCCTATTGGTTACCATGTTTCAACATTTGACCAGGTAACTTTTAAACCTCCACCACTATTTTCTGGCAGTAAGTTCCAGACCCCTCCCTTACCCTTTCATGAAAACCTCTTTCCTCCTCTACCCTCTTAACCTTCCTTCCAATTCTCAAACATAACAACTGCGAGAAATATATCCTTCCTGTGCATGGCTTCCTTGATTAAATCTTCTCTCAGTTTCCAATGCAATCTCTTAAATAAACATAATTAATCCTGGTAGAATTCTTGAAAATCTCCTGTGCACCCTCCCATCTGCTACCACAACTTTCTGTTAAGCATGTCCAATAGAAGCACAAAAATTAGATAACAAAACTTGGTGTAAATCAGTAACTAAGTAGACACAGGTGATAGTGTTAATTTTACTTACTCCCAGACATGAGTACTGTTGCCAAGGCTAGTAATTCTCATTTTCTCACGATGTAGAAGGAGGGTTTCAGAGGAATCCCATCAGTCCTATTGCTCCTCTTCTTTCTCTGTAACCTTTTTTCTCTCACATGCCCATCAACTTTCCACTGATTCTTCTGCCTCTCACTAGGGGCAATTTACAGTGGCTAAATAACCTACCAACCCGTGTGTCATTGGGATGTGGAAGGAAACTAGCCCTCATGGGAAATTTACACAGTCACAAGGACAATGTGCAAATTCCACACAAATAACACCTGAGGTCAGGATTGAACCCGGGTCACCGGAGCTGTGAGAGAGCTGTTGATGCTGTGTCACTGTGACAGGTGCAAAATCAACAATAGTGTAGTCCTGTTCACTCCCAGACCTGAGCACTATTGCCAAGGTTGGAATTTATTGCCCACCTGTAATTACCCTGAACTGAGTGAACTAAGAAGTCTTGTTGGTCTGTAATTGGAGTAGCCAAAAGCCCAGATCAGGGAAGATTAGTAAGTTCTCTTCCCTAAAGGATACCAACATCAACATGTTTTATGACAAACTTAGTCACATTTTACAGATACTAAGTTTTTTAATTTCGTACTTGACTATACCTGACAAATGCAGAGGGCTATTTTAAACACATTCATCAGGACCAGTCCCCAAACATGCATGGATGGACCCAAACATGCATAGATATATCCATTTGTGTGTGTGTGTGTGTGTGTGTGTGTGTGTGTGTGTGTGTGTGTGTGTGTGTGTGTGTGTGTACGCTGTTTGTGCAGATATGCATGTATGCTCTGTGTACATGTATGCCTGTGCTATGCATATGTGTATGTGTGCATGTGTCCATACATGTGTATTAGAACAATTGAAATAAAAAAAAGAGAAAAGAATAGATTAAAAGTTCCAACTTCAGGTCTGATTCCTTTGAATTGAGAGCTAAGGATATATAATACAGAATTACCAAATGATGAGTTACAGTTTCAATCCCCGCGCACAAGTTATGGTAGGATTTGGTGTTAGGCCTCGTCATTCTGCTGTCCATAATGCTCTACTTGCAAAAAGGATGGATAGAGATCAATACATGTTGTCAATAGAACAGTGTTTTCTCTGCCAGAAGCAGCAGTTGTTGGAGGGGGATGGAGGGGCGGGGGGGAGAGTGGGGAAGCCATATGAGATTGCACTTAGAATCTTTCTTGTATTAAGCACTCCACTTTGTGGTTGGAAGACAGCTTCTGCAGTAACTGCTGAAACAAGCAGTTTCTGGAACACATCCAGTCAACTCAGCTGCCAAAGCTTTTTATAGCTCATATAAGCTTTCACCAGCAGATACCACTGACACAGCAAGTCTCTGGTGTGCTGACATGTCAATGTAAACCATGGGTAAATCTCATTAAAGGTGGGTAATATTTTGGTTTTACACTGCAGGTATAATAGCCATATCACTTTAATATGAAGTCAGGGGATTTGGGGAAGGCTGAGAATTGGAAACACTTTAACTAAGCTCATCAACTGTACCATGAGATCTTTCACATGATGGCTCTGTGTCATTTCCTCCAATAAATCTATAAGCCAAAGATTCTCATCCCTGGTAAAGAGACAACAGCTTTCAAGGATCTTCAAGAAGGTGAGATGATTGACACCAACTGTGAATGGGATATCTCGGAGAAATGCTGACAGGTATCAGAATGGGAAGTGGGGGTGGAATAATTTGCACCTCATAGTATCCGATTTTTAAGGAGGAAAGAAAAGTTGTAACAGATTTCGGCTCGTGTTCTACTTCCAAACAGAACTGTTTAAATACTTAAGAGAGAAAGGGGATTTGCTGGTAAGATGACAAGCTGCTGGGTCCCCTTCTATGTTATATGATTCTACTTCTAACAATGTCTGGTAGATGGGTCTGAGTAACTCTCCCTGCTCTCTGCGGGCTTCAATCCCAATCCTTTGGGAGAGGCCAGTGTGTGCCTCAGATGTTCTGCTCCCTCAGTAAAACATTGTCCTTGCACTCACTGGCTGGGGTCATATCTGAAAGACAGCCACTTGGACAAGGTTCAATAGCCATGGAATCATTACCGAGCAGCTGTTAAAACCTTCAACAGAAGGGGAGAGAAACTCCAAGGAATCGATGTAATTGCTATGCTTGGTAACAGCTCCCAATGTTAAAATGGAAGAATGAAACCAGTCCAGAAGTAACTAAGAGTGAAAGGGGCAAGCTCATGTCTTTACATTCCATCCAGCAATCAATGGGAGACCATTATATCCTAGCTGGCACGAAGTGAGAGAACTCTGGCTTTCAAATGCTGTGACATTTAAAGTCAGCACTAATTTGTCTGTTTGGGTTTGCAAGGATGATCATTCTCCTAATATTAGAAACAGCATAAGATTGCCTGGTGCAGAGAATGCAAGGATAGAATGAAAGTGTAAGCTGTTCAAAATTTCATGCAAAATAAAAGTTATTTTAGAAGTCTCAAGCATTACCAGAGACTGAAAACAAAGTGCTTTGTTTTATTTTACAATGCAGAAGCAAGCTTCTTTGCTAAACCATGTGACGTTTATCCTTCAGACAACCACTTCTGATTCTGAACTAAAGTCAACAGGCATCAAAGAGAAAAGACTCCAATGATTGAAGTCAGACCTCACCAAAGGAAGATGGCTGTGGTTGTTGGAGGTCGATCATCCCAGTCCCAGGATATCACTGCAAGAGTTCCTCAGGGCACTGTCCTAAACCCAGCCATCTTCAGTGCAGATGTTCACTGATGATTGCTCAATGTTCAATTCCATTCACAACTCCTAATCAAATGAAGTGATCCTTCATGCAGCAAGACCAGGACAAAATTCAGGCATGGGCTGATATGTGACAAGTAACATTTGCATCATAAAAGTGCCAGGCAATAACCATCTTAAATAGGAGAGGAATTTAACTACTTACCCTTGACATTCAAAGGCATTATTCATTACCAGTTCCTGCACTATCAAAATCCTGGAGGTTACCACTGACCAGAGACTCAACAAGAACTGGTCAGAGACTGGGTATCCTGCAGCAAAACACCTACCGACATCCCAAAGTCTTTCCACTATCATCAAAGCACAAGACAGGACTGTGATGGAACACTCTCCTCTTGTCTGGAGAGTAATACTCTCCACTCTCTCACAGTGCAGTGCCAACAATTCTTGGGAAGCTCAACACCATCCAGAACAAAGCAGCCCACATGACTGGCACCTCATCTACCACCCTGAACATTGATTCTCTCAACCACTGGTGCACAACGGCTGCAGTGTGTACCATCTCCGAAATGCACTACTTTTACTTGCCTAGGCTACTCTGACAGCATCTCCCAATCCCGCGAACTCTACCACCAAGAACAAGGGCTGCCAATACACGAGATCATTACCAAGGTCAGCCACAAAGTGCACACCATCCTGACTTGGAAATATATCAGCAATGCTTCATGGTTGGTGGGTCTAAATCCTGGAACTCATTCAGCAGCAATATGGGAGTACTTTCAGCAGAATGACTTCAGAGCTTCAAGAAGGCAGATCACCACCACCTTCTCTCAGTCTTCACCCAGATTACTTATTGAAGTACAGTCCTGGCTACATAGGCAGCACTTGCATCTTTCACAAAGAGCAACAAAATGAATGAACTTTATTGTATCAATTTCTTTTTGTGGTGCTGGAGGTAACATGATAGTCCAGTTTAATGGGAGAACGCGCTTCTCCTAAAAAATAAAGCGGTTAATTTTCACTGGGAGCCTCCCAATGTTCCCCTTGTAACTACCAGTGGATGATCAGATTATTTATTTATTACCCATTTATGCTGATCTTCCGAATGTTCCAAGGATCTTTCCTTGAAGTTATGGTGGGAAATCAGGAAAACCATCTCAGGGAGCTCAAGCTTAGAGATTTAGATTGCCCTCAGTTAAATATTTCCTTCCAAGCCAAGGGTGCTCCCTTTCAAATAATCATCCCGCTGCAGGATCCTTAGCATCTATCAGGAAAGGCAGACAGGCTCACTTCATCTATGGAATTTATATCTCCTTTAACTTTTTCCCACTCTTATCCCATGGGCACTCATTCGTGCTGTTAGCATGTTAATCGGCCATTGTAAATTTCCCCATAGAGTGTAAGCAAGCGTAGAACCTGGGGGGAGTTGAAGGGAAATGTGATCAGTTTAGGAACGCAAGAGGCTGCAGAGAGTAATGGACACAGCCTGGTCCATCACGGGCACAGCCCTCCCCACCATTGACAGCATGGACAGGACGTGCTGCCTCAGGAATCCACAACATCCGGATCATGCCCTCTTCTCCTTGTTACTGTCAGGCAGGAGGTACAGAAGCCTGAAGTCTCACATCACCAGGTTCAGGAACAGCCACTACTACTATCAGGTTCTTTAACCAACCTGCACAACCCTAATCCTACCTCAGCAATGGAACACAACGGACCACCTCCTGTATTACAATGGACTTGTCTCTGATTCTGCTTTGTTTTGCACTAATGCCTTGTTTTGCACAGCCCATTTTTTCTATTCACTGTCTTGTATAATTTGTGTATAATTTATATTCTGTGTGTTGTCTCTACCTACGTGCCTGAGATGCTGCTGCAAGCAAGTTTATCATTGCACCTGTATCTCACCGTACCTGTGCACATGACAATAAACTTGACTTGACTTGAATGGGTTGTTGATGGTCGGTGCAGATTCATGGGCCGAAGGGCCTGTTTCTGTGCTTTGTGACTCCATGGCTCTATGAGCCCTGAAAGGCTGCTTTGACCCAAAGCCTTCTTGGGAATCTACGTACATCAACAGACACGTGGATAGCTGCACATAGGTGATTGTGGCAGATACCACTCAAGGCAGGAGGTAATGAGATACATACTGAGATAAAGAGAAGCGAGAGAGGTATGGCATAAAACAAGGGACAGGAGGGGAAGTACAATGCCATTTTGAGAAGGGCAGCCTTGAGGTCAAAGTGCTGCTGTTGAGGGTCAAAGTGCCAGCTTCGGTAAGGAGAGTGAGCAGCAATAATGTAAAGCAAGGTAAGATATTTCCCTTTCTTTAATCCACTAGGATGAAAGAGGCAGTAATGGTAGTCAGTGGAGTGGTATCAGTATGAGATCAGGGAGCGGTCGTCTCCCTGACAACTATGACTGCAGGAAGTGTGTTCGGCTGCAGCTCCTCTCAGACCACATGGATCAGTTGGAGAGGCAGTTGGACTCACTGAGGAGCACACAGGAGGCAGAGAGTGTCATAGATAGGAGTTTCAGGAAGGTAGTCACACCGAAGGTTCAGCCAGCTGGGTGGGTGACTGCCATGAGGAGCCCCCTGTGGCTGTTCTCATCAAACAAATATACTGTTTTGAATATTGTTGGGGGGAGATAGCCTCTCAGGAGAAAATGACAACAGCAGCCAGATCAGTGGCACCACGACTAGTCCTGTTGTACAGCAGGGTAGATCAAAGTCTAGGCGAGCAATAACGATAGGGGACTCTTTAGTCAGGGGCACAGATAGACATTTCTGTGGCCACAAAACAACACTCCAGGATGGTGTGTTGCCTCCCTGGTACCAACGTCAAGGATATATCTGAGTGGGCGCAAGACATTCTGAACATACTCGTTGTGAGCAGCCAGAGGTCATGGTCCATATTGGCACTAATGACATCGGCAGGAAGTGAGATGAAGTCTTGCAAAGAGAATTTAGGGAGTTAGATCGAAAGTTAAAAAACTGGACCTCTAGGGTTGTAATCTCAGGATTACTCCCTGTGCCAAGTGCTAGTGAGGTAAGAAATAAGAAGATAGTATGGTTGGATGTGTGGCGAAGAAGTTGGTGCAGGGGGAGGGATTTCAGGTACCTGGATCACTGGCTCTCTTCCAGGGCAGGTGGGACCTGTACAAAAATGATGGGTTGCACCTCAACCAGAAGGGCAACAATATCCTCACAGGGAGGTTTGCTAGTGCCACTCAGGAGGGTTTAAACTAGCACGGCAGGGGTTGGGAACCAGAGAAGTAGGTTAAGGAGGAAGGTAGAGAATAGGTCAAGTAAGTTTCCTTAGGATGGACAGGCAGGGCCAGGTTAATGAAGACAGTGGGACTGATGGGCTGAAGTGTATTTATTTCAACACAAGGAATATTATGGGGAAGAGAGATGAATTTAAGAGTCTGGATTAGTGCAGGGAACTATGATGTTGTGGCCATTACAGAGATTTAGTTGAGAGATGGACAGGATTGGCAGCTAAACATTACAGGGTTCAGATGTTTCAAACACAACAGACAGGGATGTAAAAGAGGTGGGGAAGTCACATTACTGATCAGGGAGAATGTCACAGCTGCACTTAGAGAGGACATACTGGAGGACTCATCCAATGATGCAATATGAATAGAGCTCTGAAATAAGAAAGCTGCAATCACTATGATGGGGTTATACCATAGGCTTCCCAATAGTTAGCAGGAGACAGAGGAACAGGTATGTAGGCAAATCATGGAAAGATGTAAAAGCAACAAGGTAGGTGACTTCAACTTCCCCAATCTTGACTGGGACTTCCTTAGTACCAAAGACTTAGATGGGGCAGAATGCATGAGGTGCATCTAGGAGGGTTTCTTGAAACAGTATGTAGATAGTACAACCAGGGAAGGGGCCATACTAATATGCTGTATTGGGAAATGAGCCTGGTCAGGTGATCAGAGTTTCAGTGGGAGAGCATTTCAGGAACAATGACCATAATACTGTGGGTTTTCAGATAGTTATGAGTGCTAAATTGGGGAAAGGCTAATTATAGCAGTTTTAGGCAGGAGCTGGGGACAGTAGATTGGGAGTGGCTGTTATTAGGTCAGTCCACATCTGACACATGTGAGTAGTTTAAAGGCCAGCTGGCCAGAATTCAGGACCAACATGCTCCTGTGAGGAAGAAAGGGAAGGATGGCAAGGTTTGGGAACCTTGGATGATTAGAGACATTGTAAATTTAGTCAAAAAGAAAAAGGAAGCATATGTAAGGTTTAGGAAGCTGAAATTGGACAGAGCCCTTGAGGAATATACAGGAAGTAGGAAAAAACTTTGAAAAAACAGGGAATTAAGAGGGCTAAAATAAGCCATGAAATGTCCTTGGAAAGCAGGATTAGGGAAAACCCCTGGGCATTTTATGCACACATAAAAACAAGAGTGTAGCTGAGGAAAGGGTAGGGTCACTCAAGGACAAAGGAAGGAATTTATCCATGGAGCCAGAGGAAACGTACGAGGTATTAAATGAGTATTTCACATCGATGTTTACAAAGGTGAAGGACACGGAGGATAGTATGATATGCTGATATTCCAGGGCATATTGATGTCAAGGAGGAGGTGGTGTTGGGTCTCTTGAAGAATATTAAGGTGGATAAGGTGGATGGGAAACAGAGGGGTAGGTCAGAGGAAGAAGGGGATGGGGAAAAGTCAGATCTAACAGGTAGACAGGCTTTGAGGAAGGAGAAGCAGAGTACAGGCAACAAAAGTAGAAAGGTGGATAGGCTAAAGTGCATTTACTTAAATGCAAGAAGTATCAGGAATAAGGGTGATGAACTGAGAGCTTGGATAAGTACATGGGACTACAATATTGTGGCTATTACAGAGACATGGCTGACACCAGGGCAGGAATGGATATTCAATATTCCTGGTTTCCAGTGTTTTAAAAGGGATAGGGAGGGGGGGAGAAGAGGAGGAGGGGTGGCGATACTGGTCAGGGACACTATTACAGCTGCAGAAAGGGTGGATAATGTAGAAGGATCCTCTCTAGAGTCAATATGGGTGGAAGTTAGGAACAAGAAAAGATTAGTTACTCTATTCGGAGTATTCTATAGCCCCCCCCCCAATAGCAGCAGGGATGCTGAGGAGCAGATTGGGAGGCAGATTTTGGAAAGATGCAAAAATAACAGGGTTATTATCATGGGAAACTTCAACCTCCCAAATATTGATTGGCACCTGCTTAGTGCCAAAGGTTTAAACGAGGCAGAGTTTATTAAGTGTGTCCAGGATGGATTCCTGTCACAGTATGTTGACAGGCCGACTAGAGGGAATGCCATATTAGATCTAGTATTAGGTAATGAACCGGGTCAGGTGACAGATCTCTCGGTGGGTGAGCATTTGGGGGACAGCAACCACTGCTCCATAACCTTTAGCATTGTCATGGACAAGGATAGGAGCAAAGAGGACAGGAAGATATTTAATTGGGAAAAGGCGAATTATGAGGCTATAAGGCGAGAACTTGAGAGTGTAAATTGGGATGACATTTTTGAAGGGGAATGTACTATGGAGATGTGGTCGATGTTCAGGGATCTCTTGCAGGATGTTAGGGATAAATTTGTCCCAGTGAGACAGAGAAGGAATGGCAGGGTGAAGGAACCATGGGTGACAAGAGAGTGGAACAACTAGTTAGGAAGAAGAAGGCAGCATACATAAGGTGTAAGCAGCAAGGATCAGATAGGGCTCATGAGGGAATATAGAGTAGCAAGGAAGGAACTTAAGAAGGGGCTGAGGAGAGCAAGGAGGGAACATGAAGAGACTTTGGCAAGTAGGTTTAAGGAGAATCCCAAGGCTTTTTTCTCATACGTGAAGAGCAGAAGGATGGCTAGAGTAAAGGTAGGTCCGATTAAAGACAAAGGTGGCAAGATGTGCCTGGAGGCTGTGGAAGTGGGTGAGGTTCTCAATGAATACTTCTCTTCAGTATTCACCAAGGAGAGGGGTCTTGATGTCGCTGAGGACAATGTTGGTAAGGGTAATGTTCTAGAGTATGTAGATATCAAGAGAGAGGATGTGTTGGAGCTGTTAGAAAATATTAGGACAGATAAGTCCCCGGGGCCTGACAGAATATTCCCCAGGCTGCTTCATGAGGCGAGGGAGGAGATTGTTGAACCGTTGGTTAGGATCTTTGAGTCCTCGTTGTCCACGGGGATGGTACCGGAGGATTGGAGGGTGGCAAATGATGTCCCCTTATTCAAGAAAGGTAGTAGGGATAGTCCAGGGAATTACAGACCAGTGAGCCTTATGTCTGTGGTGGGTAAGCTGTTAGAAAGGATTCTAAGAGATAGGATCTATGAGCATTTAGAGAAACATGGACTGATTAGGGACAGCCAGCATGGCTTTGTGAAGGGAAGATCTTGCCTCACAAGCTAGATAGGGTTCTTTGAGGAGGTGACCAGGAAGATTGATGAGGGTAGTGTAGTAGATGTGGTCTACATGGATTTTAGTAAGGCGTTTGACAAGGTTCCACGTTGTAGGCTTCTTCAGAAGGTCAGAGGCCAAGGGATCCGGGGGGCTTGGCCGTGTGGATTCAGACTTTGCTTGCCTGTAGAAAGCAGAGGGTTGTGGTGGAGGGTGTGCATTCGGATTGGAGGGCTGTGACTAGAGGTGTCCCACAGGGATTGGTTCTGGGACGTCTACTTTTTGTGATATTTATTAATGACTTAGAAGAGGGGGTGGAAGTGTGGGTTAGCAAGTTTGCAGATGACACAAAGATCGGTGGTGTTGTGAATAGTGTGGAGGGCTGGGCTGAGAAGTGGCAGATGGAGTTCAATCCAGAGAAGTGTGAGGTGATACACTTTGGAAGGACTAACTCCAAGCAGAGTACAAGGTTAATGGTAGGACTTTGGGCAGTGTGGAGGAGCAGAGGGATCTGGGGGTTCATATCCACAGATCACTGAAAGTTGCCACACAGGTGGATAGGGTAGTTAAGAAAGCTTATGGGATGTTAGCATTCATAAGTCGTGGGATCGAGTTTAAGAGCCGCAAAGTAATGATGCAGCTTTACAAAACTCTGGTTAGACCACACTTAGAGTACTGTGTCCAGTTCTGGACACCTCATTATAGAAGGATGTGGAAGCATTGGAAAGGGTGCAGAGGAGATTTACCAGAATGCTGCCTGGATTAGAGAGTATGGATTATGAGGAGAGACTAAAGGAGCTAGGGCTTTACACTCATTGGAGAGAAGGAGGATGAGGGGAGACATGATAGAGGTATACAAAATACTAAGAGGAATAGATAGAGTGGACAGCTAGCGCTTCTTTCCCAGGGCACCAATGCTCAATACAAGAAGGCATGGCTTTAAGGTAATGGGTGGGAAGTTCAAGGGGGATGTCAGAAGGAGGTTTTTCACCCAGAGGGTGGTTGGTGCATGGAATGCGCTGCCTGGGGTGGTGGTGGAGGCTGATACGTTAGTCAAGTTCAAGAGATTGTTAGATAAACATATGGAGGAATTTAAAATAGAGGGATATGTGGGAGGAAGGGGTTAGATAGTCTTAGGTGTGGTTAGAAGGTCGGCACAACATGGTGGGCCGAAGGGCCTGTATTGTGCTGTATTTTTCTATGGTTCTAATCATAGATGGGATCTATCCCAGGTTATTGAGGGAGGCAACAAGGGAGATTACTGCGGCCTTGACAGAGATTGTGGAATCTTCTTTAGTCATAGGTGAGGTCCCAAAGGACTGGAGAGTACCCAATGTTGTTCCTTTGTTCAAGGGCAATAAGGATAATCCAGCAAATTATAGGCTTGTAAACCTTACATCAATGGTAGGGAAATTACTGGCTTTGTGTGGGGTAGGTCACGTTTTATGAACCTGAATGAGTTTTCTGAAAACAAAGGGTAGTGGCAGAGGGGTGTTATTCTGACTGGAGTTCTGTGACCAGTGGAGTTCCACAGGGATCAGTGCTGGGACTCTGTTGTTTGTGATATACAGTAAATAAGTGATTTGGACAGAAAAATAGGTGGGCTGATTAGTTTACAGATGACACAAAAATTGGCAGAGTTGTGGATAGTAAGGAAGGTTGTCAAAGAATACACCAGGATAAATATCAGTTGGAAATGTGGACAGAGAATTACCAGGTAGAGTTGCACTTTGGGAGGTCAAATGCAAGAAGAAAATATATAGTAAATGGCAGGACCCTTAGGAGCATTAATGTACAGATGGATCTTGCAGTGCAAGTCCATAGCTTTCTGAAAGTGACAACACAAGTGGACAGGGTGGTAAAGAAGTTCCTCGGCATTCTTGCCTTCATCAGTATAAAAGTTGCCAAGTCATGTTGCAGCTGTATAAAACATTGGTTGAGCCACATTTGGAGTATTGTGTGCAATTCTGGTCAGCACATTACAGGAAGGATGTGGAGACTTTGGAGAGGGTGCAAAAGAAGTTCATCAGGTTGCTGCCTGGTTTAGAGACTATTAGCTTTAAGGAGAGGTTGGACAAACTTGGCTTGTTTTCTCTGGAGTGCTGGAGGCTAAGGGGCAACCTGACAAGAGTGTATAAAATTATGAGAGAAATAGATAGGGTAGATAGAGTATTTTTCCTAGGATGGAAATGTTAAATAGTAGAGGGCATAGCTTTAAGATGAGAGGGAGAAAGTTTTAAGGAGCTTTACGAGACAAAATTTTTGTTTTACAGAGAGTGGTATGTGTCTTGGACATGCTACCAGGGAAAGTGTGGAAGAAGATACAATAGCAATATTTAAGAGCCATTTAGACAAGAACAGGCAGGGAAATGAGGGATGTAGACCATGTGTGAGCAGATGAGATTAATTTAGTTTGGCATCATGCTCGGCCACAGACATCGTAGGCCGAAGGACCTGTTCCTGTGCTGTATTGTTCTATGTCTGTGTACTGTAAGTGTTTTATATGCTGTGTTGATGAAGAGCAAACCTATGATGGGTGATACCTGAAATATGTAACAAAAGTAGGCGGTATCTGGGATATGGGCAGAACCAGGGAGTGTTTTAGTTGAGATAAGGGGAGAATTATAGCCAGTGGTATTGGTATTGGTTTATTATTGTCACTTGTACCGAGGTACAGTGAAAACTTGTCTTGCATACCGTTCGTACAGATCAATTCACTACATAGTGCATTGAAGTACTACAGGGTAAAAACAATAGCAGAATACAGAGTGTCACAGCTACAGGGAAGTGCATTACAGGTAGAAAATAAGGTGCAAGGTCATAACAAGGTAGATTGTGAGGTCAAGTGTCCATCTCATTGTATAAGGTCAATGCTGTTCAATAGTCTTATCACAGTGGGATAGAAGCTGTCCTTGAGCATGGTGGTATGTGCCCTCAGGCTCCTGTACCTTCTGCCTGGTGAGAGAGGGGAGAAGAGAAAATGACCCAGGTGGGTGGGGTCTTTGACTATGCTGGCTACTTCACCAAGGCAGTGAGAGGTATAAACAGGAGTCCATAGAGGGGAGGCTGGTTTCTATGATGTGCTGGGCTGTGTCCACAACTCTCTGCAGTTTCTTGTGGTCCTGGGCAAAGCAGTTGCCATACCAAGCCATTATGCATCCAGCTAGGATGCTTTCTAATGGTGCACTGATAAAAGTTGGTGAGTGTCAAAGGGGACATGCCAAATTTCTTTAGCCTCCTGAGGAAGTAGAGGCACTGGTGAACTTTCTTGGCCATTGCATCTACATGGTTGGACCAGGACAGGCTATTGGTGATGTTCACTCCTTGGAACTTGAAGCTCTCAACCCTCTTGACCTCAGCACCATTGACGTAGACAGGTCCATGTACACCACCCCCTTTCCTGAAATCAACGACTAGCTCTTCTGTTTTGCTGACATTGAGGGAAAAGTTGTCGTCCTGACACCATGTCACTAAGCTCTCTATCTCCGTCCTGCACTCTGCCTCATCGGTATTTGAGATACTCTGAGATTAGGGCAGAATCAGGGCAGTAGTATCTGGGATAAGGACAGAAGCAGGTTAGTGGTATCTGAGGTGGGAGAGCAGGGATAACACCAGGTGGTAGCTGGGATAACACCAGGTCTGGTTTTCCCCTTGTATGACTTACAATCAGGCATGGTTCTCCCTGTATCTGAGATGAAGGTTTGGAATCTTTGTTGGCGATATCTTAGTCAAGGATGGATGGATCCTTAGTAATAGGTGTTTGGTAGGAACTTACAACCTGAACCACAAAGAATCCAATCAAATACGGTTCCTTATGGAAGCCCTCCTCCAATTCTGCATCCTCTAAAGGTAGCTGTAGCAGGAAACACCCAGTCTACATGCAGTCTAACGTTAAATGCAACACTATAACAGTATCTAACAAGGGCAGCACTTACAACATGCTTACCTCAACAGTCAAACCACATGGGGTGTTTCCAGCCACCATTCCCCCCCGTGACCACACCCCACCCCCTCCCCACAACCTCAAACTCTTCTGATTTGTGAGCCATCCTCCTGACTCTTACCCTCTTGTTCCTCAGTGTTACTTTCTCCAATCCCCACACACTACTACACTTCCTCCTAGGCATCCATATCTCTCACTCACCCCCCACCGTGCCATTCTGTGCAAATGACAGTTTAGTAATAATGAAGCTCAGTGTATAATGGCTATGCATTCTTAGTTTGGGAAAAATATTGCATTTCAATGTTGTCCTGCAACCTCATTGATTAGTTGTTAATTACTGGTTAAAAAGGCATTTTCTTATTTTTCATAGGAAGAGGAATTTCAGGTTGCTTATCTATAATAATACAGCAAAACTGATTGGTAAATTGCATGAAAGTCACTTTCTGATCACTGAGTTTCTGAATTAAAAACAGAAAATGCTCGAAAACTCAGCAGTTCTGATGAAGGGCCCCAGATCTGAAACGTTGACTGTTCCTCTCTCCACACATGCTGCCTGACCTGCTGAACGTTCCCAGTATTTTCTGTTTCTGTTTCAGATTTCCAGCATTTTCAGTTTTATTTTAAATGTTCATTAACTGGGCTCCTGAATTGGTTTCATGGGAGTCTCAAATCAAGATTCAAATAGCAAAACCAATAAATGAAAAATGAAACAAAGTTAGACAGAATGTTCTTCTTCAAAGGTTTAAAGACCTTATGAAATTTTTCACAGAAGGCCATTGGTACACTTTGGAAGGACAAACTCCAGGGCAGAGTACTGGGTGAATGGCAAGGTACTTGGCAGTGTGGAGGAGCAGAGGGATCTGGGGGTTCATATTCACAGCTCATTGAAAGTTGCCTCACAGGTGGAAAGAGCAGTTAAGAAGGCCAACGGGATGTTGGCTTTCATAAGTCGCGGGATTGAGTTTAAGAGCCGCGAGGTGATGATGCAGCTTTACAAAACTCTAGTTAGGCCACACTTAGAGTACTGTGTTCAGTTCTGGTCGCCTCATTATAGGAAGGATGTGGAGGCGTTGGAGAGGGTGCAGAGGAGATTTACCAGGATGCTGCCTGGATTGGAGAGTATTGAATATGAGGAGAGGCTTAAGGTGCTAGGGCTTTATTCACTGGAAAGGAGGAGGATGAGAGGAGACATGATAGAGGTGTATAAAATATTGAGAGGAATAGATAGAGTAGACAGTCAGCGCCTCCTTCCCAGGGCACCAATGCTCAAGACGAGAGGTCATGGCTTTAAGGTTATGGGTGGGAGGTTCAGGGGAGATGTCAGAGGGAGGTTTTTCACCCAGAGAGTGGTTGGTGCATGGAGTGCACTGCCTGGGGTGGTGGTGGAGGCAGATACATTGAACAGGTTCAAGAGCTTGTTGGATAGGCATATGGAGGAATGTGAGATAGAGGGATATGCGGGAGGAAGGGGTTAGGTAGTGTGAGGGTGGTCTGATGGACGGCACAACATGGTGGGCCGAAGGGCCTGTTTTGTGCTGTATGGTTCTATGGTTCTATGGAAATAAAGGATGTATGTACATTCAGAAATTTCATGGGTGGCCGAAGGAGAGAAAATTTAGAGGAATATTGAGAGAAAGAGAGAATTTCTCCAACTTTATTTAACTCATTTTTTACTTTCTGTCTATATTGGGACTGGCCATTTCTGCCTATCATGTCGCTCAGTTTTTCTTATTCTATTTGTACATTCTGGCCTGCTGGGCTTGTCCCACAGCCTCACCATTAACAAAGACTATGCAGACAAAGAAGCTTAATGTGCTGGTAACTACTCCCATTAACCCATTTGGTCTTATCCTATCAGAGATATTCCCTTTGTTCTCCCCATCTTCTCTCCTACTTGCTTTTCTCCCTTTCCCAATTCTGAGGAAGGATCCTGGAGCTGAAACATTATTATTTCTCATTCATCTCCTCACGGACTGTGTGTTTGCCAAGAAGGTCTGGAAAAGGATGCAATGGTCCATGTCAAGGTTCTCCCCAAGAGGCAGCATAACAGAGGATTCCCTGATCCACAGCCTATTCCCAAGGACACGCACTGAAGTAAACATCAATTGCTACAAGAAGATCATCAATTTGGTGAAAGAAGCACGTTGGTCTTCTAGTGTAAGGAGATGTCCGTAAGTGAATGCTGTCAGCTGACACATTCCAGACTGCAGGAGTACATGCTGACGAAAGCACTGAAGCTCAGTGCAGCCAACGCAAAGACTCTCTGGGAAAGGACCACAGTCTAGGGACATGCTGCCATTAACCACCCCATATAGCAGCCCCTCAAAAACTTCATGGAGGAAGCATGAGTGGCATTAATGCACTCTAAAAAAAAAGTATTGAATTGATCATACATATAGACATGTCCTGATTGTATTGATCTATGTTATAGATAAAGTATAGAGTCATACAGCACAGAAACAGGCCCTTCGGCCTAACAGGTCCAGGCTGACCAAGATACCCCATCCAAGCTAGTCCCATCTGCCAGCATTTAGCCTGTAACCTTCTAAACCTTTCCAATCCATTTAAATGTTGTTAATGTACCTCCCTTAACCACTTCCTCTGGCAGCTCATTCCACATAGATGTCACCTTTTGTGTAAAAAAATTGCCCCTGAAGTTACAACTAAATCTTTCCCCTCTCACAAACCTATGCCCTCTAGTTCTTGATTCCCCAACTCTGAGAAAAGGACTGAGCCCCTCATGATGTTATACACCTTTATAAGATCAAGGTATATTTTTGAAATTAAAAAAAGTTTCTCCTTCCATATATGGTGAAGTTGGGACAATCTAAGTGAAAGTTTCCTTTCTGGCCAATGGCAAATGCCTCAGAAGGAAGATACCAGCCTGGACATTCTGAATGGAAACAAATCCCTACACATGGCCCTGGCACATTTGGAGGGACACTTAGTTGAAAGGCATGTTATTAATGGCCACACAAGTCTTTCAGAATTATTCAGGGAGTGGTGCCTGTTCTTCTCTCGGCTCTTTCTGGCATATGCCCTTGGAAGTAGGGACTAATTTCCCCAACCCTGTAAAAACATTTCATGGTTCTGGAATTGTATCAGTTGTTGGCCAAAGAGAAGGGAGGAATGCAAATGTCTTCAGGGCAGTCATCCTTCCTGGTCCCAACTACACAATATCCAAAGGAAGATCTGACCGAGAAAAAAAGTTTAAGAAATATGGGAGACACAGAGATTCTGCAGATGCTGGAATCTGGAGCAACACACACAAAAAGTGCTGGAGGAACTCAGCAGGTCAGGCAGCATCTATGGAGGGAAATAAACAGTCAACGTTTCGGGTCGAGACCCTTCATCAGGACTGGAAAGGAAGAGGGCAGAAGCCAGAATAAGAAGATCAGGGGAGAGGGGAGGAGCACACGCAGGCAGGTGATAGGTGTCCAAGTGAGGGGGGAGGGGGGAGAAGTAAGAAGCTGAGCGGTGATTGGTAGAAGAGGCAAAGGGCTGAAGGAGGAGGAATCCAGTAGGAGAGGACAGTGGACCATGGAATAAAGAGAAGGAGGTGGGGAATAGATGGGCGGGTCATGAGGGCGGGGGAAGGAGAAAAAGGGGAGAGGGGGCCACAGGAATGAGGGATGACAAAGGAGGGGGGAAGGAGGGAGAAAAAAGGGGGGAGAAGAGGAGGGGGGTTCCCGGAAGTTAGAGAAATCGATGTTGAGACCGTCAGGTTGGAGATTCCCAAGGCAGAATATGAGGTGTTGTTCCTCCAATCTACATCTGGCCTCAACGTGGCAGTAGAGGAGGCCATGGATAGACATGTCAGTATGGGAGTGGGATGTGGAATTGAAGTGGCTGGCCACCGGGACATCCTTGCTTTCACAGTGGAGGGAACAAAGGTGCTCGACGAAGCTGTCACCCAATCTGTGTCGGGTCTCATCAATGTAGAGGTGGCCACACCGGGAGCACCAGATGCAATAAACGAAACCCTCGGATTCACAGATGAAGCGCTGCCTCAACATAGGAGAACTAGCTGGTTGGACTAACAAAAGTCTACTGATTTCACTGGGAATTGTACAGCTGGACAAAAGAGAAAGATTAATTCCCTTCTTTAAATTATTTTTGTTTAATTTAATGGTTTTAGCTATTTATAATTGTTTCTGTTAACTTTTTTTCAATTAATAATATTAATTATTAGACCTGAAATGCTAACTCTGTTGCTCTCTCCACAGATGCTGCCCAACCTGCTGAGTGTTTCCAGCATTTTCTGTTTTAATTTTTGATTTCCAGCACCTGCAGATTTTTTAAAATTTTCATTAATAATTTTAATTATTTATTTCAATCTTAACTATCTCCTAATGCCATAAAGAAATGACTGCTCTGAGTGTTTGCAACTTGCAAAGCTGGGCTATGGTCTGCCAGCTGTCACAGTTTGTCAAGGCATTTCATAGATTGCTTCCTCAGTGCACTACCAGAGATCCCTGTTGCCTTTTAGACCACAGCGCTGGTGGCTGAGATGTTTTGGGGCAGAGATTAGGCCTCCAAATCTGCACCTGGAAAATACTGGGCTGGATAGACCACAAACCACAGAGCATGGACACAGCAGCAGCACAAGGCCAAGCTTTGGCCTGGTATGTGTTTTCCTATATGCCAGCACTTAATAAAAATGTATCTACAGTCGCTGCAGTGAGTACAAGAGTTGGTACATTATGTTAGAGCTATACAAGATGTTGATGAGACTGCACTCAGAGTACTGTGTGCAGTTCTAGTTGCCCAGCTGTAGGAAGGATGTCATTAAGCTGGAAAGGGTGCAGAAAAGATTCACAAGGATATTGCCAGGACTAGACATCTTGAGTTACAAGGAGAGAATGGAGAGACTGGGGCTGTTTTCCCTGGAGCAAAGAAGGCTGAGAGGTAACCTTATAGAGTTATATACAATTATGATAAGGTGAATAGCCAGAGTCTTTTTCCCACATATAAAACTAGAGGACATAGGTTTAAGGCGAGAGGGGAAAGATTTATAGGGGATCTGAGGGGCAACTTTGTGAAACCAGGGGTGGTGGGTATATGGAAAGGGCTGCCTAAGGAAGTGGTAGAGGTGGGTACAATTACAATGTTTAAAAGGCATTTGGACAGGTACATGAATAGGAAAGGTTTAGAGGAATTTGGGCCAATCACAGGAAAATGGGACCAGCTCAGGTAGGAAACTCGGTCAGCATCGATGAGATGGTTGAAGGGCCTGTTTCTGTGCTGTATAACTCTATGACTTTATGGCACTGCTTAATTTAAAAAACAGTTGCATTTCTGGAAAAAGTTTCGTTAGCAAAGTTTTGTAACTCGAAAGGCTGGGTAAATTGCATTTTAGTATAATGTGCTCTCATGGCCAGAAACTGAAGCATGACGGTGAGAACTAGCTTGTTGAATCAATGATAAATATCTGAATAATTCAAAGGTGTTAAAGTGACAATTCATGAATCAAGCAATTACTGTTTGTCTGCTTTAGGCATTACATGGCTCATACAGCTACATAAATTATGTCCCTTTAATTAAGATTATTTTTCTGATATAAAACCAACACTTGCATTGCTTTTGTCTACAGAAATACAAAGTAACTGGACCATGGGAATCATGGAGAGAGGTTCTTCAAAGTGACTACAGTGGCCCTTTTGATTGTATGCATGATCCCAAGTTGGTGCCCCATTTTGGTATTGAGTGCATGGCTCATTCGGTCCCTGATTAGACCAGAGATCATAAAGACCTGCTGGTGATGCTGGCTGACATCCATTCACACAATACCATTCTGTTCATTATTCCAATCACTGTCCAAACTAGTTTCATTTAAAATAGGTGAGATGATACATGGGTCACTGAGTATGGGTCCCATTTCATCTCCTGAATAACCTTTGGGGTTAGAGAAGTTAAAGAAAGGTTTACCTAAATCTCCTTGACAGATGTCAGTCCTTGAGGCTCCACCAATGATGAACTTTGGATTCTCACAGATTTCCTGACAAGGAAACAAAACGTGATTAGCTTGGCCTGTCAGCAATGAAAATATTTACTTCACTCAAATATTTCACTCTCCACTTGACAAAATATTCATCCATATTGCTAACATGGCCACCAAATTAATTTGTTCTGCTTCTTACACTCTCTTGTGGTTGAGCCATAAATTTAAATCTGAATGGCACTGGGATTATCCTTTAAAATTAAAGTTACAATGCATGAAGACCACTGATGCTCAATCAAACTGATCCATACAGTCCATCGAGTCCATGCCAGCTCCCAGGGGAGCAATCCCTTCAATCCCATTCCCTCTTTTCTTAACTCCCTGGACCCCTGTAATTTATTCTCTCTGCACATCAACTCTCCCTTGATTCTTTCTGCAATTAATTTACAGTAAAGGATAATTTAAAGTAGCCAATTAACCTACCAGCATATCTTTGGTAGATTAATTACTTAAATTTACTATAGAGGAAACTATAGCACCGAGGAGAAATTAATGTAATCACCGGGAAAACATGTGCACTCTTAACAGCAGTATCGGAGGTCGGGATTGAATCGGAGACCCCTGGAGCTGTGAAGCAGTAGCTATGCTGCCCTTTTATCCCACTTGAATCCCACTCTTTTTATAGAATAAAATTAAATTGACACTCGTGAGACAAATACCACTGGATTTATTGACTAGACAGGCACTGTTGCTGATGTCCTATAATTAGATACTACCAAATCAACTGATGCTAGGTAATGAAAATTAAAAAAACCCTGCAGATGCTGGAAATCCAAAATAAAAAAAGAAAATGTTTGAAACACTCAGTGGATCAGGCAACACAAATGGAAAGAGAAACATAATTATCTAGATGCATCACAGCTTGGCTTGGCAACTGCTCTGCCCAAGACCACAAGGAACTGCAGAGCACACAGCCCTCTTCTCTGTTGGGAACAACAGAGGGGGAACCAGCCTCCCCTCTGTTAACTCTGTCTACACTTCATGCTGCCTCTGGAAAGCAGCCAACATAATCAAGGACCCCTCCTATCCCAGTCATTCTCTCTTCTCCCCCCTCTATCGGGCAGAAGATACAAAGCTTAAGAACATACCACTGGACTCAAGGACAGCTTCTATTCAGCTGTTATAAGACTCCTGATTGACCTCATATGATAAAGATGAACTCTTGATCTCTCAATTTACCTTGTCATGGCCCTTGCACTTTATTTGTCTGCATGCACTGCACTTTCTCTGTGACTGTAACACTATATTCTGCATTCTGTTATTGTTTTCCTTTTGTACTACCTCAATGTGCTTATGTATGAAATGATCTGTATGGATGGCAAGCAAACAAAAGCTTTTCACTGTATCTTGGTACATGTGACAATAATAAACCAATTAGAATTAACTTTTCTGGTTGAAGAACCTTCATCAGAACTGGGGAAATGAGAAAATAAGTTAGTTTTAAGTTGCAAAGAGAGTTGGATGGGATGGATAAGGCAAAGACGATATGTCTGATATGGTGGGGCCAGGGTTGCCAAGGTGACCCCAATATTTATAGAATCATCTGATTAACAAATTAACGGCAGAGGGGAGAGGAAGAGAGAGAGAGAGAGAGAAAACAAAGGGAGACATAAAAGCTGTGAAATGTGGGTCAGAGCTGTTGCTGAAACTGAACAAATGCTGAACAGATCAGACAGTGTCTGTGGAGAGGGGAATCCTGAGTTAATATTACAGATGAATAACTTTAGAGCAGAACTAGCCAATTCTGATACAAGCAGAAGAAGTGAGTCAGCTGTAATTGTTGAATTCAATATTAAGTCACAAAGACTGCAAAGTACCCTTCCTCAAGGTGGAGGAAGCAACTCCACAAAACTCAAATCCTTAATAATGTTGAACTCTCACATTAACAAGTGTTCACCACCTTTAGCCAGAAATGTGGCGTGGAAAATTTTTTAAATTCTATCCTGAGTTTGGCATCACTGGCAAGGCAGCATTTAATGCCTATCTCTGGCCAGCCTTGAGAAGGTGGTAGTGAGCTGCTGTCATGGATCGCAGAAGTTTTGAGTTAACATCCATGATGCCACTAAGCAGGGATGTTGATGAAGTGATGACGATGGAAAGGCAAACATTTCCAAGTCAAAACAAGCAGACTGATTTGCTCTGTATAATGCCATCGAGTTTCTTGAGAGCTGTTGGCATTGCACTCATCCAGACAAGTGGAATGTATTCCATCGTACTACTGTCATGTGCCTTACAGGTAGTGAAAAGTGTTGGAGATGGGGGGTGATGGGGTGGGGGTTCTCCTCACAGGTTACCCAGCCTCAACCTGCTCTCAGTTGGCCACAGTATTTATGTGGATGGATCAGCTGAGTTGCTGGTCAACAGTGACCTCCAGAATGTCGATAGTTGAGAATTTGGTAGTGCAATGCCTTCGACTCAAGAAGAGATAAGTAACTTTGCTTTTGTTGGAGATGGCTATTGCTGTCATTTCTGCTGTACTTGTCAGGTCAGGTCAGTACTGAGGGTTGTCTCTCTCTGGCCGCAAAACTTTCTTGTAGGGGATGTCCATCAACTGGCACTTGTGTGTTGAGAATGTTTCATTGTTTGAAGTCTGCACACTGGTGTGAACATCACAAACATCCCCACTTGTAATGGAGGGGAGGTCACTGATGGAGCAGCTGATGGTGGTGGGGACTGAGAGAGGAGCTTTCAACAGACTCAACAATTTTAAGATATTATTTTAGAACATAGAATATTACAGCACAGTACAGGCCCTTCGGCCCACAAAGTTGTGCCGACATTTTATCCTGCTCTAAGATCTATCTAACCCTTCCCTCCTACATAGCCTCCCATTTCTCTACCATTCATGTGTCTATCTAAGAGTCTCTTAAATGTCCCTAATGTATCTGCCCCCACAACCTCTGCTGGGAGTGTGTTCCATGCACCCACCACTCTCTGTGTAAAAAAACTTACCCCTGACATCCCCCTTACATCTTCCTCCAATCACCTTAAAATTATGTGCCCTCACGTTAGCCATTGTCACCCTGGGAAAAAGTCTCTGACTGTCCATTCGATCTATGCCTCCTATCATCTTGTACACCTCTATCAAGTCACCTCTCATTCTCTTTCTCTCCAAAGAGAAAAGCCCTAGTTCACTCAACCTATCCGCATAAGATTTTAAGCAGCTTCCACTGATTTCACGAGTGGTGCTTGAGCTACATAGTCAAGTGCTGCCTAATCCTCTCTGGCCTCCTCCTGAAGTCCTCAGTTACTAGCCAAGTTGAGTTAGTACATGTGACAACAAAAACTGGGCAAGTGCACTACTCAAGCAAAGGCTATAAGAACTGACAGTAGCCCGCCCACAGTGCCCCAGATCTGTACTCCAGAAGTATTATCCAGTACAATTACTGCAATGACATACAGCTAGCCTTGTGAAAACTGCCTGGTTACAAAAGCTGGTCAAATCCAATCGAGCCATTACTGCTCCATCTTTCTACTACAGCCAGTGATGGAGGAAGTTTAATTATCAGTACAATTAGACAAAACTTATTCATTCATCACTTTTGGACATGCCACCCAATTTCAGTCTTCAGGATGGCCTGAATCCAAACAAACACAAAGAGCTGATTCCAGGAGAGCCTACCCTTAATACTACTTTGATACAGCATTCAACCAACTGTAGTACAGTGGGTTCCCAGTAAATTGAAATCAATGAGGATTGAGAGAAACTCTCTATTTCCGAGAATCATACCTAACAAAAGGCATAACTCAGGGAAATGGAGAGCTTCTCTCGATCCTCATTCAAAAGGCATCATCAGGGAGGTGATTTCAGCTGCTTCATCAGCAACTATCCCTCTATCCTGAGGTCAGAAGTGGCACTGCTCAGTAATGATCAAATGATATTCAGCTTCATTCACATTTCCTCAGAAAACAATATGGTCCATGCTGCAATACCTGAACAACATCATTGGAACAAAATGTTCACATTGCACAGGTGTCAGGTGATGGACGTACCCTACAAGAAAGACATAACAAAGTCCCTGTGACATGATTACCATCACTAAATGTTGCACAATCAACACTCTGGGACCACTACTGATCAGAGGTGGAACAAGACCAAACCACACCATGAAGGTGAGAAGGTGCCTCAGAACCTGATTCCCAAAAGCCTCCACTGCCTACAAGGCTAAAGTGCAAGGGTGACTTTTATGAGGAGAGACTGGGTAAGCTGGGTTTGCATTCCTTGAAGTAGAGGAGGCTAAGGGGGTAAATCTGATTAAAGGTGTACAAAAGTATATGAGGTACAGATAGTGAGAAACCTTTTCCTATGACAGGGGCGTCTAAGACCAGAGGGCATAGATTTAATATAAGATTTCTTTTTAGTCACATGTACCTCGAAACACACAGTCAAATTTAAGGTGAGGTAAGAGGTTTAGAGGGGATCTGAGGAAGAATGTTTTCACCCAGAGGGTGACTGGAATCGAGAGTGCACTGCCTGAGTGGGTGACGGAGGCAGAAACTCTCATAACATTTAAGAAGCATCTGGATGAGCACTTGTATTGCCAAGGCAAGGGAGGACATGGAACAAGTGCAGATAAATGGGATTAGTACAGGTACTTGATGGTCAGCATGGCCACGGTGGGCCGAAGAGCCTGTTTGTGTGCTGTATGACTATGCATGGGTGGGGCTCCTGCAACAATCAAGAAGCAAAACACCATTAAGGAAAAGCGGCCCACTACATCAGCACATGATCCGCTAGTTTAAGCACCTTCCACCAGTGGAGTGAGCCAGTTGCCATCTGCATCGCCTACAGGATGCACTGTAGTAGGTTGCCACAGTTTCTTGTCTGCACCTCCCTAACATGCAACCTCCACCACTGAGCATGACATTGGGAGATGCTGCACTGACACAGGATCACCTTCAAGTTCACCTCCAAGCTGGAACAGTTCCTCTAGGATCACCGTTAAACTCCTGAATTGCCTCATCTGTGGGCACTGTGGGGCAAATGCCACCACTGGCACTGATGTAGCTCCAGAAGCTGGCCCAGCAGTGCTATCCCAGTACTGCTACCCTCAGTCACCTGTCAGAGTGCATGGGCTGGGGTTTTACTTGCCACACTTCCATGTAATCCAACCTTTGCTCAATCTCACACACTGCCCTTCGGTTACAGTAAGTACTCCCACCCATACAAAACTAACAGCCCCTACATCGCAGTAACTTCCACTCTCAGTCTAACCCACACCCGCCATAAACTGCTTGCCCTTTCATTAACCCAGAATGCTTTTTCCTCCTGGGAAAGCACCATCTGGCTCTGGCCTACAGTAAGAGGTACTCCCCCTTCACCTGTCCTGTCATAGTGCACACACTTCACTTACAGTAAATACCCCCACCCGTACACAACTAACACCGCCCCATCACAAGAATCTCAACTCAGCCCAGCCCACAGCCAGCATGAACTGTTTGTCCCCCACCGGTCTACAATAACCAGGAGATCTTCTCTCCCTTCTACCTCTTTCTTTTTCAATCTTTTTATTAGTTTTCAAATTAATACAGATTAATATATAACATCAATGTTTGTACATGTAATACAAAAAGATCAGGAGAACAATCATGGCATAGATAATCATTTTTTAAATTTAAATTAAATTTAAATTTAAATTTTATTTACAGCGTGGTAACAGGCCCTTCCGGTCCAACGAGTCCATGCCGCCCATTTTAAACCCAAACTAACCTACCCGTACGTCTTTGCAATAAAATATAAAAATAATCTGTAGATCCCACGATCTCTTAGTAAATGAATATAATATAAAAGAAAGGAAAGAAAAAAAATCCCCAAATCAATAAGAAAAATTATAAACAATATATCAAATCAAACTAAACAGAAAAATTTCAAAAAAAAACAAAAAAAAGAAAAAAAAGACTGGACTGAAATTTCTCAGGAGAAACAGAGCAATATTATGTTGTCAACTCCGTTCCTCTAAATTGGAAAGTTATTGAAAGGGGAACTATATCATGTGAAAATATTGAATAAATGGACTCCAAATATTTTCAAATTTAAGCGAAGGATCAACAGTACCACTCCTAATTTTTTCCAACCACTCTTCCTCTGGGAGCACGGTCTGTCCCTCTCCTACAGTAACTAGGAGCAATCCCCACCCCCCCTCAGAGGGCACAATCTGCCCCTGACCTCGCCACGTGTAGTCCCCTCACCCCTCCTCTTCAAGGGGCACAGTCTGCCCCTCCCCTACAGTAACTGGGATCACCGCTCTCCCCACCTTACCCTCCTGTCCCAGTGCGAACACAACCAGTGACAGCCCTCTTACCCCAACACCTCAGCCTGCCCTTTAAATACAGCAGCTGGGACATTCCCAGCCCCTTCGTCCTCCCCAGCACACCACTGCCCAGCTCTTACAGAAACACAGAGAGGTCTCCCTCTCACATCTGGAAATGAGCATCAGCTTGGATCCCCTCCTTACCTTGGGTCTTTTCCACAGAATGTTCTTCACTTTGCTGGATTTCTGCCCCAGCTCCTTATACCCAAGGGCCTCAGCAGCGGCTGGGAACGTTTCATCTTCAAACAAGATCTTTTTCTTCAGGCAGTCTTGCTTCAGCCCCACAAAGTCCTGTTCAAAATATCTGAGGGGCTTGTGAAAAGACCCTTCCCCATCCCGCCTCTGCCTTTCCCGCACAAGACGGTCGCAGAAGAACCCCGAGGCTGTGTACAGCATGTCTCCCACTAAACAAGTTCACTTCAATCTCCCCTGGCAGTTCCAGAGCCAACAAAGCAAAAAAGCCCTCGCCTGGGATTAGGTGATGTCAGCCAGCACGTTACAGAGTCTTCAGAGACCACGGTCCCCTGGCATAAATCCAGGCCGATCACTGCTGATAGGATGGGTTTCCAACAACGTCACACCTGTGGAATTGGGTTAAAAAAAAGCTGATCCTCCCTCAGGCCATTGGCCAAGAAACAATGGAGTGAGAAAGACAAAGCCTCAGACCCCGAGGGGCTGCTGCTCTACAACAGCCAGAGAGGCCCAATGCACAGAGAGCACTGGTGAAGAATAGGAGGGAAAAGAGAGATAAACGTCCTTTTTTTGCCCTGTCCAAAGAACTGAAAGAGGCCCAGTCTGCCTCAGCAAATGACATTCAAGTTTAAAGCTGCATTCAATGGGTATTGTGTGTGACACACTATGGGCTTTAATCCATTGACTGTAGGTCCTGTGGCCCTGTCTGGGCTGTAGTTGAGCCTGTGAGTACAGGTAATACAATAGTTCTCTCCAAAACTCCAATCTATTCACCTCCCGAACCTGGATGGTGGGGGTGGTGGAGGGGGTCAACAATTTCCCTTTGCATTATCATTGGTTTAAGCTTCTACAATGCAGGTCTCAAAAAGTCATACTGATACAACACAGAATCAGGCCCTTCAGCCCAACTTGTCCATGCTGACCAAAGAGCCTATCTGTGATAGTCTCATTTCCCCATGTTTGGCCACTATCCCTTGAAACCTTTCCTATCCATGTACCTGTCCAAGTGTTTTTTTTTAAATGTTGTAATCGTATCCGCGTCTACCACTTCATCCGGCAGCTCATTCCATATACCCACCACACACTGTGCGAAAAATGTCCCTCAGGATCCCTTCAAATCTTTCCTCTCTCACGTTAAACCTATGCCCTCTAGTTTTGGACTCCCCTGCCCTGGGAAAAAGACCATGACTACCTACCTTATCTCTGCACCAGATAAGGTGACTTTCCCAGATCTCAACAGAATTAGGGAAATTTCATGACACTGCAGGGGGCTAATTGTCCTGTTATATTCATGCCAGTCAAAAAAAGAGTCCCCCCAACCTAACCCTTCCTTCCAGCACTGGGTCTGTAACCTTGCAGATCTTGGCTCTTCACGTCCACATCCATGTAGTGCTTAATATATGAAGGGGGTTTCTGCCTCCACCACCCCTTTGGGCAGTGTATTCCAGACTCCCCCCACCCTCCGGGTGAAAATAATTTTCCTCATCTCCCCTCTTCTCCTTCTACCAGTTTCTTTAACTTTTGGCCCACTGGTTTCTAACCCTCTGCCAAAGGAAACAGCCCTTCATGTTTTCAATATCTAGGCCCCTCGTAATTTTATACATCTCAGTTAAGTCTCCTATCATTCTACTCTGCTCCAAAGGAAACAACACAAGGTTATCACTCTTTTCTCACAGCTGCATCATCCACTCGAGAGTGGATACAGAGGAGATTTAGGATGATGTAGCTATGAGCTTTGTGCTCATTGGAAAATGCCAGTTTCGGCAGCAGGACTGTATTTTCTATGAAATATTTACTATCCTCATGTATGGAATGAAGGGTCAACATATCACAGCACTAAACAGTGTCTTGTATCTTAAATGATGAACTATAGGAAAGCAGGAAATGTTCACCAGCCCCTATTCTAACTTAAAAGGAAGATCTCCTTGCTGAGGTACAGTCCAAACTACAGTATCTTTTGTAACATAAATAACTGTAACAGTAAAATAACTCACCAAGGTAAGAGCAACAAAACATGGTATTTCTATTTTCTGACTAGGAGATAGTTTAAAAGTTTGAGTCCTTTCTGAGCTTTTACATTCATATCCATAAATTTGAACAGGAGCATTCAGTTCTGTGGAATGTTGTCTCACAGATAGTAGTTGAAACAAGTTAGCTATGGGATGATATAACACAGCTTTCCTGCAAAGCTGCTTAGCCAAATAGTTTCTGACAGTTCAAACTCAAAAGCAAAACTGCCTTAAAAATGTCCTCACCAAAGACCCAACCCTTTCTCAATAGAGTCATAGAGTATTACAGCACAGAAACATGTCCTTCAGCGCATCTAGTCCATGCCGACCTGATCTTCTGCCTAGTCCCATCTACCTGCACCTGGACCATATCCCTCCAAACCCCTCCTATCCATGTACCTATCCAAACCTCTCTTAAATGTTACATTTGAACCCGCATCTACCACTTCCACTGGCAGCTCATTCCACATTCGCACCACCCTCTGAGTGAAGAAGTTCTCCCTCAGATTCCCCTTGTATATTTCGCCTTTCACCCTAAACCTACTGTACATCCTCTAGTTCTAGTCTCATCCAACCTTAGAGGAAAAAGCCTGTATGCTTTCACCGTATCTATACCCCTCATAATTTTGTATACCTTTATAAGATCTCTCCTCATTCCCCTTGCCTCCAGGGAATAAAGTCTGAACCTATTCAACCTTTCCCTATTAGTCAGGTCCTCAAGTCCCGGCAATATCCTTGTAAATTTTCTCTGCACTCTTTCAAGCTTATTGATATCTTTCCTGTAGGTAGGTGACCAGAACTGCACACAATACTCCAAATTCGGCCTCACCAACATCTTGTACAACTTCAACACAACATCCCAACTCCTGTACTCACTCCCGATTTATGAAGGCCAAAGTGCCAAAAGTTCTCTTTACGACCCTATCTACCTGTGACGCCACTTTCAAGGAACTATGGGTCTGTATTCCCAGGTCCCTTTGTTCTACCGCACACCTCAGAGCCCTACTATTCACTGTGTAAGTCTTACCATTGTTTGTCCTCCCAAAGTACAACACCTCACACTTGTCGGCATTAAATTCCATCTGTCATTTTTCAGCCCATTTTCCTAGCTGGTCAAGATCACGCTGCAAGCTTTGACAGCCTTCCTCGCTGTCCACTAAGCCCCCGATCTTGGTGTCATCTGCAAATTTGCTGATTCAGTTTACCACATTATCATCTAAATCATTAATATAGATGATAAACAACAACGGACCCAGCACTGATCCCTGCGGCATACCACTAGTCACAGGCCTCCAGACAGAGAGACAAACATCTAGTACCACTCTCTGGCTTCTCCTGCTAAGCCAATGTTGAATCCAACTGGCTACCTCATCCTGAACACCAGGAGACTTAACCTTCTGGAGCAGCCTCCCATGCAGATAGTTTGATAAATTACCTTTGATTTCATATTTCCTTACCACACAATAGGCCATTCAGCCCACTGAGTCTATGCTTCCTCCCAGAGCATTCCCAGAAGTTCCATTCCCACTTATTTTCCTACAACCTGTGATGTCCCACATTCCCATTAACTCCCCTATTCTACTGCCACCCACCAACACAAGGAGTAATTTATAGCAGCCATTTAACCTCCTGACCAGCATGTCTTTAGGGACGCAACCAGAGCAACCAGCAGAAGCCCACGTAGTCACGGGGAGAACTCCACGCAGACAGCACTGGAGATCAGGACCCCAGACCCCTGGAGCTGTGAGGCAGAAGCCCTGACAACTCTGCCACCATGCCAACTGAAGGCCAACATGCAGCTGCAGCAAGCAATTAGGGGGGCAAATGGTATGTTAGCTGTTATTACGAGAGGGTTTGAGCAGGATCCAGGCAGTCTGACAACACTTGGAGCAGGTGCTGCCAGTCCCCAGCATTAGCCACACTCATCAGGCCAGCCAAGGTGCAGCCCTGAGCCCCACATTGCAGCACCAGGTGGGTCCACTGCTCACTCAGCCTGCACAATATGGTAAAACTCTGATAATCTGCTCTGCAGTTGTTCAGAAGTCCCAATTATTCGGCACCTGGTTCACCAGGGGCCCGTTACCAAGCTCCCTTTGAACTGGTAATTGGTTTATTACTGTCACATGTACTGAGATACAGAGAAAAACTTTGTTTTGCATGCCATTCAGACAGATCATTCCAAACATAAGTTTGGAACATTGAAGTAATACAAAAGGGAAAGCAGTAATGGAATGCAGAATATAGTGTTACACTTACAGAGAAAGTGCAGTGCAGGCAGACAGTAAGGTGCAAGGGCCATGACGAGGTAGATTGTGAGGTCAAGAGTTCATCTTTATCATACAAGAGGTCCATTCAAGAGTCTTATAACTGGGATAGAAGCTGTCCTTGAGACTGATGGTACGTGTTTTCAAGCTTTTGTATCTTCTGCCCGATGAGAGTGGGGAGAAGCGAGAATGACTGGGGTGGAAGGAGTCTTTATGTTGAGAACCAGTTCCCTATTTCCCACATTTCCTTTAAACTCACCAGGGCCCCATTTCCAGTGCTTGTTGTAAACTCACCAAGGCTGTGTTTCCCATGCTCCTTGTAAATTCACCAGGGCACCAGTTCTCACTCTCCTTTTAAGCACACAAGGGCCCTGTTTCCCATGTTCCCTATAAACTAGAAACTTTATAATACTATTGCATGTTATTTATTTACTATGTCACTGTCCAACATTAAAAAAACTGACTTAAAAGTTTGTTGGGGTATAAATAGGAATAACATCCAATAGTCCAGAAAATTTACCAATCCAGAATCACAGAAGTTGTGAGGGTGCCGGATTATCTGCCCTGTCCACACTGAACCAAGGGTGATTCATCGCTTTGGAAGTGATAATGGGGAGCACAGGGATTCTGGCTAGATTCCCAGCACAGCTGCACACTGCACAGAGCCAGAACTGATGTTTTTTAAAAGTACAACAGTGTGTGTGTACCAGTATGTGTTTGAACTGGATGACCAAAAGCACAATAATGAATCAGTGCTCTGTGGTGCCACACTGTATTGTGTACAAATCTGGTCTCCTTACCTTAAAAACAATATACTAGCTCTATCGGAATAGGGCAGGAAAATTGTGTGGAGATAGATCAGCCATGACCTTATTGAATGGAAGAGCAGATCTGAGGGACAAAAGGCCCACTCCCAGTCCTTATCCTTCATGTTCCATGTTCTTATGCAAACAGGACAGTCTCCTAATAGAACATAGAACAGTGCAGCACAGGAAAAGGCCCTTCAGCCCACAATGTCTGCACTGAGTATGATACCAAATTAAACTAAATCTCTTCTGCCAGGTCATGATCCATGTCCTTCTATTTCCTGCATATTCATATGTCTATCTAAAAATCTCTTAAATGCCACCATCATATCTGCCTCCACCACTATCCCTGGCAGCCCATTCCAGGCACCTACCACTCTGTAAAAAAACATGCCCCACATATCTCCTTTACACTTTTCCCCTCCTACCTTAAATTACGTCCTCTAGTGTTTGACATTTCAACCCATCAACTCCCCCCAGATTCTACCATTCACATACACACTAGGAGCCAATTAACCTCCCAACCCACACGTCTTTGGGATGTGGGAAGAAACTGGAGCACCCAGAGGAAACCTACAGGGAGAACATGCAAACTCCACACAGACAGCACCCAAGGTCAGGATTGAACCTGTCTCTCTGGAGCTGTGAGGCAGCGGCTCTATTAGCTGTGCCACTATACCATCTTGCTGTTAGCAACATATTGTACTTCTTTGTCTGGCCTCTAACTCCCCCCATTAACCTATTTGACCGGACAACCCCCTACAACTCATCCCCATGGCCACCCTGGCCTTAACCAATCACAGATATCTCCTTGTCCTATCCCTCCCTCCCACCACCTTCTTTGCAACTTAAAATTGTCTTTTGATCTCTTTTTCCCAATTTTGATGAAGGGTCTTTGATCTGAAATGTTAACTCTCTCTATGGATGTTGCCTGACCTGCTGAGTACTTCCAGTGATTTTTATTTCAGATTTCCAGCGTCTGAAGATTTTTGATTCTCTGGATAAAACTCATGTCTGTTACATTTCCAACTTCACAATAATCATGGTTTGCCTCCATCCAGGAAGTACCCAATCTTCTTCAAACTTTCAAAACTATACAGGAGGTGAAGCGACAAACAATCTGCTGGAGGAACTCAGCAGGTCAAGCAGCATCTGTGGGAGGAAAAGAATGTTGACATTTCGGGTTGAAACCTTGTATCAGGACTACATAGGAGGTGACCTCATTACTGAATGATTTTATGCATTGACACTGAATCCTTTTCAGTCAGGTTTAGGTTTATTTTCAGTTTGCTCTCAATCTAATCGCTGATTGGAGCTCTATAATCAACTCAGCAGTAGAGAGTGAACTACTTGCCCCAAGTTTAGAAGAATGTGTGGAGATGATGAAGTTAACAAAATTTTGATGGCTTCATTGGCCGGATGCAGGGAGGATATTTTCCCTGACTGGTGGAATCTAGAATGAGGCGTCACAGTCTCACAGTACAGGGTGTAGCATTGAGATCAGGAGGAAAGTCTTCACTCAGAGAGTGGTGAACCTGTGGAATTCCCTGTGGAGGCCAAGTCACTGAATAGATTTAAAAATGGTGCTGTCTGTGTGGACCTTGCACGCCTGGTTTCTCCCGGGTGCTCCAGTTTCCTCCCACATCCCAAAACTATGTAATTTGATAAGCTAATTGGCCACTGTAAATTGACCCTAATGTGTAGAATCATGGGGACGTTGAAGGGAACGTGGGGAGAGTAAAATGGGATTAATGTTGGATTACTAATGGTTAGCATGGATTTGGTAGGCCAAAGGGCCTGTTCATGTGCTGTATAACTCTACACATTTCTGAACACAAATGTCATCAAGAGTTACGGAGAGGGAGCAGGAGTATGATATTGAGGTAGAGAATCAGCCATGATTGTATTGAATGGAGGAGAAGGCTCAAAGGGACAAATCCTGCTCCTATGTTCTATGTTTCTACCCCTGACTCACTGCAAGGTGTGGATACAGATGTTCAATGCACTCTTGCTATGATATCCAACTCAGCTGGATAACCTGTCTGGGCTCACAACTGGCGATTTGACTGAGGTAAAGCATTCCTGTGTGATTATACACAAGCATGAATCAGCACCTTCATCCATGAAGGGCAGTGGGTCAGAGCCCTATTGTATTATACTATTGCATTGTCCTATTGCATTGTACTACCACACTAGTTTTCACTACATCCAACATGAGCAAGTTCCTGATCTGACCATTCCATTTCTAAATGAAAATGTGATGCTTCCTAAGATGCAGGAAAGGGAAAAGAATATTTATGAGAATGTTATCAGGACTCAAGGGCCTGAGTTATAGGGAGAGGTTGGGTGGGCTAAGACTTGATTCCTCGGAGCATAGGAGACTGAGGGGGTGATCTTATAGAGGTTGATAAGATCATGAAGGGCGTAGATAGGGTGAATGCACACAGTCTTTTTCCCAGGAAAAGGGAACCAAAAACTAGAGGGCATAGGTTTAAGGTGAGAGGAGAAAGATTTAAAAGGGACTTGAGGGGCAACTTCTTCACGCAGAGGGTGGTGAATATATGGAACAAGCTACCAAGGAAAGCGGTAGAAGCAGGTACAACATTTAAAAGATATTTGGATAAGTACATGGATAGGAAAGATTTAGAGGGATATGAGCCAAATGCAGGCAAATGGGACTAGCTTAGGCAGGCATCTTGATCGGAATGGATGAGTTGGGCCAAAGGGCTGATTTCCATGCTGTATTACTCTGTGGGTCTATGACTCTATAAGTAATCACTGCAAACTGATGGTCAGTGGGCTTGATTTCCAGGCTAGCTCTGGTGCCTGCCATTGGTAAGCCCAACGTGGCATACATGAGGCCCTTTCTTCCTCCCCTAGGTGAGGGAGTTTTAACTATAATCACATCTTTTAATCCACTCCATTCTCTCCTTCCCTGTGAGGGCAGCCTGAAAGATTTGCTTACCTACTTATTATGACATGAAGGAGGCCATTCAGCCCATCAGGTCTATCATGGCTCGCAGCAGAGCAATCCCATCAGTTTCATTCCCCTGCACCTCATTCTCCCTCACTCTCCTTTGATTTTTTCGCCACCTACCTAGGAACAGTGTACAGTGGTCAGTTAAGCTAACAACCTGTACGTCTTTGGGATGTGGGAGCAAACAGGAGCACCCAGATAGTCACAAGGAAAATGTGCAAACTCTACACAGACCACACCTGAGGTCAGGACTGAATCGTGAGCTTCGAGGTAGCAGTACTAATTGTACCACCTTTTCTTTAACTTCCTTTTTTTTGTTAATATTGTACAGAAAATCTGTGAGAACAGCTGCTGTTCCTTTTGTTTTTGAAGTGCCATGAGGTCTTTTACATCGATGTTACTGGCAGACAGCTGTGATTTCTTGTTACCCTATAACTGGACCCATCCCAGTTTCAGCGATTGTTACTGGTCTTATCTCCCCTTCTGTGAGATCACTTACATCTTGCCTGCTTTGCTTTTGCTGAAGTTTTCAAGCTCTAATACTGTAATATCACATCCAGAATTTCCTTTCAACGAGAGCCCGACAGCTGCAACTAGGCTGGTTACCATAGTGATTTATAGTTATAAATTGCTATTTACTCTGTGTAATCTCAAATCTTTCACACACATTTGTTGGTGCAACACGATTTATAAAGCAAGAGTGGTTGAACAAAATCCATTTCCATTTGAACAGCTGATATTTGGGAATGAAAGTCAAAAATAAAAACAGTACATGCTGGAAATCTGAAACAGAAAATGCTGGAAAGACTCAGCAGGTCAGGCAGCATCAGTGGAAAGAGAAATAGCCAATGTTTCTGGTCTGTGACTCTTCATCAGAACCTGGTCACAGTGCCAAATATTGACTGTTTCTCTTTCCACAGATGCTGCCTGACCTGCTGAGTTTACCCGGCATCTCTGTTTTCATTTCAGGTATGTTTTTCTTATTTAATTTCCATATTTCTTTTTTTCCATATGTAATTGTGATTGACAGCCTAGTGGGTCAAGCACTGCCCCATCTCACAGACTTAAAAGAGCTCCGTCACAGACAGCAGGCATCTAGCAGACAGCAACACAAAGTTACTTACATTTTAAAAATCTGAGCCTGCTAGCAAGAAAAGTGCATTTAAGAACCAGGAAATGTGGGGACTGCGTGCCATTTATCTTATAGCAATTAAGAAAGGGGACATTTGGCCCATCAAGTCTATGCAGGCTCCTAGGGAAGCAATCCATTCCGCTCTCCTTATTTCCCTGTACCTCTACAACTTATCCTCTCTCAACTTCCCTTCAGTTTTTTTTGCCACTTACCTACACTAAGAGATAGTGGCCAATTAACATGCCAACTGGTCTTTGGGATGTGGGAGGAAACCAGAGCACTCAGAGGAAACCAACATGGTTAAAGAGAAAAGGTGCAAATTCCAAACAGACAACAGTGGAGGTCAGGATTGAACCTGAGTCTCTGAAACTGTGAGGCAGCAGCACTAACAGCTGCACCACTGTATTACCTCTTTGTGTACAAACAATGAAGTGTTGGTTTGAAGTCAAAACAATGTTTTTTTTGAAGAGGGGAGAATGAACGCAGTGGCAGTGCCACATGACCATGGTAAGTGGAGTGACGATTAATTCCACCATGTGATATCTGGGCTGGGTAATTGACAAGCAGTAGATACTTTGCAATGTTAAGACAAAGCATCACAGTTGTATGGGAGAGAGAGCATCCTTCCCAGTCTGTTGTTTTTTGTTACCTTTTGTAGGCTCAGAAATACTCAGCATGACATTGAGTACCTTTCTCTCTCTCAGTCTTAAACAAGTGTCATTATGTTCATTTTGTACACGTGTAAGACAGACATAAGTTAATTTGTCTATGTTAACTTATGCTTGTCCTCATCTTGTAATGTACTGTGCTGCTGCTGTAAAAAGTTAATTTTCATGGCATTTGTACCCTTGGTATGTATGCCCATGACAACAATAAGCATGAACTTGAACATTAAAAGGTGCACTCAAGATCACAAGAAGAACACCTTACAGAACATCTGGCTCAAATATTGAGAAGCTATGGCAGCAATATTGAAAGCCACTCCATCAATTTCGCTGTGGTGTTAAACTTCAAATGTTGCTTATGTTTCCTCTAATTGACTTCTCCGCCACATGGAGACAATGCAAAAAGTGGCCAGTTTTTTGCTGCTCTATATTGGGCAATAGGATGGGAAATACTGCCCTTAAATGTAGTTGCTCCGATGGTAATTCCCACTGGGGCAGTAAAAGTATATGGGCCTCCAGCACAGTGAGACTCAGCTGCCATGTCCGCCTAGGGTCGCTGGCACCTGCCGCCCAGGATCAACCCTGAAAGGCTGGAGGATCTTCACAATAAGCAGAGCACATTCCAGACTGGGGAAATCCCCAAAGCATCCCTCAAGGGATAAAGTCTTGCTTCAAGTGGCAGGTGAAGGAATTTGAAAGGAATCATGGAGCGAATGGTGTGATAGATTATAGTTCCAACGAGCAATAAACAATCTGCTGCTGGAACTCAGCGGGTCGAGCAGCATCTGTTAGGGGCAGTAGGGAAGGAATTGTCAATGTTTCAGGTCAAAACCCTGCATCAGGTCTGACCGTGGAGAGGGTGGAGAGGGGAGATAGCCAGTATAATGAGGAGGGGAGGGGGAGGGGTTAGACAGGGGCCAGTAGGTGATTGGTGGACCATGGAGGGGTGAGGAATGATGGGCAGATTGAGCCAGGCAGTGGAGAAGGAGGGGTAGAGTTGGGAGACAAAGGCAGGTGGGTGATAGATGCAGGCAGACAAGGCTGGGTGAGGAGGAGGGGAGGGTGAAGGTGGAGACAGCTAGGAGGATTATAGTTCCTATGCTGTATATTTCAGTCTTGCTTGGTATTTTGTTTCCCATTGTGGCAGGGGTAGGTGGACTGGCAGGGTAGGCCAGAGATCTCTGTAACATTTTTTTGGGGACGTGGAGTGATCTGCAAATGATGCCATGCATTAGGCCCATGGAAGTCTTTCAAACATTCTGACTGTGCAGATCATAAAAAAAGAAGCTGACCAGGCTGCTGAACCACAAACAACTTCTACATCAATCACACGTGACCAGTCAGAGGTCAGATTTGCCCACAATGAAAGACAATGAGACCTTTAAATGTTCTGCATCCTTTATAATCTCTAAGGCTCCACGGGAAATGTAAGCATGTTCCATTAAAACATTTTTCCTGCACTCAACTCAAACATTTCCAGCACACAGTAACAGGTGCATTTGCCACCTGTGATTTTAAACCAGCAGTCTGTTACTCTAAGTGAAGACCTGGTACAATGAACAAACTTAATGAAGGAAATACTGAAAGTATGAATCAAAAGATGATGCCCAAACTATTTGCAAAAGTGTGTTAGACACCTAGATCCCTCCAAACACCAATACCTTTCAATACCTTGCCATACTCTGCCTTCTATTTTTATTCTCCTAAAGTCCATGATGTCACATTCTTTACATTATATTCCATCTACCATATCTTTGCCCATTCATATCATGTACCTAAATCACCCTGAAGCCACTCTGCATCCTCTCATGCCTGCACTGGCAGGGTAAAACTGTAATAGAAGAATAGACCACATTTAATCTGCAGATATTTCTGGCCCGGGCAAGGTACACAAGGGGGAAAGGTAAGGGAACTAAAGCCAGAGCTTCCCAGATGAGAAAGGAAGTCAAGAAGCTGATGAAAGAATAAAAGAAGCATGTCAGGTGAACAAGTTCAGTGAGAACCAGGCTGAATACAAGGTGAGAATGGAGGTGGAAAGAAAAACAAGACGAGAAAGAGAGGAGACTGACAGATAACATTAAAGGGAATCCAAAGGTTTTCTGTAACAGTAAGCTGATTAAGAAGACTGGGAATGATTAGGGAAGAGGGAGGTAATCTGTACAAAGAGGCAGAAGCCACAGATAGGATGCTCCTCCTTCCTCCCGAACAGACCCTTGGGGTTCAGCTGAACTTCTTCCACTAAAGTTCTAAGGAGTGGAGGATGCCTGTGTGTGAATTCTTGTATTGTGGGGTAGACCTTGCAAACAGTCTGGGCAGAGTGAGGTCTCGGTCTAAAGTAAGGGGTCCAAGCTGACTGGAGACCAGACTCTGCTGGATAGATTTTGGCAGACATGTATATGTGGATGTATCTGGACATAAAACACACACACACACACACACACACACACACACACACACACACACACACACACACACACACACACACACACACACACACACACACACACACACACACACACACACACACACACACACACACACACACACACACACACACACACACACACACACACACACACACACACACACACACACACCCCTGATCACTCCATCAGCTCCCCCTCCATAGTGTGATTCCCTCAATCTCTCCTTAATTAGATCCCTCAAGCAACTGTTGTACTGACCGAACCCTACAGGAACTGTGCCTCCCACTGACCCTAAACCCATTGACCCCTGTCTCCTCCATTGAACCTAAACCCATTGACCCTTGTCTTCCCCACAGACCCTAAACCCACAAGACCTATGTCTCCTACTGACCCTAAACCCGCAGGACCCCTGCGATGCATGAGAGGGGAGGAGAGAGAAAATAAGAAAAGGGGGAAACAAGCAAAACTAGAACTGTAAGATCAAGCTTGGGAAGCTAAACACTAAAGTTAAAAACAAGATGCTGGAAGAACTCAGCGGGTCAAGGCAGCATCTGTGGAGGCAGAGAGATAGTCGATGTTTCAGGTCGAAATCTTGCATCAAGACCCAAAACATCGACCATCACTCTGCCTCCACAGATGCTGCCTGACCCTCTGAGTTCCTCCAGCAGTTTGTTCTTTGCTTCAGATTCCAGCGTCTGCAGTCTCTTGTATCTCAAAAACACTGAAGTCACAGTAAAGCAGAGAATTCCGGAAATCCTCAGTCGATCAGGCAGCTTCTGTGATGAAAGAGGGTAGATGACCTTTCAACAGAACTGTCCAGTTCTGACACAAACTGGAAAGGCTGGGTATCTGAAATTCCTGAATTCAGTGTTAGGTTCTGGGGGCTGTGGCACAGCTGGTGGGAAGAGGAGGTGCTGCTCCTTGAACTTTCCTTTAGCTTTTTTGGGACAGTAGAAGAGGCCAAGGAGAGAGAACAATAAAAGTGGGACTGTGATGGAGACTTCCCTCTGTTCTCTTCACCCCTCTCACTTCTCTGCAACTTGAAACATTTGCCTTGTAACTTTGTTCTAATCTTGCTAAGTTGCTCATCGACCTGAAGGGTTAACTGTTTCTCTTTACACAAGCTACCTGAAACTGCTGAGAATCTCCAGCACTTTCTGCAGTTTCTTGGGTTTTTTCAGGAATAAATATCTGGGCAAGTGGCCTTTCTGACAGAGAAACAGTGTGGTCCAATATAAGGCACACTGCATGAAAATGGAATACAGTTAACCATATACAGTGCCACTGAAATATATCCATAACAGCTGAACACTCACCGGAGGTCTTTTCCACTCCAGCCTGAAGGGCAAAAACTGGCTGTAGAATAGGGAGGTGTCATCTGCAGGGAAATCCGGGTCTTCAAACAGGACACCCTTCCGCAGGCACTCCTCCTTCAGGCACTGAAAGATCTCGCTCTTGGCTCTGACGACATCTTTGTTGCGTTTGATGATGGGATACAGACCACCCTTGCTGGGTAGGGGTAGGCGAGCTGGTGATCGCTGCGCTGAGCTGATATCATGAGGCATGGTGACTGCAGCACAGGTTCCACAATGGAGGGAAGAAGTTTATGAGGAAGAGAAACAGTTGCTGACCTCAGAGGAAGGAAGTTTTCATAAATGAGAGAAAAAACACAGACTGGCCGGTCTTTGCAGGTTGCAACACCGGACAGAACATTTCAAGTGGTTTGCAGAAAGACAGGTCGAGTTCAACAAGGCTTACTCTGTGATCAATTATCCCACCACACACGGCTTTCAACTTGCACAAGGGTCATTAAACAAGCTCGGTTCCAAAGAGTACAGGAAAGGTTGTCTCCTAATATTGTAGGCTTCCTTCCACACAGTTTTCACTTCAATAATTAAATTAAAATCACGGACTTGTCGAGTGAAATGACATGTCTTGATTCCTGCTCCTTTCTTGCGCAATGTCCAGCTGTTCTAGTTTCCTTGCAAAAGTGAAGCCAGTAATATTAAACACTAAAAATAAACCCAGGGAGGTTGTGCTCAATGGCCGCTCTATTTATTTCTGCAAATTCCTTATATGGGGTCACATCGAACGTATCAGATTTATTTCCCCTCCTTAAGAATACAATGTGGCGCAAGTGGCAATACTGATGCACATTTCTAAACAAGAGGTCTGTCAGACAACTAAACATTACCCACAAAGGGGTCAAATCTACACTTACACAAATATAAGGGGGTGTTTGTAATTACACTAGGTGACAGGAGTGAAGGAGTAGGCAAGGCTTGTGGGTGGCACAGGGGTATAGTTAGTAGAGCTGCTGCCTCCCAGCACCAGAGACCTGGGTTCAATCCTGACCTTGGGTGCTGTCTGTGTGGAGTTTCCTCCCTGTGACTGCGTGGGTTTCCTCCGGGTGCTCCGGTTTCCTCCCACATCCCAAAGGCGTGCAGGTTGGTAGGTTAATTGGCCACTGTAAATTGACCCCATTGTGTAGGTGAGTGGTAGAATCTAGGGGGAGTTGTTGGGAATGTGGGAAGAATAAAAAGTGGGATTAGTGTAAATGGGTGGTTGATGGTTGATGCAGACTTGATGGGCTGAAGCACCTGTCTATATCCCTCCTTGACTCCATGTATATTGGGTGGGTGAGGGAGCAGGGTGAGAAGGCCAAGTGGAGTGGTGGGAGAGGGAGTAGGGCAGTGAGGGGCAAGGAGATGAGGATGGGTGAGGGCAAGGTCATGGTGAGTAGGTTAGTTGGAATGGCGGGAAGGACAGGTGAAAGAGTGGGCAGAAGTGTGAGGTGTTGGTTGAGGGTGCAAAGATGGGCGAGTGGCTGCATGGGACGGTGAGAGCGTTTAGGGTATGGGAATGAAGGTAGGGTGAGAAGGTGGGGGAGGGGAAGGTGAGTGGGGTCGGAGGTGTGTTGGGGGTGGAAAGGATGGTGAACGAAAGATTTTGCATGCAGTATATTTGCTATGTTTTGGTTTTCAGCCGTCATAAAAGGTTGTTTTATGAGGCCAGTTGAGGGCAAAAGGTTATAAACATTGTCAGCTACCACTGGAACCTGGAGGGGTATCCCGAGTGTTTAGCAATGAGGCTAGGGGGCAGGAAGTGGACAGAATGAACTCTGGTGCCTTGAGGGCCAGTCTTAGCCATATAATCATAGGAACATCTTCTCACAGAGTGTGGTGAATCTCTGGAATTCTCCACCCCAGAGAGTTATGAAGGTGAGATCATTGAGTAAGTAGAAACATTCTTGAAAGATCAGGGAATTGAGGGGAACTGGCACAGGAATTGAGGCCTGGGGCAGATCAGCCATGATCATACTGAAAGGCAGGGCAGGCTCGAGGGGCCGAGTGGCCTGCTCCTGCTCCTCCAGCATTTTTTTAAGCTTGTGGGGAGATTTCAGTGGGAGTTCACCAATGCAATTGAAAGAAACTTCTGCATTTCGTTGGATACAGACAGTTAGCTGTTGGAGGTTTTTTTCCCAATGCACTGGGATGCTGGTGAGGAAGCCCACTACCTACACTGGGGAATCCAGACGAACAACCTCGGTGGAGGTGAACAACTGTAATTCAAATTATCTTACAATTTTTTGAAAATATTTAAGGATTCTTGAATGTTTGCTGTTTTAAAATATTTTAGGGTTTTATTTCATTTCTTTTTCATCATTTGGTTTCTTTTTAGTAGTACTCAATAGTTTTGTTAGTGTTTCTGAATGTCAGAAGCATGCACAGTTTTGGCTAAGAAGGGTCATTGCTTGGTTGGAACTGTCTGTGCCTTTTTTCATCATTTGCTGAGAGTGCTTGTTCTTGCCTCGCCCACATGAGGGAGTTCTACTGCAGAAAGCACTGCCTTCACACAGATCCTCTCGCAACCAGTGGATCCGATTCCAGACTGGGAGAACCATGAAAGTTAAGTCTGAAATTTCTTTGAAGGTCTGTAGTGAGCACAGGCAATCAATGAAGAAGAGCAATCACCCTGTTCCTCAGGCACAATCTGTTCAGCCCACTGAGACTATAGATGCTGGAATATGGAGCAACAATCTGCTGGAAAAACTCAGCGAGTCAAGCAGCATCTCTGAGAGGAAAGGTATTTTCAAGTTTCAGGTCGAAACCCTGCATCAGGGCTGATAGTGGAGAGGCGAGGTGGCCAATATAGAGAGAAGAAAGGGAGTGGTGAGAAAGGAGTCTGTGGTGCTATAGAAGCGAGTCTTAGTAAGAATGTGGTTGAAGAGCTGGAGAGCAGCATAGACCACAGAGGGGGTTCAGTGAGAGAGGGTCTCACAGATGCCAACTTTGAAGAAGTTTTCCTCCTCTCTCTGCCGGGAGTTCTGTGAGACCCTTGCTGATACAGGTTTTTGATCCAAAATGTCAACAATTCCTTTTCTCCCACAGATGCTGCTCGACCCACTGAGATCCTCCAACAGATTGTTTGCTGCCCTGTTCAGCCCACATCATGGGTGATGAGTTTATCATGTATGCTTCCTCCAAAATGGCACAGTTTGGTCTGGGAGCATTCATTCCTGCATTGAACTTTGATATCTAATTACCCAGTATGCCAGAACTGCCTGGAGTGAGCAACCAATATTTCTCAAAGTCCCACACTAATCCAAGCTTGGAAGCATTTTGGGAACATTTCTGAGCTATTTTTACCAGTTTCAGTAACGACACGTCTCAGTGAAATATGTACAATGAATTATGACTGTAGTATATGAAGACAAGACTGCCTAAACAGGATACAGTCTCACATATTTTGACTAATCCTACAATCTTGCTGTCTTTAAAAAGGGACTAATTCCTGCCACTAATTTAAAAATGACTGCAATATTTCTCTCTGTCAAAACAGATCAAGCAAACTTCAGGAGACCACAACAGATCAGGAATCCAAGTAATCTCAGCTCTTTTACACATTTTCCAGCTCCTTTTTGAGTATATACTATTGCATGTTTCTGTAACCCAGAAAGTTACATGAAAGACTTATCAAATTCTTTCCACTGGGGACTGTCAGAGTTCATCTTGCTGGTGGGAGTTAGGTGCCAAATGGGTTATGTAAAATGGTGGAGCTAAAAAGTACCCGAAAATGGAATGGGAATGAATGAGATGGAGCATGAAAAGAAATAAGTGACTGAGTGAAGAGTTGGAGGAATTAGGAAGTGGGTAGTGAGAGTTCTAAAATATCTGAAGAGAGGCAATGTTCTGGTGGAGAAGCAGCATACAAAGCTTGTTGCTGCACAGATAACATGCAGAACATGCCAGATCAGAAATATAAGTAGAAACCATTAGGGAGGTGGATCATGTGCATCCCCAGTTTTAATTGCTCCACATTTGTTGGCTATAATTACACCTGCTATGACCCTGAAATTCCCCCTTGAAGCCACTTTTTCTCATGACCCTTTTTATCTCCTTTACAAACTTCCTCTTTGAGCTGGCTTCTGGTCATCTGTTGTAATGCAGCTTATTAGTTTTTTATTATTGATGACTATTTCTCTAAAGTGCCTTTATACATATTAAAGCACTATATAAATGCAAGCTGTTGTTACATTTCCTCAGTGTGGATGTATAGTAAATGTCTGAACTCAGGGCCAGAAACATGATATTAATGTGGCATGGTACTTGTGGACAGAGGTAGCTGTGTGAGTTAGTTAGTGCTACCTCCTTGCACTGCCAGTTATGTGTTTGGGTAGGGAAGGAGATTTTCGTGGGTTGGAAAAGCTGAATGTCAGCTTTAATATTAGCTACTATGGGACCAGGAAAGGTATTGAGTGGGTAAGGCCTGGATGGAGGGAGGTTCAAATGGGAAGGAGGTGGGTCCCATGGAAGAGATGAATTCAGAGAAGATTGGAGAGGTAATGAACTGATGGGAATTTGAATTTCCCTACATAAAGCTGGATAAAGTTGGAAGGGACGAAATGGAAGATGCAGCCTCACAGTCTAAGGAAGACAGAATGGATATAGCCACTCATGATACAAAAATTGAGGGCTTTCCTACAATATTTCTTCAGGATAGTCAGAGATGAGCAGCAAATTGCCCATCTTTCATGCAAATTCAAATTTCTGACATAAGGTTTTCGAAGTGCTAAGCAGGTGATAAAAATGAAGAGAAATTGAGAAAATTGTTCATCTCAAAATGAAACAGGTATTACACAGGTAAAAACAAAGGTAGAGTCATAGAGATACAGCACAGAAACAGGCTCTTCGGCCCACTGGGTCAATGCCAACCATCAACCACCCATTTACACTACACCTACATTAATCCCATTTCTTTTATTCTCCCCACATTCTCTAACCACTCCTCCAGATTCTACCACCTACCCATGTTTCAAGAAATTCCCTGACATACCTCTCCTAACCCAAGTTTTGCTCTGCATCAAAGACATTCACAGAAGAGTCCTTGGAAATGGGAATTTTCTTCAAAGTAAATGCAATGAATTTATGTTTATTTTTCCTTTTAGTTGACAACTTCTGGAAATTATGTATAAAACTCAACAGGCAAATAACATCTTAGCCATAATAAACCAACAGTTTATTATTCCTCAACATTCCTTCAGAGAACTCTACAAGGAGTGAGCAAAGACAAATAAGAATCTGGGCAGATATATCAATGTACATTTTGAGACTTGTGTAGGAACATTTGTTTTTAACATCCTTAATTTGCTCTGTTGCAGAGATAGACTTCCACTCATGTGCCATTGCTTGCAAAAGTGAATATCATTGAGAACATTCCAAATAATTTAACACAGTTGCTTTCAATATGCCCTGAACATATTTGATGAGATGCTAACAATTACTTAGAAAGTATTCGTAGGATAAATATGAATTGAGTTGAATCAACGTTTAATGTTCTCAGAACTGAAAACACCATTTGTTAATGTGAACTAAAAACCATTCCAATTCCAACACTAATCCCAGAAACACTCTCCTGAACAATTCCACTATCCCCTAACAACTCTCTACTGCTCATGTTTCATCATTTTTTAAACCATTCTCAGGCTTTACATTAAATTTCCATCATTTTAAACTTGCTCTGATTCAGAAATTACTTCCTTATAAAAAAAAGTCAAGCCTGAAGTATTAAATGTAACTCAAAAGCATGGCCACATGTTCCAGTCAGTGGGTATGCACTCTTCAACAGAACCTTCTCAGGTTTGGTGGAATGCACTTCCAACTTTCAGCTATTTGCCCTTCTGTGAAAAGTGAATGAACATAAGCGAATAGGATCTCTCCCAACATTACCCCTTGTGAGGGCTAAAATGGATTCATATTGGGATCTCATGCAGCTCAATACAGGTGTAGGGTCAGAAGTGAAAGTTTTAGGTTGCAAGATGGAGCAAGATGTAGTGCACATTCTATTATATGCATTGAAGGTGGTTCTCGAGAATCACCAAAACTGGTCAACTCAAGCACTGTGAAAATGCTCCATCTTTAGAAAATTGTAACAGAAATAGAAGAGTCGATTGAGTAAATGTCAATACAAGAAGTGCTCAAAGTTCAATTGCAGTAGCTGCATAGTCAAATAGATTTTTACTTAACCTCTGGTGATGATCTTGCAAACTTGTATCTTCAAAGGATAGACAAGCACTGAAGGCCATTCAAAAGATTGATTGGGGCTTATTCCTGAGATTAGAGGGTTGCCTAATTACATGCAGCTAAAGAGGTAGGATCCATATTCTTTGGATTTAGAAAATAATTGTACTGAAACATAAAAGATCCTAAGTGGGCATTACGGGGTAGACGTTGAGATGGTGGGAGAGTGTCAAACAAGGGGATACAGTTACAAGGGAGCAGTCAATTAAAACTGTGGTGTGTAGGAATTTCTTTTCACAGTGGCTGCTTGAGGTTAGATCATTGGTATTTAAAGAGAAAGTAGACAAAATTTTTTTTAAGATCATAAATTGAGGACTATGTAGAACCGAGGAAAGGAGATAAAACCTGAGACAAATCAGTTATTATCATATTGAATGGTGGAGCAGGCTTGAGGTGCTTGGTGCCTACTACTGCTCCTATTTTCTGGTCTTTATGTGTTTACAGGACAGATGCCTGATGCTGTGAAGAAGGCCTGTGACACATCCAGGTCAGCTGGGTGCTACATAGTACAGTAGTTATACTTCGGCACAACCTGTTACATATCGCAACAACAATAATAACCTCTGTCCAAGTAACATGCTCAGCACTTAAGAAGATAATACAGTAGATGACTACAAGTTTGGTCAAAGGCGCAGGTTTTAAAGGAACATATCAGAAAGTGGTTTCAAGAGGCAATTCCCAGGTTGACTCAATAAAGGAAATATTCAACAGAAAATAATGTTGATGTAGTGGGAAAACCTTGATATGATCTTAAAAATACGTGCATGTGAACAGCACTGTTTCAATTGCATACTTAGAGAGCTGAATGCCCACCCATCAGTATTTAAGCTTCAGGGTCCAGTCACACCCTACATTAAGTTGTAGACTTCCAATGATTAATAGGCACTTTTCCAAATCGTAGTCGAATTGTACTGGAACCTCCTGCATATCTGAAGGAGGAAATGAACAAAATTATTATTAACATCAAAAATGACAAAGTGGCAAGAATCAAGATGCTTCACAAATACTAAAGATGCTTCACAAAAGCAAATTCCACAAAATCTGACACCAAACTACATAAAGAGATAATTGGAACAGATGAAAAAATGTTGCATCACAATAATCAGGATTTTAGGACATATGCAAGGCAAGAAGAGCAATAGAGAGGTAGAGAGATTTAGTTATAGTGTTGTAAAGCTTAGAGCCTTGGTAGTAGTGGACAAGCTGACAATGGTGGACAAATTCCCATGAGGCTATTCAAGAGGATGGAATTGGAAGTATTCAGATATCTTAATGGGCTGGATTAGTATACAGTTGAAACATCACTTAACCAAGAGCTAACATAGGCCAGTGAGCAGAGCAATGATGAATGAATGAGATGGTGCAAGTAAGGAACTTGGGCAACCGAGGTATGGTTGACTTCATGGAGAGTGTAATGGGGCTGTAGTAGAAAGTTCTGGGATAATTAAGTGTACAGACAATAAAGACACAATAGACAGCAAGAGCTGGAGATGTATGGGGAAGGAATTCCAAAGCTTAGGATTTGGACAGCTGAATTCAAGACTGCTGGTGGCTGAGTATTTAAAACTTGTTTTTTATTCATCTAGATTCCAGCACCTGCAGTCCTTTGTTTCTCTAGGATACAGCCAGTCATGTTTTGGATATACTGAAGTTCACAGAGGATTTGAGCTAACCAAGAGGGCCATGAATTACCAACTCTTGAGATAATGAAAGGAAAGGTGAGACTTTCAGTATCAGTTACATTAAACCAGGGTCAGGGAAGGCAGACATTAAAGAGATGTGAGTAGCCAGTCTTCATGATAGAGCAGTTATGCAGTTGGAAGCTCCTGGGGCTCAAGTAGTTTGCCAAGCTTGTGAGCAACAATAGTTTGCATTTATACAGTAAAAATTCCCAAGGCACCTAACAGTGGCATTATCAAAGTCTGGCAGAAAGACACATGCAAGCTGTTTAGGCCTGGTTCTGGGTCAGACAGCAGGTGGTTTAAGAGCATATCTCATAGCAAATTATGAGAGTCACTCCCTTTCATCTTTGAAACTTTTCTTACAAAATTAAAACAAAATTTTACATGTAGCAGCCCAGAGATAAATATTTGGATTATTCAACTTCCCTGATCGCAGCAGTAAGAGTACTGCTTGGCCAAGAACAGAAAGAGGCTGGCGAATTAGTACATTATTTCTCATTTTCTCTCTTTCCCTTTAGCCTCACTGAGATAGTAAGTGAGCAATAAGTGTCCAATTAACTTTAAACCTCATGAGTTACCCCATCTATGTGCTACTGTTCCACCCTCTCAATGAATGGCCAGTCAAATATTACTGGGCCTTCTGAGTATGCCAGAATTCTTTATTACTTACTTTCAATTGTTGCAGTCTCATTTTTTTGTTATTTTGTTGCTGGAAAACTAATAGGTTTACAAACCCTCAGCTGAATACAATTCTACTATAAAATGTCAGCATGTTTTACCTGGACACTGTGTTGTCACACAATAAGGTTGTGCAGCTCCCACTATGTGGATCTTTTCCACCAGACATTCAGTGCAATACTGTCCTCTCTGATCAGCACATCTGGATACAAGGGGAACACATACACAGGTCAGCCTTTATAAAGATAGTGCGCATGTTAACATAAATGATAAACGTTGAATTCAGAGAGGCTATGAGTTGGTTATATACATTCATCTGCTTTCCTTATTAACAAAGGTGGGATTATGCAACTAATACATTCAAACTAGACCTTCTGGATTCAACTGCTGGTCCATGCTGAACCAATTGATTTCAGCTGCAGCCAGTTTAGGGCCTTGGTGCTCCTGGCTTGAGAATAGCAAAGTAAACCAAGGTTTTCAGCTCCCCAGCACTTAGCTGCCAGGAAATCCATGTTTGGATGCTGGGCCTTTGCTGTCATTCCTGTAAACAATTGATGCTTTGCCTCTTTCATGAATCATCGCATTTGGTCTGGATCCCAGAGAACAGCCTGTGTCCACCGAGAGATATTCCAGAACAAAGCATGGGAAGGAAATTGACACAACAAAGGAAATGTGAAGTCCTATCCTTCTGTGGACAGATTGGACTGAATATCAATGTGCAGTTTGCCAATAGTTCACCTCTCATTACCATCTGTGAATAATCTACTGTGATAAAGTTCTCTGTTAAAAAACATCAGACACTCCAAAAATCTCCATGTGAAGGATAATTAAACCTGCTTGCCTGCTGTCACTGATTCTTCACAGGATGATGTGAATATGCCCTAATCACCTTATCAAGACCTTGAAAAACTTTACATGTTTTAACCTTCTCTGCTCAAGTGGAGATACATTTAGTATCTCAAAACTCTCTTCATGAGAATAGTTTCTCATTCATGGTAACATTGTTATGCATCAATGCTCTTAAAGCTTCGTTCTGTGGTGGGCATTCCTCTCTCCCACCCTCTGGTCCCAATCCTTTCAGCTCTCAGTCTCTCTCTATCACTCCTCAAACCTGCCATCCATTCCCCAGTCTTACCCTCCTTTCCTGACTATAAGCCTTGTCACCAGTCAAATCACTTCCCTAATGGCCTCCCAACATCAGTCCACTGACACCCCTTGGTTCCCCTGTCTTTTGTTACCTTCTTGCCCAGCCACACACTTCACATGACTCGGTGCACTTGTTCCTTCCCACTCAAGATTTCCATTTATGGGCTTCCCCAAGTGTGTCTGACTCTCTGCAGTAGTCTTTGCAGGACAGGGATAGGGTGAAAGGAAAAGAGGGTGGTTGCTGCAGGAAGGCTGTGGTGAGAAATATTCAAAGCAGGTTTTCCCAGGCAGTAGCTTCAATGCACAGGAAGTTCATGGCCCAGCTGGAAGAATCCTAGACAACCTGGGAGAGCAGGCAATCTTAAAGTGTAATCTGGGCTAAAGAGCCTCTCACCATTTCCCATCGACTGCCAAATGGTTTTGATCAGGTTACTGGGACTTTGAGGTCCTGCTGTTGATATAAGATGAACTTCCCAAATATTCTTAGGAGCCAACACCTTAAGAAGGCAATTCCTGTAGGGAAACTAAAATCACCATCATTACTTTCTAGATAGGCTGCAAAATCCACACCTTTAGCATTGATTCTGCTCTTCAAGAACTTACTTCTCTCATCACCAAGATTACTCACTTCCACCACTGCAATCCTCCAATTGTTACTCTGTCACTAGAAGCCTGGGCATGGCTTCTTTCAGCACGGTAACCATACACTCCTCAGCAGACAACTAATCTGAGTGAGATGGCAAGGTATACCAAGACAACCAACCCCTTGTAGCCTTCATCTGGCATTGCACCAAGAAGTCAGCTCTTGTCATCTGCCTGCTTTACTGTTGAGGTTTTAAAATAAAATGGCTGTCTGTTATCTTCCCATTGAACTTGATGACCCATCAGGAATGTCGCGCTGGAGATAGGGTTGCACTAAGATTCAATGGTGCAGTGCAATCCCTCTACAACATCAAGGTTATGACCCATGGGTAAAACCAGCACTAGATCCTTTATGCTTTCAAAACCTCCCATTTAGAGATTTCCTTGCTATATTTGGATACCTTCCACAAAGGCCAAAGATTACAAAACAAGGAGCATCCAGTCCAATGCTTATATATGATCAAAGTCAAAGTCAAGTTTGTTCTCATATGCACAAGTACATGTATGCACAGGTGCAATGAAAAACTTACTTGCAGCAGCATCACAGGCACATAGCATCAGATACACAACATTTACAAGGAAAACATACATTAACAACAGAAATTATACAAAATTATATGAGAAAGAACACAATTAGAACAAAATAAATAAAATACATTGTAGTGCAAAGTAGTCATAGTGTTGCTATACTGAGGTAGTGATTAGGGTTGTGCTGGTTGGTTCAAGAACTGAATGGTTGAATGTTCTTGAACTAGATGGTGTGGGACTTCAGGCTTCTGTACCTCCTGCCTGATGGTAGTTGTGAGAAGATGGCATGGTCTGGATGGTGGTGATCTTTGATGATGGATGTTGCCTTCTTGAGGCAATGCCTTATGTAGATACTACCGATGGTGTGCAGGGATGTGCCAGTGATGTATTGGGCTGAGTCCACTACTCTTTCCAGCTTCTTACATTTGTATTCAACTACTTGTGTGTCTCCTTTAGATCATAAAAACTTCAGCTACTTTGGCCTTGTGCTCAACCCAACTTCTTCTGAAACTTCCCAACTTCCAGCACAAATTTAAATAAAAATTTTCAAACATAAATTTCTCGTATTAATATTTGTGCTCTCTTAACTCCTCCACAACAGCTTATTGCCTGGGATCTACAAAGTTCCTTGGGATATTTTCCAAAACTTCAGAACTATAAACTGAAAACCAATAAACTGCAGCTGCAACAAATCCAAAATAAATGTTAAATCATAATCTCTGAACTATAAACTTTAAAACTAGAATGTTAAATTGTTGCTTTTGAACTCATTTTGAAGATTTGTTCTCTCATTAAGTCTCTTCTTAGGAAAGGCCATTATTAAGGCTACAGTATAGAAAAGATTCGTATAGCAAGCCGTCTTAGCTAGATTCAAAGAAAGACTTATGTGGTAAAGTCTCCAGGTGAAAAGTGTTCTCATAGCAGCACACTTCCTTAATAAGGATTGACTACTGAGATATTCGCCCTCTGGAGACTTCATTATGAATATCAAAGCCTTTTATCCAGCAATTCCCCACATGTAAATGCCCCTCCAAATAAACTCAGACCTTAGCCCTGAATGAGTAACAGATGATACTCACACAGCTGAAAATATGTTGTCCTTGAAGATGAATTTCCGGAGCAAGAACTGGTTCTTACTCTGATAGTCAAATGAATGTCCATCATCAATGAATAACTTCCCTGTGGCTGTGTTCTAAAACAGGAATATGGGCTATCTTAGTCTCAAAGGTGATAAAACCAATAATCAATCAATAATACAGCATATTTAGGGGAATAGGACATAGATTATTTCTTTCCACTTATATAAACTCTTAAATGCAGTTTGGCAGAATGGGCTGGGATGGAATTACAGCCAGATGATTTTCAGGCTTGGGTGTTACACCAGAATGCCCATCTGGAGCCCCAACCCCATTCCAAATCACTGATATCAATTTGGTCTTAACTGTAAAGTGCTTCAGACCTCCCATTACAGCACAGGGTGAAATGCCAATATTACCACTATTCAGTGCCTGAACTGATAGCCTCCCCTCTGTGTTTAGAAGCCAAGCCAACTGCTCCACCCAGTCGAGCATGGTGAAGCATAACCATAACTGGAGAAGAGACTGATAAATAAAACTCTGCATAGACCACAGTAGAAGGATGAAATCTTCTGATCAAAAATTGACAGAGGAGGTAATAGTGCAATGGTATTATCACTGGATTAATAATCTAGGTACCCAGGGCAAAGTCCTGGGGACCTGGGTTTGAATCCCACCATGGTAGATGGTGATAAATTCAAATTCTGGAATTGAAAGGTCTAATGATGACCACGCATACCATTGTCGATTGTTGTAAAGACTCATCTGGTTCACCCATGTCCTGTAGGGGAGGAAATCTTACCTGGTCCAGCCTTACCTCCGTCCTGACCTAGTCTGGCCTCCAGGTGACTCCAGATCCACAGCAATGTGGTTGACTCTTAACTCCTCTCCGAAATGGTCTAGCAAGCCATTCAGTTGTAATAAACCACTAGAAAGTTGTAACCCTAACAGCTTTGTGAGTATACCCACACCTCAAGCAGTGCAGCCATTCAAGAAGGCAGCTCACCACCACCTTCTCAAGGGCAACTAAGGATGGGCAATTAAATGGTGGATCAGCCTGAGAAGACCACATCCCTTAAATTAATATTAAAAAAAGTGGCTCATGTCTGATCTCTAATTTGCCAGAGTGGGATTATCTGCAGTTATGATTCTCCAGTTTTCCGTAAGTGGGTCCATTATATGTGAATTTATTGGGCAATACAAAATTGGATACATGACAATTACAGTGAGTTATGAGATAACAGATATATCAGAGGTTACTCCCTTGGATCTTCTCCTAGCTGAACATTAAAACTTAGGTGAGAACACATTGACATGATGTACCCAGGAGTGGTTTTTGAAGCTACAACAGCCCAATCACAGTGGCGGTAAAGAGGTGCAGCAGGTAGTGCCGCTACATAGCTCCAGAGGCCCAGGTGCAGTCCTGACCTCTGGTACTGCCTGTGTGGAGTGTGCACGCTCTCCTTGTGACAGTGTGGGTTTTCCCCAGGTACTCTGGTTTCCTCACACATCCCAAAGACAAACAGTCTACTGTAAACTACCTTGACTGCAGGAGAACCAGGTTGGAGTTGATAGGTATGTGAGAAAGTTACTGTGAAATGAGTGGGCATTTGGAATTGATGGGTTTGCTCTGAGAGCTGGCATTACCTTGCTGGCCCGAATGACCTCCTTTTATGATGCAAGGAATATGAGAAACATAAACATAGCTTCCTGCAATGCAAGCTGCAGGGAGAACAATCATCAAGAGTAAGTGCAAGATGTGAGTGAATTGCCTTTCGTCAAAGAGAGTGCGAGTTGCCACTATCCGCCACCAACATTGTTGGATCAGGGACTGAATGGACTGCCTCTGGCTTTGAATATCTGAACATCTACGTCAAATACCAATGTGATATTTACAGTTTTTACAGCAGCCATTATTCCACTCTGAGCACTCACATCAATCAGAGCAGAGCTCTGGCAACCCAGATTCAATTTATTTGCATAGTTCAGCACGCTGACAGCAATGTCACTGGTAGTACAATTTAATTGAACAGAAACATCCATTACCTCAGAACTCAGTGCAACATGGAGGAAATAGGACACTGTCTCCATACTCTTTGTGGACATTTGTACTGATGTTTTCCTGGGGATGATGGTGCCACCGCGTTGGTAAACAGGTATCTGCAAAGGCACAGTTTCTGTCAGAAATTTTGTTTAAGGCTTATGGCGGAAGGAAAACTTACTTAGCTGGATCTGCAGAGTTTCGGCCTGGCGAAACCACAGAAGTCTCACTACATAAAACACGCAGTTCCTTTTTAGAAGAAAATGGATCATTAGAACTATGGAGGCGTAGGTGCTATTGGGGAGGGAGTTCCAGGATTTAGACTCGGTGACACTGAAGAAATGGCAATACATGAAATAAGAAAATAATGTCTCACTAACTTGATGGAGCTCTGAAAAAAATAACAGCAAGAGAATGATGAAGGTGTTGCAGAAAGTCTACAAATGGATTTTTAACAGGCTTTTGATAAAAATTAAAACCAAACCCAACATCATCATGGCTGATCCAAACTGAACTGAGCCCAAGTACTTCAAAATGTTTCCACTCATCATCAGTATAACCATCTCAAACATGCTATTAAGTGCTTGAGGGTGAAACATTAATTATTGATCAAGAAAAGAGGACACATGCAGTAATACTGAGCAAGTCACCCTGACCTGAATAAAGTGGCAAGATGGCATTGCCTGAGTCAAACCAGAATGTTTTATGAGAGTATACCCTGACTAAACCTGAACCCAGCACATATAGTTGGGTCCCATCAGGATCAGATCACTTGGCCAGGCTTCACATTGGGAAAAATGACATGCATTGAAGTGATGATGGTAACTTGGGCAAGTAATTAGCTGATGACTTAATGGAGTGGAGGATGCAGTGGGATTTGCAAAATAAAAATCTGTATTCAGCCCCATTGCTTATTTTACTACTTGTAATCATCTAGAAGGGTATAGGGAATTAATTTTGAAGTCTGCAGTAGATATAAAACTTAACAAAGTAGCAGACTTCTGAAGATGGTAGGGTCAGTGGTGGAATAGCCAGTGCATGGCAAGTATAATTGTAATGTGGATTGGAGTGAAGTGACACTCATCAGGAGGAACAATATAGAAACAAAGTATCATCTAAATAACTCCATCTTGAGGACTGGATTCCAAGAATGCAGATTCACAAATCACCCTGATCTGAATAACATTGAGAGAACTATTGGATATTGAACTTTGTAAATCAGGGCACTGAATACAAAAGCAAAGAAGTCATGCAAAATCTTTACAAGTCCCTGGTTGCATTTTAGCTGGAGTAGTGTTTATTCTGCATATGATAATTTAGGGTGGCCAATCCTTGAAGAAGGTTTGAGGAAATTGGGGAGACTGGGACTATTATCCTTAGTGTGGAAAAAATTACAGGGAAATCCACTAGAGATATCAAAAATGATCAGTAGTTATGGTGGAATATGGAAGAAAATCCCCTCTGACCAGTGGGTTGATAACCAGAGGTAATGAATTTAAAATAATTGGAAAGGAATGCAAAGGAATGGGAAGATCTTTTCCAAGACAGATCATTAAGACCATTAAGATCAAATATGCACAATCAGACAGGGTGGTGAAATCAGCTTGGAGAAAGCTTTTGAATGACAACTGGACATGCATTTGGAAAGAACAAATTTGTAGTAGGGGGTGAAGTTTGGGCAAGGGACTAAATTAGGTGGATGTTTCAAAGAACCAATACAGGCATAGCAGACTGAATGACCACATTCTGTGTGGTGAAATTCTCTGATATACTACTATTATTTCTCAGAATGCACTAAGTGTAATATACGTACCAGTACTAGCTCACTGTGTACTAGATGTAGATATATGTTCTGGCATCAGTTCATTGTGGACCATAAATATTCAGAAAAACACACATCGTAAATATTATCATGTATAGGGACATGTAACACTAATCCTAGTCAATGCAAAACTTCCCTCATTATAGGCAACTGTTATCTGTATTGACATCTGCTGGGCCAGGCGTGATCTTGTCTGAGTAAACTATCCAAATATGCCTGAACAAAGTTCCTTATTCGCGACTCCGCTGGCATTACATATTCATTCCTGGTGAGACCTCTCTATCTGACAGGTTATAATCTATAAAAGCACGCCTCCCCATGTAACAAAAGTTTCTCCTGACAATGATAGTTAACTTCCATGCTGAGTTATCTTCTCTTTGCTGAAATAAAGTTGAAAAGGGCTCCACTAGAGTAAAGCCTGAAACTACTTTGATACTTACATTGTCAAGGGTTACAGATACACACAGAATCTGATCACCATTAAACCGCTGTAATGTTCCAAGATGGTACCACACCTTAAATAAACAAAAACTATGGTTAAAATAACTTTGTCATCATTAGTGGTAAAGTGTGTAATTTCAAATAGAACAAAATGAGCAGGTTTGATTACACGGCAGCTTTAGCACAACAGAATGCCTCAAATATGCAACTAGAATATGCAACTAGAACGAGCTGGGAAGAGAGGAGAGAGGAGGGAGAGCAGGTGGGCATTACAGGAGGTGTGGGGCAAGAGGGTAGGGTCAAAACCAGCAGAGGAGAGAGATGGAATGGGAGGGGGGGTGGGGGCACAGGAGAGAATGGAAAGGTCAGGAGAAGAATATGTTGGAAGATCAGGATTAGTGATTAAAGAGGCAAATGAGATGGGAAAGATGAAGTTGAAGGTTTAGACGAGGGGAGTGAAGATGAGGTTGAAAAGGTAGATTTCAGCAGTGAATGAAAATATGGTTGAAAAGGGAGGCTGAACTGAGTGGAAGAACAAGAGGAGGTGAGTAAATATGATAGTGAAGAGATAGATGAAGTTTTCAGCGGCGTTTTGGAGGTAGAAATAAAACAAAGAAGTGCTGGCAATACCCAGTAGGTCAGGCATTGTCGCTGCACACAGAAACAGTTAACGTCTCAGGTCAATCATCTTCATCAGACAGACATCAACTCACCTCTCCTTTTCCAGGAAGTAGCACACTAACTTCTGTTGCCCCTGCTTCAGTCACAGGATGTACCAGCAAAGCTTCTCCTGCAGATTTGAAGGAAAATTAACAAAGTCATATTGATGAATTTAACAGACTGAGGTACTTATGCTGTGTTTTCATGCTTTCCCATTCCCAGGTGGAGTCCCTCCACTCCCATCTCATTAAGAGACAGAAGATTCCAATTCATCTCTATCAGGAGGAAGAGACCTCTCTTCATACCCATTAAGAGGAAGAGACCCCTCTTTGTCCCTATGACAGGGAGGATATTCTCCTCATTCCCATCAGAATCCCTATCACTCATCCCCATCAGTGGGTGCAGACCATCCCACCCCAACCAGCTCCACCCCATCAGAGGGAGGGCTTTTCCTGGACTTACCGCAGTGAATGCTTCAGTAAATCAACATTCTCAATTACACCTGCTCCCCTCTGTCATTGAGTGAAGCTCTCAAAAATTCTCTCTTTAATGAATTTGAAGGAAAGTTTAAAGTTAGAGAACAAGCAGTTGTATTTCTTGATTAAAGTGCAGTTGTATTTCTTGATTAAAGTGCATAGTGGCATTTTAAGCTGAAAAGCAGAGAGTGTCTATCAACAACCTGCCTTAACTCTAGGTTTTGAACATGCGATATTTTCATTCTATACTCAGCCCTCACACACCATCTCTGAATGAGATTTCTCTTTGACATTAACTCCCTGCCAGTAATTTTGTTTAGGAAGCAGGTAAACATTATCCAGCACAACTCTATGTGGAGCATTTATAATCAGCTGAAAGGAGACTTGTTTTTCGAACTGATTAGTCAGATTTTGTTTTTGCACAAATCCCAGAGATAAAAGGATGGTTAGCAAATGGCTAACCTCATGTACTAACCATCATCAAGGCAGCAATATTATTCAGGGCTGCCTATATCTTACTCCTACTGACACCATCATTGCTCTTCAAAGTCCTACCAGACAGTCACTGCCAATTTAGGCATAAATTCAAGCTCCAGTATTATGGTATTAATTACTCTAAACATATCCACCCATCACTCCAGTCCTCAATTACCTAGTCCTTGATAACCGCGCCCCCCCCCCACCCCCCACCTCACCAGCCCCTGTGGAGTGACATTAAAGCAAATCCACAATTGCAATTATCTCCAAGGCTTTGCCCTAAAGTTACTTCAGGACTTTTTTCTAGCTTTTTCTGCCTCTCCCTTGCTTATAGTTTGATCTCCTCAACTACCTTTTTCCTTCACTCAGTCAGCTGTATTGACCCCACTTTCTGAAATTTTCCACCAAAAACATTCCTTTTCTAATCTACATTAAACCCCTTCTCGAACCCTATGCTTCCTAATATTCTTCCTGGGACTTCTCCTAAACAACATGTTTTATGACTGCTTAATTCCTTATCCCAATGATGCAGGTACTGTTAGTTCATTCTGCGATACCTGTGAACACAAATCTGAACACCATCTTATACAGAATCCCACTTCCTCTTTCCACAGCACTGTAAATTCCTCTTTTACAAGTACGTTTAATTCCTTTCTCGAAGTTTTTTTACCTTTACCACCCATTCCAGACCATAAAGACATATTGTAAATCATGTTCATTCATCCACTGAATTTTCTGACAATCATTGTAAGCTTGTATCTTCTGTTTAGAGTTTCCTGCCACTGGGAACAGTTTCACCCAATTAAAACCTATTAATTGTACCATACTAATGTTTAACAGCTTCTCATTATTAAAACCTATTAATGTGCTTCAGTAATAATTTATAAAGTTTCTCCCCATTTAAATCTATTAATAGTGTCTCAGTGATAATTAATTAACATTTTCTCCCCATTAAAATCTATTCATAGTGCCTAAATAATAATTGTTTCTCCCTAATAAAACCAATTAATAGTGGCTTACTAATAATTAATTCTCTTTCCATTAAAACATATTAATAAGCTGTTCATTAATGATTAGTTAACAATTTCTACCCTTTAGTTTTGAACATCTCTACAGCTCTTTTGTTCCATATTCTATAACCTCCTTGACCTTACACAGGAACATTACAACAGGATTAGACCCTTGAGATATTCAGGTAGATTATGGCTGGTTTGTATCTTGACTCATTCAGTGTAGCTTGTAACCCTTAATACCCTTGCCTATCAAAAAGCTATCAATCCCAATCTTCATTAAAACCAACAGTCTTCGCAGTTCCAGTTTTCTGCTACCCTTTGTGTGAGGAACTGCTTCCTGATATCAATCTGAATTCCAGAGGTGTGGTGAGAGGTCTACCCTTGACCAAGTGTGACATCCAGGTATCCTGGAAGAACTTAAGTCAATGGACATCAAAGGGAAAACATTCCAGTGGTTGGAGTCATACTGTACACAAAGGAGGATGATTGTTGGAGGTCAATCACCCCAGTCCCACCACTGCAGGGCAGTATCCTAGGTCCAACCAACTTTGGCTGCTACATCAATGACCTTCCTTCCAACACGTTAGAAGTGGGGATGTTTGCTGATGACTGCACAATAAATATTGTGGCTACAAGAGCAGGTCAGAGGCTGGGTATCCTACAGTGTGTGACTCACCTCCTGACACCCTAAAGCCATTCCACCATCTACCAGACACAGAAAAGAGCTTGACGAAATACTCTGCACTTGCCCAGATGAGTGCAACTCCAACAGTTCTCAAGAAGCTCAACACCACCTAGCACAAAGCTGTAAATGCATTGCAATTACTCACCCAGGTTACTCCAACAGCACCTTCCAAATCCACAATCTTTACCACCAAAAAAGGACGAGCAACAGGTGCGTGGGAGCACTGCCACCTGCAGGTTCCCCTCCAAGTTGCACACCATCCTGACTTGGAAATATATTGCTGGTCCTTCATCAGTGCTGTGTCTAAATTCTGGAATTCCTTACTCAATAGTACTGTGGGAGTACCTTCACAAGGAGGATGCAAGGGTTCTAGAAGGCAGATCACCAGTACCTTCTCAAGGTCAATTAGGAATAATCATATTCACCTTACATCATGGGGAAATATGTTTCTCTTGAGCTCAGCCGAGTCTATGCTGCAGTACCCTTTTCAAGGCTAAGAGGAAGAAATTTGTCTTCATAATTTAACCCTTTTAGTGTTTCTATATTTCTAGAAAATCTCTACTGTACCCCTTGAGAAAATAATATAACCTTCATATGAACTGAACTCTAGACTTGGCTGACTACTGTTTCGACCACAGCTCTCGAGTTAAGAGACATTTCATAAAACTTTATAATTGCTTTTGTACCTGACTTCTGGCGTTTAGTAATTTCTTAAACCCCTAAGTCTTGAACCCTTACACCTTTGCTCATTCCCAGCTTCTTACCATATAGCAAATAAACTACCATCTTTTTAAAGTCAAAACTCCATCTGCTGAGGTTCTACCCACTGATTTCTATCAATGTGGTATTGTAACTTTCTGCTCACAATTACACTATCACCAGCAAATTTGGACACATTTCTATCTGTTGTTTATATATATTGTCAAGGTTGCAGCCCCAGAAGAACACCACCAGTCACATCTTCATTAAAGAGTTTATTCCCATTTTCCCAATCATCTGCTAACAAATTCCCTGTCCAAGCTAATTATCACTATTCACAATAAATTTCAAAACCAAACTTTAGCTGTTTTCCTTGATAGCCCTCAAAAGCTTTTACTTGCACTACTTGTTCAAGATGTTATTACTTCATTCCTTTGCTACACTTTGCATGTCACACACTCCACGAGTTTGCTTTTAGTTGAATACTCCCACCTCCCCTGTTGACACCAAGGTTAGTTGGTTCCACAAGATAAAGCCCTTTCACTTTAGGGCTATGTACAATACTTGTATTCTACCAATACATTTTTATCCATTTTAAGTCCCACACAGATTCTGTGGTAAACTTCTACCAAAGTCAACGTTATCCAAAATTTAGAACTATGATTTATGATTCTTCTTCCTCTTAAACATAAATTCAAATGCAATCAATATTAAGTTCACTGTTAGTTATTGAATAATATTGGCTCATTACTCGTTGATAAATTTAGCATGTCCAACATACTAACTTTAACAGTAACTAGTGAGCCAGAATTTCTGCAGGTAGCACAATGGCACTGCAGATAGTGCTGCTCCTTTACAGCTTCAATGACCCATGTTTAATCCTGAAATGCAGTAACACCCGTGTGGAGTTTGCAAATTCACTCTGTGACTGTGTAATTTTTTTCCCAGGTATTCCAGTTTCCTCCCATATCCCAAAAACATGTGGATGGATAGGTTAATTGGCTACTGTAAATTCCCTCTATGATGCAGATGGGTGGTAAAAAGATGGGAGGGAGTTGAAGGTGGAATAAAAGGAATACAAAACCTGATTTAGTGTAAACAGGTGCTTAATGATCAGTACAGACAGTGGGCTGAAGGGCTTGTTTCTATGATTATGACTGTAATTATTAGATGTAACTAAACATATTGTTCCAGAAATCATTCCCAACACTCGAGAAAATTGCTGCCTTTGCAACTCAATGGGTTCTGTTCTTGCACAGCCCTTTTCTCCACTGTACTTAGTCAGTATTTGGTTCTCTTCCCCACAGTCTTGCACCTTGTCCTCAAATATCAAGTAAATTTTGTCTGACAGAAACAACCGGTAGCTGGAACCTAATTCTCTTTCTTTTGTAGGCCCCTCCTTCCCTGATGACTGAAAGTCACATTTTCCGGTTTCTGCATGAATGTACTCTGGGACACAAATTCCTCCCCTTCCTTTTCAGCTCATGTATCTCTACTTCAGATTCCAACTGTGGCATGAAGAATAAGTTATCTAGCTATTTTCACATTAGGTTCTTCATCCAAAAGCTCTTCAAACAAAAGTTTTTCACTGTATCTCGGTACATGTGACAATAATAAACCAGTTAATCCCTGGTTCTTTCCAATAAATATCCTCTGCACTCTCGTCACGACCTTAACATCCTTCATATATTGTGGTGCTCAGAGTTGGTTACCGTACTCTCATTTATAGTGACATTGTAATATCTTTCCTTTCATACATTCTGGCTCTATTCATGAAGCTAGGGGCCATCTGTGCAGTTTATTTTTACACAGCCTGACAAACTTGTGCTGCTACCTACTACTTCTCAAGATTTCAAATTATACCATTTAGTTCGTGTCACTCTTTTCAGAATACATCACATCAGAGTCCTCTGGCTTAGCTTCCATCTACCATACGATGGCCTCTTAAAGCATCCTACTATCTTCCTCAGTCTTCACAATCTAGCCAGGTTACAGAATATGAATGCACTGACTAACCAAGTTATTATGTCATCGCATGACCCTAACATACCATACCTATCATATACTCATCATCAATTGCAAATGTGTTGTTCTCCTCAGGAAACTCCACCCATAAAGGCCTGTGAAAAGAAATGCCACCAATCATTTACTGAAATCATAAGGAGACACCATTTGTAGCAAAAACAAGGAAGATGAAATTCCTTCAATATTCACTTACTACACTTAAAAAGCGACTGCTTAGTTACTTACCATAACATCATAAAAATTACAGCATAGGAGAAGGTCATTCAGCCCATCATACATGCTCATGTTGGCATTATATTTGCAGCTCTTTACTCTAGTTCCCTCTTCATATTTCCATATTTTCTTTTTCATTTACATCAAACTCCTGAAAAGTGTGTAGTATTTCTAACTGATTTGCAAGCTTCTTAACCCTGAGCTCAGGTTAATGTCATCTGAAGACATGACACTCAAAGCCTGCAGGAGCTACAAGTTCCTCACAACAATGGTCCTCCTTGAACTCCCATACAATAGAAATAAAAAATATTGCCATAAGCAAGGGAAGAATAATTCAATTTTAAAGTAAATTGTTGAATCAAAGCTGACTGTACAGCAAAGGTCACCTTTAGTTTGAACTTGAATAATTAAATGAGGAAAGTTGGTTAAAGACACTTATGAAAATTAGTTCCTAAGTTTAAGGCATCTGACAAGTTTCGGGGGAAATTAATTAGGAATGCAAAAGGAAAACATCTGGGTATTCATCATCTTGTTAATTGGGCTCCCTCTAGACTCAGGAGTGTGACTGGTACTGAATGACACAGAATCAAAGACATAATTAGCAAAGAGGCCTGGTTTACCCAATGGATGTCAAAAGGAAGGAAATGTTTACGAACTCAAGAATCAGCTGTGATGGGAGGACGAGCAGGCATGGGAAAAGCTGCCACCAGCCGGCTTCACTGACTCAGTGAGTGAGCGAGTGAATCTGCTCAGCACTCCCAGCTCTGCTCGGCTCCACCCAGCCTCTAATTGTCGCAGCAGAAGATGCCTGCAGCCCCGCAGCAGCCGGCAAGTCCATCCCCATCCATCCTTCTGGTCTCCCAAATGCTCAATTGTATGTACAGGGTGCCCATAAGTTAGGCGTTTGTAACCTGAGGAGGACCTGTAGCGCAGCAGTTAGTCCTGCTGCCTTACCACTCTAGCAATCCAAACCTGATCTCCAGTGCTGTCTGTGTGGGGTTAGCACGTTCTACCTGTGACCACGTGGGTTTCCCCCAGATGCTCCAATTTCCTTCCACATTCAAAGATCTGTTGGTAGGTTAATTACCATGGTGTGGGTGAGTGGTAGAGGAATTGGAAGGAGTCAATGAGGACGCAAGAGAAAAATGGGATGAGTGTAGGTGGGTGTGTGATGGTTGGCATGGATATGGTGGACTGAAGGGCTTGTTTCCGATTTGTTTGACTCCGTGACTCTAAACAGTGAGAGAAATGGATAAAAAGTGGTGTTTGTAAAGGTATAGCTGGAGGAGTATTTAGGATATTTGATTTCAATCATTGTCTCACATTTGAATTGATTCAACCTCATTTCCAGTAGGTACAGGGGATCGAGATAAAGGTTAGAAAATAAAAAGCTGCAGATGCTGGAACCCTGAAATAAAAGCAGAAAGTTCTCCATGCTGCATACCTAGCTTTTCCCTGCTCTTCTCTACCTGCATCTCAGAGAAGAGGCACGCTGAGCATTTCTAGCACTGTGTTTTTATTTTTAATTTCAGCATGATTTTACTGCAAAATGGAGAATGGCAATCAGAGGAGGTCTGTGTATGCTGTGAATTAAAATTTCACATGGTGAAGTTCCAATCAAGGTAAATTGCTGGGACTAGACAGATGAATTTTGATCGATTTATATTTAACTTGTGAATGTTTATTGCTGAGACTGGGAATCAAAGTGAAGAATACTGGCTTGAAAAAAAACTTGATTCAGGACACAAATTATTTGCAAGTCACTCATTGTCAATTCCCAGAAGCCCCAGTGAGACTAATTCTGTGCATTGTATTCTGTTGCAATACATTTCTAAAATAACAAGGAAATCCAGTTACAGTATCCAAATACAGAATTGTGGTCTTTGCTGAGAAGGTCACATTTCTCAATGTATTGAGTGGGTAACCAAGTTTAATGGGCAGTGGTTAAGGACTATCCAATGATGATCTAACATAACAGCAAGGAAAAATATTCACAATGAGGTACCAGAGAAGCACTGGCAGTCAAGGAAATGATCCCCCAAAGCACCAACACTTTCAGGTAAAAGGTGAAGGTGAAGTTTGAGTAACAGTTCCTCCTACAGTGGTCAAGCCTGGGTTTCAAATACCTGTAATAAAAAACTTAATTTGTCTAATCCAAACCCTTCACTTTACAATTCCCTTATACGTAGATCAGCATTTGCCAATGAACACCTCCTGTTTATTGGAGGGCGTGGGAGCACTGATTACCTGATTACTGGCTCTGCTTTGGTGTGGGCCATGTAGAAGAGTGTGTACCAGAACGGCAGCAAGGCATATCGCTCTTGAATTGTTTTCCTGATGATCCTGGTATTTCCCTCTCCAAACAACCATGGTTCTCGTCGCTTTGTCTCAGTGTGGGAATGGTTCCTGAGGAAAGGCTGGTATGCACCAGCCTGGTACCAGCGAACAAGGAGCTCCGGTTCAGGATTCTGTACAAACCCACCTATGTCCGCTGAAGAAAAAGCAAAACATTTGTAAAGGGCAAAAGGTAGAACAGAAGTCAGAGTGCACTCCCCTTTTACTTGGGACACTTTTATCACTTCAAGGTTTGTTTTGAACTGGGACACAACTCGACGAAAAGCTTGGAGAAAGCAGCTTTGAAATAACTGCCAAATTGCTGCCACGTTGGGTCTAGTGACTAAATCTCAATACAATAGATACTGCACACATCACTGACCATGTGACAATTCTCCTCTGCTTGCAAATAAAGCAATGAGTTACAGAACAAAACTTAAGACACTGTGCTTTTTAATTTCAGAGTTGCCCTGATAATATTCAATTACAAAGCTGGAACCCTTTAAGCTATTTCATCCATTAATGTGTTGGCAAATGCATAACAATCAAACAAATTACTTTTGCTCTTTCCGTTGGCTTCTTACCTGCATCATAGCATTGCCTACACTTCAAAAAATACTTAATTAGTTATAAGGTGCTGTGGGATCTCGTGACAGCACAAAGAGTTGCTATTTAAAACTTCTTTTCTCTTTCTTTTTTATATTTTTTAGGTCCCTCCCCTGCATGTTGGTCTATTTCCTGATCATGGATGGCAAAGTGCCTTTCTCCCAAACCTCTGCTAAGTAACCAGCCTCCCTTGAAGCTTGCTTCTGCTTTGATTCTTTTTGTTACATAACTGCCCTTTTGGTTAAAAATATATTTACCACAGGGGAATTAGTTGAAGGGGAATTCCCTATATCAACACATACAACTTAGGTTGCCTGCTTGGCATTCCTTGAAGATGGCAATAAGTTAGACACAACTAATTCTGTTGCTATATGCTTTTTTTCTGACCAAGACTGAGATTTTTCTCCAGCTGCAACTGAAACGTCATACGACAGCTTCTCTGTCCCAACCAACTTTATCTGTTATAACATTCATTACCAAAATATAAAATCATGGTAGGACAAGACACAGAACTAAACAAAAGATTTCTAATTTTTAGGATGTCCTGTCCTCTGTTTTGTCCTTTTATTTCCCCATTCCTTCTAGGTTTCCAGCTCATGCAACATCAATCCACAGAACTCGGTGTTGAAAATCAAACAAACTGTGGGGGCTGGAAATCTGGTCTAAAAACAGAAAATACTGGAAACAGTCAGCAGGTCAGGCAACATCTGTGGAAAGAGAAACAGAGATAATGTTTAAGGTCAAGGGTCCTTCATTGGAACTGGGAAAGTGAGAAAGCAATTTAGCTTTATCCTGCAGAGGTTGGGGGAGGGGTGGATAAAACAAAGAGAATATCTCTGATAAGATGAGGTCAGGGTTGCCCAGGTATACAGAGACGTCTGGTTCACATCCAATGACGTACATTTGTTTTGATGATAATAGCAGTCAATTAGTGTACAATTAGACCTCATACAATGGTATCACTTGGGTAGCCCTGGCCTACCAGACATATTCCCTTCATCCCACCCATTCCACCTTACCCTCTCTGCAAATTAAAACTAAATTGTTTTCTCATCCTCCCAATTCTGATGAAGGGTCTTTGACCTGAAATATTAACTATCTCTCTTTCCACAGATGCTGCCTGATTTGCTGAGTGTTTTCAGCATTTTCCATCTTTATTTATGATCTCAATTTTATACATTCTAGCCTCACGTTAACAATACCTTAGAAACATGTTTGGAACGGAAGATTAAGCCATTCAAAATACTCCGTAATTCGATTAATTTACGTCCGATTTGTTTTATTTCAGTCTTGAAAGCACCAGCTGTCACATCACCCACAGCTTTTTGGAGCAGTGAACTTCAGATTTCTACCATTCTTCATGCTCCGAAGTAGAAAAAGCAATGTTTTATCAAGATGATACCATGTCTGAAATGTCTAATGGTTTGACGAGTGGCACTACACTCACCTGAGTTTACATGTTCAAATCCCCTCCTAAAGCCCTGAAAATGTGATCAAAGCTGACACCAACAGAGGCATTTTTCAAATGAGACATTCATCTGAATCCCTGTCCCTTCATTCAGGTTTAAGACCATAAGACGTAGGAGCAGAATTAGGTCATTCGGCCCATCGAGTCTGCTCCCCCATTCAATTACGACTGATTTATTTTTCCCTCTCAATCCCAATCTCGTGTCTTCTCCCCGTAACCTTTGATGCGCTTACTAATCAAGAACCTATCAACCTCTGCTTTAAATATACCCAATGACTTGGCTTGCAAAACCATCTGTGGCAATGAATTCCACAGATTCACCATCCTCTGGCCAAAGAAATTCCTCTCATCTAAAGGAACATCCTTCTATTCTGAGGCTGCACCCTCTAATCCTTGACTCTCCCACTACTGGAAACATCCCCTCCACATCCACTCTATCTAGGCCTTTCAATATTCAGTGGGTTTCAATGACATTCCCCCTCATCCTTCTAAATTCCAGTGAGTACAAGCCCATTAAATGCTCCTCATGTGTTAACCCTTCCACTCCTGGGATCATTCTGGTAAACCTCCTGTGGACCCTCTCCAATGCCTGTACATCCTTCCTTAGATATGGGGCCCAAAACTACTCACAATACTTCAAATGTGGTCTGACCAACACCATATGAAGCCTCAGCATTACATCTTTGCTTTAATATTCTAGTCCTCTTGAAATGAATGCTAACATTGCATTTGCCTTCCTTACTACCAACTCAACCTACAAGTTAACCATAAGCAAATCCTGCATTAATACTCCTAAGTCCCTTTGCACCTCCGATTTCTGAATTCGCTCCCCGTTTAGAAAATAGTCTACACCTTTATTCCTTCTACCAAAGTGCATGACCATACACTTCCCTACACTGTATTCCTTCTGCCACTTCTTTGCCCATTCTCCCAACCTGTCCAAGTCCTTCTGCAGACTCCCTACTTCCTCAACACTACCTGCCCCTCCACCTATTTTTGTATCATCCGCAAACATGGCCACAAAGCCATCAATTCTGTCATCCAGATCGTTAACATATAACGTGAAAAGCAGCGGATCCAACACCAACTCCTGTGGAACACCACTAGTCACCAGCAGCCAACCAGAAAAGGCCCCCTTTATTCCCACTCTTTACCTTCTGCCAGTCAGTCAATCTTCTATCCATGCTCGTACCTTTCCTGTAATAGCATGGGCTCTTATCTTGTTTAGCAGCCTCATGTCCAGCACCTTGTCAAAGGCCTTGTGAAAATCCAAGTGAACAACATCCACTGACTCCTTTGTCTATCCTGCCTGTTATTTCCTCAAAGAATTCCAACAGATTTGTCAAGCAAGATCTCCCCTTAATGAAACCATGCTGACTTTGGCCTATTTTATCATGAGCTTCCAAGTACCCTGAAACCTCAACCTTAATAATGGACTCTAACATCTTACCAACCACTGAAGTCAGGCTAACTGGCCTATAATTTCCTGTCTTTTCCCTCCCTCCTTAATGAGTGGAGCGACATTTACGATTTTCCAGTCCTCCGGAACCATTCCTGGATCTAGTGATTCTTGAAAGATCACTACTAATGCCTCCACAATGTCTTCAGCTACCTCTTTCAGAACCTAGACCCACCATCCAGTCCAGGTGACTTATTCACTCTCAGACCTTCCAGCTTCCTGAGCACCTTCTCCTTAAGTAATAGCAACTACACACACTCATGCCCCCTGACTCTCTCAAATTTCTGGCATGTTGCTGATGTCTTCCACAGTGAAGACTGATGCAAAATACTTATTCACTTTGTCCGCCATTTCTTTGTTGTCCATTACTATCTCTCCAGCAACATTTTCCAGTGGTCCGATATCCACTCTTGCCTCTCTTTTACTCTTCATATATCTGAAAAAACTTTTGGTATACCCTTTTATATTCTTGGCTAGCTTACCTTCACATTTCATCATTTCTCACCTTACGTTTTTTTAGTTGCCTTCTGTTGGTTTTTAAAAGCTTCCCAATCCTCTAGCTTCCCAATAATTTTTGCAATATTGTATGCCCTCTCTTTTGCTTTTATGCTGTCTTTCCCTTGTTAGCCATGGTTGCCTCATCCTCCCTTTCGAATGCTGCTGCTTCTTTGGGATGAACTGATCCTGTGTCTTCTGACTTATTCCCAGAAACTCCTGCCATTGCTGCTCTACTGTCATCCCTGCAAGGATCCCCTTTCCAACAGCTTTGGCCAGCTCCTCTCTCACACCTCTGTAGTTACCTTTATTCAACTATAATATCGATACATTCAATTTTAGCTTCTCCCTCTCAAACTGCAGGGTGAATTCTATCATATTATGATCACTGCCTCCTAAGGGTTCCTTTACCTTAAGCTCCCTAATCAAATCTGGTTCATTGTATAACACTAAATCCAGAATTGCCTTTTCCCTAGTGGGCTCGACCACAATCTCCACTAAAAAGGCATCTCGTACACAATCTACAAATTCCTTCTCTTGGGATCCAATACCAACCTGATTTTCCCCAATCTGCCTGCATATTGAAATTCCCCAAGACCACCGTAACATTGCCCTTTTTTATATGCCTTTTCTATCTCCTGTTGTAACTTGTACCCCACATCATGACCACTATTAGGAGGCCTGTATATAACTCCCAAAAGGGTCTTTTTACCCTTGTAGTTTCATAACTTTACTCACAAGGATTCTACATCTTTTGATCCTATGTCACTTCTTGCTAAGGATTTGATTTCATTTTTTACCAACAGAGCCACCCCACCCCCTCTGTCCACCTGCCTGTCTTTTTGACAGGATGTGTATCCTTGGATGTTTTGCTCCCAGCTCTGATCTTTCAACCATGACTCTGCGATGTCCATAACTTCATACCTGCCAATTTCTAATTGCGCTATAAGCTCATCTACCTTTTTTGTATACTGCATGCATTCAAATATAACACCTTCAGTCCTGTATTCACCACCCTTCTTCTCAAATTTGTCTCTATGTTGCCTGAAGTTAAATTCTTATCCCTTTCTAAACTTTCTGTCTTGTTCTTTATTCTGGAGACTTCAGTAACCTCTCCTGCACTCTCCTTCCCTTTTACTTTATCTGTACTTTTCCAATCTGTTGAACCCACCCCCCTACTATTTAGTTTAAAGCCCCATCTACAGCCCTAGTTATGCCATCTGACAAGACCCTGGTCCCAGCATGGTTCAGGTGAAGCCCGTCCCATCGTTACAGCTCCCTCCTTCCCCAAAACCGGTGCCAATGTCTCACAAATTCAAACCCACTTCTCCCACACCAATCTCTGAGCCACACATTTAACTCTCTGATCTTATTTACCCTGTGCCAATTTGCACGTGGCTCAGGTAGCAATCCAGAGATTATTACCTTCTTCGTTCTTATTTTTAATTTAGTCCCTAGTTGCTCAAATTCCCTCAGCAGAACCTCTTTCCTTATTCTACCTACGTGTTTGGTACCCACATGGACCAGAACAACTGGACCTTTCTCCTCCCACTCCAAATTCCTCTGTAGGTCAGATGAGATGTCCCAAACCCGGGCACCAGGCAGGCAACACAGCCTTTGGGACTTCCGATCCGTGCGAAAGAGAATTGTGTCTATTCCCCTGACTATACTATCCCCAATTACAACTACATTTCTCTTCTCTTCCCCATCTTGAAAGGCACCATGAACCATGGTGCCACAGTTCGGTTGCTCATCCTATCTACAGCCCCCACTCTCATCCACACAGGGAGCAAGAATCTCAGACCTGTTGGACAAGCTCAAGGGCTGACGCTCCTCCAGCACTACCTCTTGGATCCCCCTACCTGCCTCACTCGCAGACGCACCCTCTTGTCCCTGACCACAGACCAAATTTGAAGTAGTTAATCTAATTGGTGCAGCTGCCTCCTGAAACACAGGGTCCAGGTAACTCTCCCCCTCCCTGATGCGTCACAGTGTTTGAAGCTCAGATTCCAGGTCATCAACTTTGAGCCTGAGTTCCTCGAGCAACCAACACTTGCTGCAGATGTGGTCACCAGGAACCACAATGGGGTCCATGCAGCTACAACACCTCACCTGATCCTGCATCCTTATTTTATTTCGTCAGTTGTAATTTGGTGTCCTTTTATTTAACTGCCATAAAAAAAAACCTTGCCTGTTCTTACCTGTTACTCACCTGTGCCTCCTCGTCAAAGCCTCTTTGAGCCAAAGCCTCAGATTCCCACTCTCACAATGGCCACTCCAAAATGGCTGCTCCGCTTTACCCTACCTTTCTTTTATTGGCTGAGTTGTCACACACTTAGCCAATCACACAACTTTAAAAAAAACACTGCTAGCTCCTCCCCTCTGCTGTTCTGGCTGCTGCAACTGGAGAAAATCTGGAGGTTAAGTGAAAGATTCAATGGCACCAGAAGAACTGACAAGAGAATTCTTCTGACGTCTTGGCCAAAAATGTCAAAGCTAAGTATGGGGGACTATGATACTGTGGTTATTACTGAGACGCGGCTGATGTCAGGGCAGGAGTGGATATTGAATATTCCTGGTTTTTGGTGTTTTAAGAGGGATAGGGAAGGGGGGAGAAGAGGAGGAAGGGTGGCGATACTGGTCAGGGACACTGTTATGGCTGTGGAAAGGATGGATGTTGTAGAAGGATCATCTCTAGAGTCCATATGGGTGGAAGTAAGGAACAAGAAAGGAGCAGTTACTCTACTAGGAGTATTCTATAGGCCCCCCGGTAGCAGTAGAGATATAGAGGAGCAGATTGGCAGGCAGTGTTTGGAGAGAAGCAAAAATAACAGGGTTGTTATAATGGGAAACTTCAACTTCCCAAATATAGACTGGAACCTGCTTAGTGCCAAAGGTTTAGATGGGACGGAATTCGTTAAATGTGTCCAGGAGGGATTCCTGACGCAGTATGTCGACAGGCCGACTAGAGGGAATGCCATGCTAGATCTAGTTTTAGGAAATGAACCGGGACAGGTGAAGGATCTATTGGTGGGTGAGCATTTGGGGGACAGTGATCATTGCTCCATAACCTTTAAAATTGTCATGGACAGGGAGAGGTGCGGAGAGGACAAGAAGATATTTAATTGGGGAAGGGAGAACTATGAGGCTATAAGGAGAGAACTTGGGAGTGTAAAGTGGGATGTCCTTTTTGAAGGGAGATGTACCATGGATATGTGGTCGATGTTCAGGGATCTTATGCAGGATATTAGGGATAAATATGTCCCGGTGAGGCAGAGAAGGAATGGCAGGGTGAAGGAACCGTGGGTGATGAGAGAGGTGGAACAACTAGTTAGGGAGAAGGTAGCATACATAAGGTATAAGCAGCAAGGTTCAGACAGGGCCCATGAGGAATACAGAGGAGAGCTAGAAGGGGTCATGAAAAGGCATTGGCTAGTAGGGTTAAGGAAAATCCCAAGGCCTTTTTCACGTACATGAAGGTTAGGAGGATGGCTAGGGTAAAGGTAGGTCCGATTAAAGACAAAGGTGGGAGAATGTGCCTGGAGGTGGCGGAAGTGGGAGAAGTTCTCAATGAATACTTCTCTTCGGTATTCACCAAGGAGAGGGGTCTTGATGATGCGGAAGGGAGTGCTGGTAAGGGTAATGTTCTTGAGGTCGTAGATATCAAGAGAGAGGATGTGTTGAAGTTGTTAAATAATATCAAGACAGATAAATCTCTGGGGCCTGATGGGATTTTCCCCAAGCTGCTTCGAGAGGTGAGGGAGGAGATTGTTGAACCGCTGGTAAGGATCTTTGAGTCCTCGTTGTCCACGGGGATGGTGCCCGAGGATTGGAGAGTGGCGAATGTTGTCCCCTTGTTCAAAAAAGGTAGTAGGGATAGTCCAGGGAATTACAGACTGGTGAGCCTTACATCTGTGGTGGGTAAGCTGTTAGAAAGGATTCTAAGGGATAGGATCTATGAACATCTGGAGAATCATGGACTGATTAGGGACAGCCAGCATGGCTTTGTGAAGGGAAGATCTTGCCTCACAAGCCTGATAGAGTTCTTTGAGGAGGTGACCAGGAAGATTGATGAGGGTAGTGCAGTGGATGTGGTCTATATGGATTTTAGTAAGGCGTTTGATAAGGTTCCTCATGGTAGGCTTCTTCAGAAGGTCAGAGGCCAAGGGATCCAGGGAAGCTTGGCTGTGTGGATTAGGAATTGGCTTGCCTGTAGAAAGCAGAGGGTTGTGGTGCCCTCGGATTGGAGGGCAGTGACTAGTGGTGTCCCGCAGGGATCGGTTCTGGGACCTCTACTTTTTGTGATATTTATAGATGACTTAGATGAGGGGGTGGAAGGCTGGGTTAGTAGGTTTGCGGATGACACTAAGATCGGTGGTGTTGTGGATAGTGTGGAGGGCTGTCGGAGCTTACAGAGGGATATTGATAGGATGCAGAGCTGAGCTGACAAGTGGCAGATGGAGTTCAATCTGGAGAAGTATGAGGTGGTACACTTTGGAAGGACAAACTCCAGGGCAGAGTACAGGGTAAATGGCAAGGTACTTGGCAGTGTAGAGGAGCAGAGGGATCTGGGGATTCACATTCACAGTTCACTGAAAGTTGCCTCACAGGTGGATAGAGCAGTTAAGAAGGCCTATGGGATGTTAGCTTTCATAAGTTGTGGGATTGAGTTTAAGAGCCGCGAAGTGATGATGCAGCTTTACAAAACTCTATTTAGACCACACTTAGAGTACTGTGTTCAGTTCTGGTCGCTGCATTATAGGAAGGATGTGGAGGCGTTGGAGAGGGTGCAGAGGAGATTTACCAGGATGCTGCCTGGATTAGAGCTTATGGAATATGAAGAAAGGCTTAAGGTGCTAGGGCTTTATTCACTGGAAAGGAGGAGGATGAGAGGAGACATGATAGAGGTATATAAAATATTGAGAGGAATAGACAGAGTAGACAGCCAGCGCCTCCTTCCCAGGGCACCAATGTTCAAGACGAGGGGGCATGGCTTTAAGGTTATGGGTGGGAGGTTCAGGGGAGACGTCTGGGGGAGGTTTTTCACCCAGAGAGTGGTTGGTGCATGGAATGCACTGCCTGGGGTAGTGGTGGAGGCAGATACATTGGACAGATTCAAGAGTTTGTTGGATAGGCATATGGAGGAATATGAGATAGAGGGATATGCGGGAGGAAAGGGTTAGATAGTGTGAGGGTGGTCTGATGGACGGCACAACATGGTGGGCCGAAGGGCCTGTTTTGTGCTGTATGGTTCTATGGTTCTAACTAAATGATCAGTTATCTCATTGTTGTTTGTGAGATCCAGTTGTAAACTAACCTTCATCAATACAATAACACTGACTACTATCTTCAAACTTACATCATTGGTGGTGAAGCTCTTGAGACCTCTGAGAATGTGCTATGTTAATGCAAGTTCATTCTTTCCCCAAAATTGATTCTTACCTCCACAGAATGAGATGCCAGTTATACTGAGATTAAGTAGCATCGGGATTGAGATTTTAAGGTAGCTCCAGTCAGCGACATTGTCTCCTGTCCATACTGCTCCTAGTAAACACAACAGGCAATTGAAAAGTAGGTAAAGTAGTAAATAAGCTGTCCAACCTAGTCAATTTAGTGATTTTATAATTTTAGCGATATGGTTCACTTCATTTAAAAAGCACTTCATTTTTATACTCCTGTGAAGGGCAGTACCAACCACCCATCAAGCCCCCTAAACATTTACACCCTCCACTGGTGCACTATTGCAGCACTTTACATCATCTACAAGATGCACTGCAGTTCTTCACTCAGGCTACTTCAACAGCCACCCACCCAAACTCATGGCTTCTATACCAAGGAGAAGAACAAATGTGGTCAAAACCTGGGAACACCACCACTTGCTGGTTCCTCTTCAAGTAATATACCATTTTGACTTGGAAATATATTACCTTTCCTTCAGAGCTGCTGGGTCCAAATCCTGGAACTCCCTACCCAACAGTACTATCAGCATCTTACATGATCAAAACCAGTTAATGTTGCAGAATACCTGTGTTTTGTGAGATGACAACCTGCCAGGACAAAAAGAGGTCTGGGTTTGATCTGAAGAAATTTAGTGAATTAGTATTCAGTGCAAGGGCAAGGCAGCTACTTCTGATAAAGACTTTACATTAGGACAAAATGTCACACTTTTAAGCATTCTGCACCTTCCATGCACCAAATTGACAGGACACCACAGTTTTATACTTCATGGTTTGACAATGTGGAGAATGGTTTTCACAGCAGAAAAAATTCACCCAAAGGTCTACAACAATTTAATGAAGTGACTCAGCACTATCTTTGAGGGTGATTGGGAATGGACAATAAGTACTAGCCTTGCCAGTGATATCCATATCCCTGTAAATGAGTAAAAAATCTTGCATAACTCCCTCTGAAGTTGCACCAAAGAGAATTATTTGTGAACCTGGATACTCTTCCACCGTAGTGAAATAACTAGGAATGGACAAGTCTGTGGTAACTTATGGAAAGTACCAGGACCATGAGGACCTTGGAGCAAATTCCAGGTCACTGCAAGCCAAAAAGGCTCACCACATCCCCTCCCAAATAGCTGCCCCTCCCCAATACATAGAACTGTGTGCACACACAAGCTTAGAAATTTCAGAGTACAGGTTCCAATTGGTTCGTGAGCATTTGATATTAGGAGGCACTCTCATGCACACCTGTGTCCAGGCTGCATGTCTGCACCACAGATGAGTGCTGTGTACAAGTCAACGGAAGCTTGCAGCCTGAAAGATCTGAGTCAGCTCAATGGAAAGGATCCCAGCTATGAAACCAAGATTAGATCTTGCTCTCAGTCAAGATCCACAAATGTGCAAAGTTGCTGGCCAGTTTTCAATAGCGGGAACCTTTATTAACCCTCTCCCCTCACTTAGCCCAGTGATTGATGTTGTGTGCTATTTCAACTCCCCTTCCCATTCTCACACCAACCTCTCTGTCCTTGGCTTTCTTCACTGCCACGATGAGACCTAATGCAAACTAAAAGAACAGTATCTCATATTCTAGCTGGGTAGTCTACAACCCAATGGAATAAACATTGTATTTTCCACTTTCAGGTAACCTGCACCCTCTGTGTTCATTTCTCTTGTCTTCTGATTAACCCAGGTTCTCACACCCCAACTTCCCCCCCCCCACCCCAGCAGCAGCGCCCCCTGCCCTTAAGCCAGTATCTTTCCCTCCTCCCCCCTCCTGCACTGGTTCACCTGCCCATCATCCCTCCCTTATCTGACTCCACATCACTTTCCTTAATAGCCCTTTGTTTTCCATATATAACCTTCCAGCTTCTGCCTCTACACCCTTTCCTTCCCCCCACCTGGCTCCATCTGCCCATCATCCCCCAACTCACCTGATTCCACCTACCAGTCCCCATCTCACGCTTCTCTCTCACCTCTTTCTACTGGATTTCTCCCTCTACACTCTCAGTCCTGATGCAAGGTCTTGACCCAAAATGTTGATTATCCCCCTGCTTTCACAGATACTGCCTGACCCGCTAAGTTCCTCCAGCAGTTTGTATTTTGACCCAGAGTTAGAAGTGGGCCTTTGAATGTTAATGAAGACTTCTTCACTTTAATACTACTTTTTCCATAAATCAGGACTAAAAGGCAACAATTAAACCTCCCCTAAACTACAAGTAGACTATGATACATTTGAATAAAGTGAGGGTCAAACATTCAGGAAGGCTTGCCAAGATGGAGAAATCGATTGCCATCTAACTCTAAGGATTAAGTATAAGGACATTTAACTCTCAATGATCAATCCATGAAGTTATGAAGAACTTTCTCTTTGCATCCTAAACCTGGTGTGAGTTACAGGACAAGTAAAGACTTAGACTGTCAGCCAAGAGCTCCCTATCCTCACTACTTGCTTTGATTTCACTAACCATATCGCTGTGATCCAGCAAAGAAGGAACGAGTCAAAACAAATGGCCTTTCTCTTCCTCCAGACCGACGGATCAGACCTTCTGCAGATGCCCATTGCTGATGCAAAACACAAGAAAAATGTCAGCTGGCTTTGAGATTCTGTGACAGCGATTATAAATGGCCTTTTTTCTCTGGGAATTCAGTACAAGGAAGTTGTCTGTCTGGTTCCACCCTGCAATTTAAAGAAATTCTTCAATTTCCTCGAGGAAGAGGTTCCAGCCCTTGCTCGTTAGAAGATTTATGAGGACGTATGGAAAATGACAGAGCCCATCTGGTCTATCTAATCAGCCCCTATTCATTAAAATATAAACAATCTTCACTGAGACTATGTCCCTTCCTGGGGTTTGGTAGAAATTCAGGCCCATTTGGAGAAAAGCATTTCGGAATCTCCTCTCTGACACCACCTCATGTGATCAAAACAGTTCAGGAAACATTTTGGCACAAATTAATAGTCATGGAGAGTCATAGAGTGATACAACAGGGAAACAAGCCCTTTGGCCTTCTGGGTCCATGCTGCCCATGAAGTACCCATTTCACACAAATCCCACTTTATGCTCCCTACAATCCCAACAACTCCCTCCACGTTCTGCCCCTCACCTCCAAATTAGAGGCAATATACAATGGCCAATTACCCTACTATTCCACACACCTTTGGGACATGGAAGGAAACCGAAGCACTGTCAAGCAAAGCCTACATTTTATATGATTCATAGAATCATAGAGTAATACAGCATGGAAACAGGCCCTTCAGCCCAACTTGTCCATGCCAACCATGGTGCCCACCAAACTGGTCCCATTTGCCCATGTTTGGCCCGTGTCCCTCTAACCCTTTCCTATCCATGTATTTATCCAAATGTCTTTTTAATGTTGTTATCATATCTGCCTCAACCACTTTCTCTGGCAGCTCATTTCATATACGCACCACCCTGTGTGTGAAGAAATTGTCCCTCAGGTCCCTTTTAAATCTTCCACCTCTCACCTTAAACCTACGCCCTCTAGTTTTTAGTTCTCTTTCCCTGGGAAAAAGACTGTGTGCATTCACCCTGTCTATGCCCCTCATGACCTGATTCACCCTCCCCAGATGTGAGATCTTGCAACAGATCAAAACAATGGTATGCACTGAAACTGACTTTGTGCACTTCACACCAACAACTCTGATCTGGCAATCTTATGTTAGAAGATTGAGATTGTGTAGGTCTTTTAAAATTATTGTCAGCATTACACTGTTTTAGTGCCAGTAGATTCTGAGAAAGGAATTTCTAGGCGATACAGGCTCATACCACAAAAATTACCCTATCACCGCCTGGCCAGGACAAAAAGAGGTCTGGGTTTGGCGTGAATTCACCACAGGCATTCATTGCAAGAGTGAGAAGCCTGCTCTTGACAAAGTGTCAAGCTTTAAGCATTCTGCACATTCCATGCACCACAATTTTATACTTTATGGTTTGACAATGTGGAGAATGGTAGTTCACAGCAGAAAAACTGGTCAATACGACATTCATTGGTAATATCGTTCAATGGGAATGGGTAGTGTAGGAAAAAGAAAACTGAATGTGGCACACATTGGCTGATCTGAGCTTCGCCTGAGCTGTGTGATTGGCACAGCCTGTAGGAAGCTTTATATCTCATCTAATGCTCTTTTCATCTTCAGCATTAATGTCTCTCAGTTTAATGCTCATAAATGCACAAAAACTGAACACAAGAAGGAAAAATGCAATTATAAGTTATGCCATTTTACATGTGTATGAATTTTTTCTATCATCTATGTCATCAGCAGAGTCTATCAATTTCCAGAGAACAATCAACATACAAACAACGTCTGAATGGTAGAGTTTACCTGATAAAAGCCGTAGAGGTTGTGCAGTTCTCTATGCTCCCATCCACCTGCATGCACAGCATCCTTGGGCATGGTGAGCTCAGGTCCACTGAACACTGCCGGCTCATTCATGTCATTCCATACAAAGAGAATGTCTGTGGAATCCTGCAACACAGCAATGTATTCAATGAAGTTAAAAACTGCTCACTCAATTCTTTTTCTTCCCTGCTCAGAAGTATATTCCATGAGCACTCGTTGTCTTCCAATATCACGCTCAGTATCTCAAGAGTCTAGTCTCCACAACGGTAAGGAGATGAAACTGGCCGTCAATAGAAAAGCAAAATGGGCAATTACAGATCACCAGCATGTTTTACACCCAGCTCAAATGAAGACAAGGAAAAAGACATCAAATGAGGTGTTAAGTAACCTGACAAGTCATTACAGCTGCTTTGCACTATCACAAAATGAAAACAGTTTCACCACCTCACACAGGTTATTTACCAATGGAATACCAAATATGAGCTCGAGCCTAAACTTTGCTCTCTGCACCTCTGGTTTGTTTTTTCTCTCTGTTCTCTCCTTTCTTCACCCTCCTCTCTGCCGATCTATTCTCAGTTCCTTTGCCCCATTCTCAGATTCCCTCCATTTTGGGCACCCTTTCTCTTGCTCTCTGCTTTTTTCATCCTGAACTACCTTAGCATTTGCTTTGTGCTCCTCCAGCCTGGATCCTCATTATCTACTCCATGTCTCTCAGGTTTCTGTTCAATAAATCACTGTCCTCCACTTCCCCCAATTATCCAGGGAAGATCAGAGAAATTTCTACACAACAAATAGCTGACATGAGTGCCTGAATCTTAGATAACATTCATATTGCATCTGTGCTGCATGTTTAAGAGACAAATGTTCTAAAGTACAGACAAGCATATTGCAAGATGTAACTCACACTGCAAAAAATATCACGTCACTCGAGCATGGCGTAAGCACCACTTTTCTGCATATTTTTGGCTCCTGAAATGCCAGCAAAAAATATATGGAAATTGCAACTTAGAAAGAATGCACTAATCACACCCTCCCATCTTTTTTCCTACCTTTTGTGACAATGGGGCTTTAAAATGAGCATGAAATGAAACTTCACAATTACCTTATATTGGTCCAATCCATGCTTGTTGGCATACCAATCGCGAACTGTAGGGTTTGTGAAATCTAAATAGGTCGAGACACCTGGTAATACACAAAAAGAGAGAGAAAAAAACATTCAAACAGTGACACTGGAGACATACTTAATTTTTTTTAGATATTACATATCAGGATGACTCTTGAAGTTGCTGGGAACAGAGCAAGATTTGGAAAAATGCACTGGTGCCAAGGAACAAGCCAGAAACTAAACAAATAAAGAACTAATATTTGCATTGCAACATTCATAAACCTAGCTCATCCCCAAGCACCTCATTGTTTCTGTAATGGTAAAACACAACAGCCAATTATCCCACAGTGAGATCTCACAAATAACAGTGGGCTAAGTAACTGGACGTTCTGTGTCAATGATGCTGGTTGACCAGAATAACTTCCCTACTCAGTTTTGGAAAGTAGCAAAGGATGTTTTACATCCAACTGCCAACACAGAGAACTCTGTATATTATGTGAATCAAGTGGTGTGGAGTTGCTGCAATCAAGTGTACAAGGCGCAGGCTCAGCCACAATGTTGGTTCAAAGGTTTCCTTCTATTTCTTAAATTCAAGGAGGTCAGAGCCTAGATTATTTGCTCAATGATTTAGAGATTACACTTGAAACCAAGAGTTTTTGACTCAGAGGCAAAAGGTGCCATGACTAAGATGAGGTTAATCGCCCAACATGTGTTTTTGAAACCCTGGCTCAGCATATGTAGGTTAATTTGTGAACTACATGCACATGGACCAAAGCTACAGGAGACAGCATCACCCAAAAAGAAACTAAATCAGGAATATCAGGCTGCAAATAATTGTAAATATTTTACTTATAGTAATAGAGATGGGTCAATCTATCTTTTGAGGCTGTTCTTTATTTGAATTTATTTATCTTGCTTGGATCCATTGTACATGACACTTTTATTTAATAAAAATGTTTTATGTTCAATGTGTAAATATAGGATGTACTTTTGTACCAAGTGACACAGAACAAACAGAACTAATGGACCAACTTCCACCCTTAAGAGTGGATCCTAGTTCTGGTCATTGTGTATGCCTGTCCACATGCATCTGCTCTTCACTCAGAAGTTGTAACCTTTCCCTTACCTGGCCAACAGGAGCCTTGGTATTCCTCCCCATCTTTGTCCATCACAAGATACTTCTTGGATTTGGCTTCACAATAGATAGAGTACTTATTATCCACTTTGATGTGGGGGTCAATGATAACCACCAGCTGGGAACACAAGAGAAGATATTCTTAGCATTGAAGAACCCCAGTTTTCTTTCCTCTAATCTTTCTTTGCAGTCACTGAAGATGTTGGCTCAGGTACTATAGTTGCTTGCTAATGTCTGCTATCTGTCTCTCTCTTTCACCTTCCACTATTGGAAGGCTTTCCAAATGGACTAGGAGGAAAGATGTTGTGTTTCTGAGCCTATGCTTCATCTTTTTCTGGATGTATGTCTACATGGTGGCACCAAATGAAGTTCAACAACCTGAAACTATGACTGTTTCTCTCTCCACAGATGCTGCCTGACCTGCTGAGAATTTTCTGTTCTTATTGTGTATTCTATATTGATGAAACTTTACATTGGCTATGAAGGTCAATGGAAGTGCTTTATCAATACAGGAGTGATAAAAACAAGAAATGTGATGCTGAAAACTGAGAAAAATGCCACACAAGCAAGAGAACAGATTAAGGTCTGTTACCCAAAAAATCTGACAAACCCAAGGAATTCAATGAAAAAATTAGTAACACAACTCGACTAAAAGTTCATGATGTAACCATTTCTGAGATAGGGTGAGAAATGGGTATCATTATGACATACAGTAAATATCCTGGTGTCTCTGGGTTTTTGAAAGTACCAGGAATTTGAGAAAAAGGGGTATAATTTTGAAAAAGGTCACCATTACAGCATTAGAAAGAGAGAAATTCCTATAGCACGTGGTAGGAACACCCTAAGTAATAATGAGGAACAGAAAAGAATGCCAGACTTTGGGTGGAAGTTGATTACAGACCTGACAGTACGTGAACTGTTCTAACAACAGTAATAATTGAAGACTAATTTTTACAGATTAGGGATATAACAATCCAGGTACTAAGAGAGTGAATTTCTAATACATATTTGAGGCAGTTTTTTTTAAATTATAGCTCATAATTTTCTGCAAAAATAGCATTTTAATGATGAAGTCATATATTAATCTGAAAATATTCATGGGATAGAGAGCTCTTCCTCCTCAGCTTCAGGGAAGGAAGAACTATCCCATGAATTGCAACCAACCACGAGCTGCAGGTTAATTTGCCCCATTCCATTAGCTTTTCATTGACCTTTTCCTTGTTCTTTGCCATACCACTGTTTTTGTAAAGTTGCTGCATTTTCAAGTTAGATGCTGATGATACATAAAGTGGAAGTAATATTTTTCTTATGAAGTAATATTGTCAATGACTGTTAATCCACTTCCCTTCTCAAGAAAGTGCAGCATCTCATTCCTTCAAATTGTGAATTATTGCTGATAGCTTAAAAAATGTCAATTACTTTTAATTCTTATTTTTTCTTCCAGTCTTTTTTTCTCTCTCTTAACCCAGTCTTTCCCTTTGTTTCTGTACCTGATTTGATACTGAATTCAACTACACCCCCACTGTTCGTGCTCTGTGTTTTACTCAGTCTTCGATTCTCATTGCTTATGGAGACAAACTGGTTGTCCCAATGTCCTTCAGGATCTCAGTTACCCTCCTGTGCTCACAGCACTGCTATTAGCTGATACCTATAGTAAATAAAAATTAAAAACTTAAATGCACATCAACATCTCTAATAACCAAGCTACATCATGAGGTACTCCTTTCCAGCACAATCTGGACTAATATATTTTTAAACCAACAAGAAATGGTCATATTGGATGTAATGATGAGTAGAAAAACAGTAAAGTATCTAACATTAAGGAACAGCTTGCAAGTGGTACCAAATAACTTGACTGAATTTGATGTTGGCGTGAGGGAGAGAAGGACAAGGCAAAATCAATTTAGATACAGCTGACTGTGATGGGTCAATGAGAAATTTATCAGAGTCATAAAAACAAAAATATGTTTAGCAGGTCAGGCAGTAATCACGGAAAATAAAAGCACTGTTGATATTTCAGGTCTCTGTCCTTTCATCAGAATCAGACAACTTATTATAATAGACTAGATAGATATGTTGGCTTGTCAAAATATAAATGAACAGTGAAGTACACAAGGTTTCTATAAAGTAACATTCAAAATCCAGAGCTGGAGGAAATGCCCAGCCAGCCAGGCCATGCTAGTGGAGATAGAAAAACTGAGCCAACATTATGATGGATGACCAACAGCAGGACTGGCCAGGACTCAATGTTGAACTCAACAATGTCAAGTAACTCACTTTCTGCCTGTATCAGAACTGGCAAGTTTTTGTTTCAGTTTTCCAATATCTGCAGATTTTTTGATTTTCAAGACTTCAACCTGTATCTGAAGGGCAAGACCTTTGGAGACAGCAATAGAACTGTGCTAAACTTCTTATTCAACAAGGTGAGAGACAGTCTGAATCCGAAGGACCAGGCTTTAACAAAAATATCAATCCCACAGAAAGGGCAGATGAAAGATTTTACTTATAAGGTTAGGATGGAGGAACTGTGGTTGTTCTCCTTTGAGCAAAGGTTAAGTATTTGATAGTACAAATATTTAGTAAGGTAGACAAGAAAAAGTTGTTCTCATTAGTTGTCGGTGCAAGGACTGGAGCTCACAGATTTAAGGCTTTGGATAAGAGGGACAAAGGAAATGTGACAAAGAATTATTTTTAATGCAATGAATGGTTGTGACTTGGAATTATTTGCCTATGATGGTGTTGGAAGTGGAGACAATTAATGATTTTGAAAGGAAATTGGCAAGGCACGAGCAGGGAAATGGAATTGACTGGATTGCTCTACAAACAGCCAGATTAGATACAATGAACTAAACAATCTTCTGTGTTGTAATGACTTTTTGACCAGCAGCAAAGTGTCCCAATAAAAACAGACCAACAAAAACAAAATGATGCAAGAAAAATATCAAGGATCATGTTAAACATCTTCACAAAATGCGAGTCCAAAAATTGGTCTATGTTCAGGTATCAGCCCTGGAGGTAAGTCTTTATTTCACCCACTGTCAAGCAACCACCTGGAACTCATTGCTTAGACTTAAATGCAAATGCAATTAAGTCTACCAGGAATGTTAAAGGAACATAGCCAGTGCTATTGGAAATGTACTCCAGCATGAGCAACCAATGTCAGAATGAGAGTGTGGAAATTATTCATGCAATGCACCAGCTCTATAGAATAATAGCATCCAGTAATGAACAGACACATAAGTTGCTGGGCCTCCAAACACTGTGTAGACTGGCCTGCTGCATTCTGTCATATTCACCTTACGATCTTTGGCTCGTAGGTATTCCTGCATTTCCCGAGGAGTGGGAAATTTTGCTTTGTCCCAGGTGAAGTAGCGTTTCCCTTCAGTGTGGTCTATATCCAGCCAGAAAACATCACAAGGAATGTTATGCACATCAAAGCCAGAGTCCACCTGCTTCACCTCACTTTCATCCTCGTAACTGTAGCGACACTGGTGGTGACCCAGTGCAAAGAGCGGAGGAAGTGCCTGAGTACCTGGGGGGCAAACAGAATGATATTCAACAATCAGCTCCTACAAAAACTGCACAACTGGAACAGCTTCTGAGGATCATCACAAGCCAGAGAGATCCTTGCTCGTGTTGCTCGCTGAAGTTAGCTGGGGTGCTACTGTTAGTCTCAATTGCTCTGGGCTGGGGAGAGGAAAATCAGCCAGCAACCCTCTCTCCTGCTCACCCATCCAATAACTACAGCTACTGAACTTTGGGTGAGAACAAGATGATGCTCCAGTGCTTCAGATATTCAGCAGATTAGGCGATATCTATGGTGTCAAGAGCTGACCTTCCATTAGATCCAGATTTAGAGATGGCTTGCTTTCAGATTTCCAGTATTCACAGTGCATTGTTTTCATGTTGATTTAACTGTGTGGATCTCAGTCAATTTACCCGCCAAGTTACTGCAAAGTTTCAGAAAAATTTGAAAGCCCTTTGGGCAAGGTCTAAATGGGCTTTTGGCCAATGCAGGTCTGCTCTTCAGTGTGAATCAGTAGTTTCAGGAAAGTAGGAGCAGAGGGGAAAAGGAAAAGTATAGAACAAAACATCTTGCTTATTAGCTGTAGGAAATGGTCGCTTGTACATGAAAATATCAAGAATGGCAAATTCTACATACAGTATACATCAGTGAAATGTCATTGAATAACTATAAATCAATTCATAAATATATGTGATCAAACAAATAAGTGACATGTTTTCAAGATTAAACCATGTAAGTAACAGTGGTGTTTTAATTATATTCTGGACCAAAGAACATGTCTTGCCATACTGATTAAAGTACCCTTGTCTACAATCTGCTTATTTACTTGCCTATAGTCAGCAACCATCATACCTGTCAGCCTTGAGTACTGGTAAAACACATCCAAAGCACTGGGACCCATCAGAATATATGCATCGATTATCCCACTCTCAGACATCCAGCGAACATCTGTTCTCAGTGGTGCATCATCATCTGCCTTTAACTTCTTCATTCTGCCCAACGCTCCCTATCATTAAATATTTAGTTACTAGCTCACCAATGACCAAACAATTTGAATTCATTATTGATCCTTAAGTACATCTAAATATTCCCAATTCATTGCAGACAATATCAACATAGTTATGGTACCTTTCTGTGAATATAGACTCAGAGAGTCAGACATATGTACAGCACGGAAACAGGTCCTTAGGCCCAACTGGTCCATGCTGACCAAGGGGCCTACCTGAGCTAGTCTCATCTGCCTGCATTTGACCCATATCCCTGACACAATCTTATGGGTAGGCCTGCAATCCAGGAACACAGATTTATAGCAACCTTTGCAAATACTGAGAGAGTAGAGATAAGTGATTTCTGCTAGAGTAGCAGAAATCACTGCAGAGATTTCCATACTCATGTCTTAAGCATTGACCTTAAGCATGTCTTAAGTCTTGACCTTTTGCACCACCCGTTTGCAGAGCCCAAGATCCTACAGAGCCCAGTTTGAAACTGCATGTTGTAGGTTTCTGCAAAATTTAGCGGAAAGGATTTCACATCCTCTTACTGAGAGATGTAAATGCATTGGCCTTTCCACTGTCTCCATACTGTCAGGCTGCTTGATCAACATTCAACGTTGGATAAGGAGAAATTTCCTACAAGTACCTAGAAGGCCAAAGTCACTGCATTGAGTCCCCTCTTTCTCCAGCCACTGACTTGATCCCTCTGCCTGTCTGAGCCTGAACCAGATTTTGGTGTTAGAGTCCATAAAGTCATGCAGCATGGAAACAGGCCCTTTGACCCACTGAGTCTGAGCTGAGCATCAAGCACACAGTTACATTACTCGTACATGAATCCTATTTTATTCTTCCCACATTCTCTTTGACTCCCACCAGATTCCACCACTCAGCTACACATAAGGGTGAATTTACAGTCTCCAATTAACCTACCAACTCACAGGTCTTAGGACATGGGAGGAAACCATACCATCCAGTGGAAACCCATGCAGACACAGAGAGAATGTGCAAACTCCACACAGACAGTACCGGATGTCAGGACTGAACCATGTCACTGGAGCTGTGAGGCAGTAGCTCTACTAGCTGTGCAACTGTGCTACTATGTGCTGTATGCAATTCAAGAAAAACTTTAGATTACATATCCATACCATCACTGCCAGTTTATAACCCCTCTGTAAATTCATCCAACTTTGTCCTGACTCTGTTCCTGCACACCTTTGCTACCTCTAATCCTAACCATTCCAGTGCATTGCTGTCCAGTCTCCCTTTTCATAGCCTCTGTAAAGTTAAGATCATCTGAAACTCACACTGCCCCTTTCATATATCACTCTTGTGCTCACTGCTCTACACTGTGAATGATACTAAAATAGGTGGTGTTGTAGATATTGTGGAAGGTTATGAAAAATTACAGGGGGATCTTGATCAGCTAGGTAATTTGGCTAAGGATTGGCAAATGGCTTCCAATTTAGATAAATGTGAGGTATTGCATTTTGGGAGATCAAACTAGGGTAGGACATACAGTGAATGGCAGGCCCTTGGGAAGTGCTATGGAACAGAGGGACCTAGAGGTGCAAGTGCATAGTTCGCTGAAAACAGCATCACAGATAGATAGAGTGGTGAAGAAGGCATTTGGCATGCTGGCCTTCATCAGTCAGGGTACTGAGTATCGGAGTTGGGAAGTTATGTTGCATTTATACAAGTGTTGGTGAGGCCACATTTGGAGTATTGTGTATAATTTTGGTCACCCTGTTACATGAAAGATGTTATTAAACTAGAAAGAGTGCAGAAAAGATTTATCAGGATTTTGCCTGGATTTGGGGGCCTGATTTATAAGGAGAGGTTGTGTAGACTAGGACTTTATTCTCTGGAACGTAGGAGATTGAGGGGTGACCTGATAGAGGTGTATAAGATCATGAGGGGCATAGAAAGCAAATAGTCATTTTTTCCAAGGAGGGTGCTAAAAACAAGAGGGCACAGGTTTAAGTTAAGAGATTTAAAAAGGGACATCAGGGGCAGCTTCTTCACACAAAGGGTGGTGCATATTTGGAATGAGCTGCCAGATACAGTGGTTGAGGCAGGCACATTAGCAACATTTAAAAGCCATCTAGATAAGTACATGGATAGGAGAGGTTTGGAGGGCTATGGGCCAAACACGGGCATACGGAACTAGCTCACTGAACAACAAAATTGGCATGGACGTGTTGGGCCGAAGGGCCTGTTTCCATGCTGTATGACCCTATGACTCTATGACTGCTGGTTAAGCAATGTCTTGATTTTAAAGTTTTCATCTGTATATTCCAACACTCCATGGCCTTGTCTTTCCCTCACTAGATAATCTCTCCTAGTTTTATGCACTTCTTCACAATCTTATGCCATGGATGACCATGAGATAAGCTTCAGCCCAAGCTGGGCCACTACTTAGATTGACTATTCCCACCACTATTAGAATGCCTGAAAACCACAGTTAAAAATGCTTGGGTCAGGCAAAACAGGGCACTCTAAAAAGTATGAATGTTCAGGTTCACCATTACGGTATACCTGAAAGCTCGCTTCACTAGAACATTAACCTTTTAAAGTAGCATGTTCATTTTTGTCTCCCCCCTACCCCCCCTACCCCCCCCACCCCACCAAAGATGTCACCATTCTGACCTGGAGCACCCCAACTTTACTTGCTCCATCACTGCCAGTCGTGCCTTCAGCTGCCAAGGCCCTAAAGCTCAGGAATTCCCTCCAAAAACCTCTCATCCTCTCTGCCTCACTATCGTCCTTTGACACTCCTTAAAAGCAATATTGTTGTCCAAACTTTACTAACCCCTTGTGAACAAAATTTGATAAAAGCCCTCTTGTACACTTTGCTGGATTATAGATACTGTACAAATACAAATGCTTTGTGGGATATGTGAACTGACATAGTCTGACACATAACACCTACAAGAATATTCCTGGAGATTTATGGACCAGTATCTAGTGTTCCCTTTAAAGAGAACTGGTTAGGGCACATTAGAACCCAAGAGGTTTGGGGTAATATATTGGCATGGATAGGGGCTAGTTAACAGTGTCATGATGAACAGGGTCTTTTTCAGATGGGCAATCAATGGGGTATTTACAAACTACTGTATATTGAGGACTTGGATGGAGGGATCCAGGGTACTGTAGCCAGGTTTGCTGACGATACAAAGATAGGTGAATTGGCTGTGAGGAAGACACAAAGAACCTGGAGAGGGATATAGATAGGTTAATTGAATGGGCAAGAAGTTGGCAGATGGAGCATAATGTAGCAAAGTGTGAGGTTATCCATTTTGTAAGGAAGAATGACAAGGCATATTATTACTTTGAAATATGACTCCAAATATTGCAGTACAAAGGGACCAGTGGGTTCTAGTACATGAAACACAAAAAAATTAGCATGCAGGTAAAGCAAGCACTTTCAAAATGGTGGCCTTAATTGCAAGGAGTATGGAGTAAATAGATAGGGAAGTTTTAATGCACCTGGAGTACTGCATTGAATTTTGGTCTCCATTATTAAGGAAAAGTATGCTTGCATTGGAGGCAGTGCAAGGAAGCTGATGAAGTTGATTTCTGGAATGAAGGGGTTGATGTACACGGAAAGGTTGAGCAGATTGGGCCTATAACCAATGGAGTTTACAGGAATGTGAGGTGACCTTATTGAAACATATAAAATTCTCAGGGTCATTGACAGGGTGGATAATAAGAGGATGGTTTGTCTCATGGGGGGTGTCTAGAAATGGAGGACATAGTTCCAGAATAAGGGGTTGCCCATTTCAGATGAAGACAAGAAGCACTTTCTTCTCTTAGAGGGTCAAGAATCTTTGGAATTTTCTCAGCCAGAGAGCCGTGAGTGTGAAGTTATTGAATATATTCAAGGTGGAGTCTGACAGACGTTTATACCAGGGAGACCAGGTATAACCCTGGAGTGAGAAGGAAAGTGTTGTTGAGGCCAGGACTGGATCACCATGATCTTATTGAATGGCACTGCAGGCTTGAAGGGGCAAGTGGCCTACTCCTGCTATGTTATACTCACTGCCTGGGATGTATGAGGTCTGTTTTGGGTTGGTGTGGTATGCACCCATTTACAGATCTAATACAGTCAGGGAGCAGCAAAGATGCTTCCCATATGTTCAACTGCTGACCATGTATTAAGTCAAACAACAAACATCACACCACAGTTTACCAGACTGAAGAATCAGCACAATTTCACAGTAATTAAAACTCCTGGTGCCAACAATAATTAGAATCAGATAATTTAAATTGGGCTCAGTGTGGAGATGTAATTTACAGGCATGTGTAATATTTAGAACTGGACAGAAACTCGATTTATATTAAGGAAGTAAAAATAGAAACTGAACCTTAATATGTTTATTGAAAATATATAAAGCTTTAACCAATTTCCTTATGTACAGAGTAGGTGATACTAAACACAAACTCTGGTCTTACCTTATTCTCTTTGTTAGTACTGATATCCACCAAAGTCTCAGAGCTGTTCAGCCAAAAAATTCCCAGAGTTTGCTTTACTTTGTGTGCAAGGAGGAGTGGTATGGAACCATAAATACTCATTCGGCTGTACAACTTACAAGCAAAAACATCCAGGTTATAGAGCCTGTACGGTTCTTCCTGGCTGCAAAGACAAAGGTCAACAAATTAATGATTGGTCTTTTGGTTTAATTGATAGGACCCGGATTGCTTTTACATCTAAATGATATATCCAGCATTTGTGATTCATTGCAGCAATGCATTAATCATCCCCTGAACATTTCGCTTGTATGGGAGTAAATGACTGGGCCCTGAAAATCAGGTGTTGAAGTACTGTATCCAGACTGGGTTAGTTGACCACAGCAGGGACAACAGTGGTGCAGCTTGCAGAGCTGCTACCTCAGAGCTCCAGTGACACTGGTTCAAGTGCTGTCTGTGTGGAATTTGCATGCTCTCAAAGTGATCATATGGGTCACCTCCTACATCCCAAAAGTGTGTGGGATGGTAGGTTAATTGGCCACTGTAAATTACCCTTACTGTGTAGATGAGTGGGAGAATCCAGGGTGAGGGCAGTTCATGGGAATATGGGGAGAAGAATTTCAATTACGGTAGGATTAATGTAAAAATGGGTGCTTGATGGTCGGCATGGACTTGGTGGGCTGAAGGTCCTTTTTCTGTGCTGCATCTCTCGATGGCTCCTGTAATGCTGCAGATGGATTAAGCACTATGTAATGAAGATATGGCAGGGGCAAAATGATGTGTTTCTATCTCTGACAGACTTCCTGGTGGAAAAGTGTCAACAGGACTGTCACAAATATAAATCAAGCTCTTGTGAAGGGTGATGGCTTACCAACAGATGTTATCTGTACTTGAACAATGGTCAACAGGATGAGGAAACAGAGGGACACCAATGGAGTTGTGCTCAACAGCTGCCTACACATTCACTAGGTAAGGAGTAATGCAAAGAAAGTTGAAATGCAACTCAACCAATGAACTGCTAAATGGCATCCACAGCCCTTCTCCCAGCGTAGATGGAAGTCAAATTCTGCTTATGATAAATTGATGCAAAATTTCCATAATTCTTATTTCCAGAAATGGTGCATTTGACATTCTATCCCTATAGAACCATTATTAGCTCTGTCTGGTTTAGATTATTTCATCCCAGAATGAACCAGTGGATCCTTTAAACAACCTATAATCGTGTCTGAGAGAATCTACTTTGTGGACCGTCACTGCTGTTACAAGATTCTCAGGTTACTCCACTCAAAAGCTTGTACCTTGTAGTTTTCAGCCGTAGACCCTCAGTATGTTCTGGAATTCCGTAAACATGCTCAAACCCATGCAGCGAGAAATCCAACCCAACAGATGTAGGGCCTGTTAGTGACAGAAGTATTCCATAAGGCAATTCAGAATTATAAAAAGCCTCAATATCAATATTATTTGAAAACTAATTTTTTTCAAAACTTTCATTTCTAGAAGATAGCCACACACCATTTGACCGTGACCCCAGAAACATATCCAGTCATCATCAGGCTCGCTTCCACGGGATGCTACCCCTAATTTTCCTCTCTTCTTAACCAAGAGGACAGAGGAAAAGATTCAAGGATGCACTCAAAGCTTTCTTGCAAAAATACAACATCCCCACCAACTCTTCAGAATCCCTGGCTCATGACTGTTCAGAGTGGAGAAGGGGCATTCAGGATGTTTTGAAGACCTCAAATATCTGCATCAGGAACACATTGAAGCCCTTCATAAACAGCAGGAGTGGACTTGCTCACAAACTACCCATTCATCCACCAGGTCAGCCATCTCCTGCCCAATCTGTGAAAGAGTCTGCGGCTCCCACATTGGCCTCAGAACCCACAAAACTGGAGTGAAAGCAAGTCATCCTTGCCATTGAAGAGCCGCCTACTAAGAATATGGACTTGGTGAAATACCCTACTGTTACAATAATGGTGAGGCTGTTTACACCATAGTAAAAGTGATAAAATAATAGGATGTAAGTTTGTTCCGAAGTGCATTAGATTCAGAGTTTACTCTCAGCTGTGAAGTAGCAGTGAAAATGCAATACCTGTGCATTATTAACACATGACAAACTTTACCTCACAACAAATGAAAATCAAAATATCTGCAGATGCTGGAAATCTGAAATAAAAATAGAAAATGCTGGAAACACTCAGCGGTAAGGCAGCATCTATGGAAAGAGAAAACAGGGTTTAATATTTTAGGTCACAGACCCTTCATCAGAACATTCTTTGTTTCTTTTTTCCAGTGAGTGACCTGCTGAGTGTTTCCAGTATTTTTATGTTATTAACCTTGCTGCTTTGGCCACTGAGCAAAGAAGGCACATTTAGGCAGCAATGTGTAAATCAACCCACAAGCAGCAGAAACGGGATCAGCCACTGGGATTCTTTTGCCTTTGTTATTAATGAATTGCCATTCAAGGTGAGAAGCAATCTTCATGGGATTGCCTCAGTGCTGTAAAGCAAATGGATTATTGAAGGAAACAGAAATGCGGTTGTTCAGGCACCCCACTCTGTCCTGTCACCAATTAAATTGTGTTTGAATATTTTATGTGGTAATATAATTGTGTTAGCTAAAAGAAAACTCCCGGACAATAGGTTGAAGGCTTTAAGAAATACTACCGAGATGTATTACTTGCCATTGGCTTTGGTGTCTATAAACTCATGAAATTGCTCTTTCCACAGTCCTTGATCATCTTCACTCTCCTGAAAATGTAAACCACAATCAAAAATTACATAACCAATTGCTTCACCTCACAGTGAATCTAGCTCGCCAGTTTTATAGGGGCCTCCTTAATAGCAACAGGCACACATGATGCAGTACAACCTCTGCTGTCCAGGATCTCTGTGGAACCAAAGGAATATTTGACTACAATATTGTAAGGGATTTCAACCATTAAGGTGGAATGGGGAATGTTCAAAGCCTGCAAAGCTCATTGAGTTACCTATTTAAACCAGGGTATCCAGATACCTTAAAAGAAAGCTGAAAGATGGTAAAGAGGCACTTTAAAAGAAGTGTAACATTCAATTTGTGACAATGCAGAACTACTTTCAAAAGTAGCTCCACCTTCAGGATTGAGCTCCTGGGTTGGTAAAGGCATCGTTGGTTCACATTCCTCTCTGACAAACAGGATAGAATTGGAGCAAAAAAATGCAGTTGCTGGAAATCTGAAACAGACACAGAGAATGCTGGAAATGCTCAGCACATCAGGCAGCAGCAGTGGGGACAGAAACTGAGTCAATGCTTCAGTTTAAGGACTCTTCATTGGAAATGGAAATATGTGGTTGGTTTTAAATTGCAAGGAGGGGGAGGGATGGAGGAAACAGGGGGAACATCTGTAACAGAGCAAAGACCAAAGTCCTCCAGGTAACAATTATTTTAAAAACTGCTTTTCAGTACGTAACGGGGACACTGAGGTTCCAGTCATCTGTCACTTTAATTCTCTGTCTCACTCCTACTCTGAATTTACCTGTCTTCTGCCTCACTTAGACTTCATGAAGAACTATATTTCATCTTATAAGTTAATGCAAAACAAATGAGATTGCATTCCTAGGCATATTTTAGAGGCATGGGATTTTGTGATTTCTTGTGTATAAGTAACTAAGTGGAAAACAATAATTCTTATGATTATTGTTTAATGTGCCATTTCACCCATTTTATTAATGGCATAGTATAGGACTAGAAATTATTGCTGTCAACCACGTCTGAAGCCGTCTCAGTGCCTTCATTGGTTGTTCAATCACACAGTGCCTACCCACTGTCGACCGTAACATTTTAAAAAATAAATGCAAGTGGTTAACTCCATGGTATGTTGGTACTTATGTGGGTTTAAACAAATCTATTCTAATTGACTTCTCCACAGCTACAAATGTGGCATGTGTTCTGAGCAAAGGTGGCAAAACCTCTCCATTAACCAGCTACAACGTGATCCCAGCACGAGCTACATCTTCCCTTCATTACCCCTTCCTGCTTTTCACAGTGAGAACTTTCTCCGTGACTACCTGGTTCACCCATGCCTCCCCACCTATCCCTCCCGTTCCTCAGGCGTCTTCCCCATTAACCGTGTAACACCTGTCCCTACACCTCCTCCCTCACCACCATCCAGGGCCCTAAACAGCTCTTTCAGGTGAGGCAGAGGGTCATTTGCATCTTCTCCAACTTTGCTTACTGTATTCGGTGCTCTTGTCGTGGCTTCCTCTACATCAGTGAGACCAAGCGCAGACTAGGTGATCGATTTGCCAAGCACCTGCACTCTGTCCGCCATGGCCTTCTGGAGCTCCTAGTTGCTCACCATTTTAATTCCCCTTCCCATTCCCACACCAACATGCCTGTCCTCAGCCTCCTCCACTGCCAGAGTGAGGCCAAGGGCAAACTAGAGGAACAGCACCTCATACTCCATCTGGATAGTCTACAGCCCGATGGCATAAACATTGAAATCTCCAATTTCAGGTAACCTGCTCTCCCTCTATCCTTTTTCTCTCTCCCTCTCTTCTACTGATCCACCCAGTTCAGACTACACTCACCCCACCCGCTCCCCTCAACCTCCATCACCATGTTTCTTTTCCCTCCTCCATCCACTTCATCTGCCCATCACCCATGCACTCCTCCCACTGGGTCCCCTCCCCCTACTGTTCCCATCTGCCCTCCCCACCTCTCTTATTTGGTTTCATGCTGCACCTTCCTTTCCTATCAGATTTCATCATCTGCAGCCCCTTGTTGCTTCCACTTGTCACCTCCCAGCTTCTATTGCTATCTCCACCCTCTCCTCCTCCATCTGCCTATCACCTCTTCTCACCTAGATCCACCAATCACCTGCCAGCTCTTGCTCCATCCTTTCCCCTCATGTCTTTATACTGGCTATCTCCACTCTTTCACTCCAAATGAAGGGTGACCCGAAACGTTGACTATCCATTTCTCTTCACAGATGCTCCTTGACCCGCTGAGTTCCTCCAGCAGCTTGTTTTTAGTTCCAGATTCTATCATCTGCAGTCTCTTCGGTCTCTCCATTAACCACATAGGGTGAACTGAGTAGGCTACAAATAATTAGTCCTGGTTTCCTTGGGTCATCCTAACTACATTCTCCTCTTGTCCTAGGACTAAAAATGGGAAAGAAAGCAGAGTTTGAAGCTGTAGTCTGGCATCTCTGATATTTGGAGACTCAACGTTTTTGAGAAATTTCGACATTTAATAGTTTGTTACTAAAGTTTCCTCTGAAGACACCGTAACTGAGCCATTATGACCAGAAATTAAAATGCACACTTCCAATTTTGCACTGCGTTGGTTTTTTCAGTAGGAGTGCATAAAAATGGGTTTGACATGGCTCCTTTCAGAACTCCAAATATGGCAAAGTCAGGAAGGGTTTCTAGCAGTCCTCAGGGATTACCGGGACAGACCCAAAAGGTTAATTCACCAATAACAAAGGATGAGAATGAACTGTGCAACCAGTGGTCAAAAACCCCAGTTCACATACTTCAGGGGGAAAACGCCTCCGCTGGTTGGAATTATACCCAGCACAAAAGAAGATGGTCGTGGTGGTTGGAGGTCAATCATCTCAGCCACAGGACATCTCTGCAGGAATTCCTCAGGGTAGTGTCTGAGGCCCAACCATCTTCAGCTGCTTCATCAATGACCTTTCTTCATTCGTAAGGTCAGAAGTAGGTATGTTCACTGGTGATTGCACAATGTTCAGCACCATTTACAACTCCTCGGATACTGAAGCAGTCCACATCCAAATGCAGCAAGAACTGGACAATATCCAGGCCTGGGCTGATAGGTGGCAAGAACATTCACACCTCACAAGTGCCAAGCAATGACGATATTCAACGAGAGAAAATCCATTCACAAGAGACTGCAGAAGCTGGAATCTGGAGCAACAAAAAAAAATCTGCTGGAAGAACTCAGTGAGTCGAAAAGTATCTGCGGGACGAAAGGAATTGTCGACATTTCAGGTCGAAACCTACATCGAGGAAAATCCAGCTGTCACCTCTGACATTCAGTGGCATTACCATCACTGAATCCCCCCACTATCAATATCATGGGGGCTACCATTGACCAGAAACTAAACTGGAGTAGCCATTTACACAGTAAGTCAGGAGAGTGATGGAATACTCTCCATTTGCCTGGACGATTACAGCTTCAACAACACTCAACACCATTAAGGACACAGCAGACCATTTAATTGGCACAGATCTACAACATTTCACTCACTCCAACACTAATGCACAGTAGCAGCAGTCTGTGCCATCTACAAGATGCACTGCAGCAACTCACCAAGACTCCTTTGACAGCACTTCCAAACCCATGACCTCTACCAGCTGGAAGGACAAGGGCAGCAAAAGCATGGGAACACCACCAACTGAAATTTGCCCTCTTAACCACCATCCTGACTTGGGAATATATCACCATTCCTTCACCGTCGCTGGGTCAACATCCTGGAACTCCCTCCCTAACAGCATTGTGGGTGTACCCACACCTCAAGGACTGCAGCGGTTCGACAAGGGAGCTCACCACCAACTTCTCAAGGGCAACTAGGGATGGGCAATTAAATGGTAGCTCAGCCTGTGAAGCCCACATCCCTGGAATTAAAATAAATAAAACCTACTGAAAATATGATACAGATCATAATTTTTGGACCAATGTTTCCAAAGAAATCTGTGATTAAGACAGGTAGTCTTCAAACTTCTTTTCCGAAAAACACCTATACCGTCTACCCGAAACAACAGATCTGCTCTAATTCAAGGATTAAAATTAATTGAAATGAGTTCTTTATTCTAAAGGGGTCTGCAGGCTTTGTGTATGCATTGGCTGGACCAGAAATCCTTTTGGAAAATTATAACACTTAAAGTTGTGCATTGAGCTAAACTTTCAGGTGCTGTTAGCCTGTTGCAAGCTTGTATACTTCTCTCAACATCAACAATGGTCATGTGACAGACAGGGTGCGGACTGGACAAATCTGCTAAACAGATAAAAAGGTGCATTGAAAATGTTAACTCCCTACACCTTCACATTAAGAGACATAGGATAAATAGTGGTGACTGGTGTACATTTTTCATATCATTGGAAGCTGATTCTGAAATTCACTCTAAGTCATTGATTCACAAAGGAACTCCAGTGTCAGCCTGCCACAATCTGCTCTGGACCTCCTGAGACCACTTCCCTTAATCATTACGAGGCTGAAACAGAGCCTGAGAATACCTGCTCCTGAGAGATTTTTGTTGCTTTTACACCTCCTCTGCTTTCTAAGTTTGTGCAGGTCTCCAGGCAGCCAGCTAATTGTTACCTTCTGGGTCTCTGTGTCACGTTTCCTCTTGCTTTCCACTCTCTTTCCTTTTGTGCTTCTACTGTGAGGACGAAAAAGAAAGGTTAAAAAAAAGCTTTCTTTGGCAAATTCATTCAAGCATTATTTCTGGTGGTGCACTGGTAAATACATCTGAGTAAGGTTTCTTTTGTAGCGGTTGCTACCGCGGGAATAAAACAAGACGCTAGTCGGAGGATTGCCGAACAAGAACTGGTTTATTTTCCCGCCTTGCGCGGGCCCTTTAGGGAGACTGTTCCCGCCCAATGAAACCGGCAATGATGTAAGTATTACGTCATCAGGACTTTCCCGCGCGCGGGTTCTCCCCGTCGCTCGGAAAGACGAGGCCCGCCGCCATCTTGGGCCTTGTCGCTCCGACACTGCGCGACCCGACTGCCGAGCCGGTTCGCCCGACTAAATGGTGAGTCGCCACACAACCCCCCCCCAGAACCGGCAATACAGTCCCCAAGGTCCGTGGGCTGTGCCAGCTGCCGCTTAGGGGGGCCGGCCTCTGCGTCGCGGCGTTGCAACCTCGACAGGGTTGTTGCAGATCCAAATGGGCCGGTTTGAGGCGGTTCGCCGTGAAAACCTGTTCCCTGCCTCAATGTCCAAAATAAAGGTGGATCCGTTATTCTGTATGACTCGGGAACGGTCCCTCATATGGTCGTTGCAATGGCGCCCGAGGTGTGCCCCCTGCGAACGAAACCAAAACTTACAGTCCCGTAGTTCCTTGGGCTGGCAGGATGGGGCTTGACCGTGCCGTGAGGTGGGAATCAGGGCCAAGTTGCCAAGCTTCTCGCGCAGTCTTTGCAGGACTGCTGGGGGTTGTTCCCCTTGGTCCTGACGGGCAGGTATGAAATCCCCGGGGACAACTAGGGGCGCCCCGTACACAAGCTCAGCTGACGAAGTGCGGAGGTCTTCATTGGGGGCAGTGCGTATGCTGAGCAGGACCCAAGGCAGCTCGTCAACCCAGTTAGGACCCTTCAGGCGGGCCATCAAGGCTGATTTCAGATGGTGGTGAAAACGTTCCACCAACCGTTTGATTGAGGATGGTAGGCCGTGGTGGTGTGCAGCTGCGTCCCTAGCAGGTTCGCTAATGCAGCCCAGAGACTGGAAGTGAATTGGGTGCCTCTGTCTGAAGTGATGTGGGCCGGAACACCAAAACGTGAGACCCAAGTTGTGAGCAGCGCTCGGGCGCAGGAATCAGTTGTGATGTCAGTCAGGGGGGTTGCCTCAGGCCACCTCGTGAACCGGTCCACGATGGTAAGGAGGTACCGGGCTCCTCTTGAAACCGGCAGAGGGCCCACGAGGTCGACGTGTATGTGGTCGAACCTCCTACGGGTAGGCTCGAACTGCTGTGGTGGGACCTTGGTGTGTCACTGGATTTTTGACGTTTGGCAGTGCGGACAAGTCCTGGCCCACTCACTGACCTGTTTGCGCAGGCCATGCCAGACAAACTTGCTGGTGACCAGTCGGACGGTAGATCTGATGGACGGGTGCGCCAACCCATGTACCGAGTCAAAAACGCATCTCCGCCAGGCTGCAGGGACTATAGGGCGGGGCTGACCAGTCGCAACGTCGCAAAGTAGGGTCCGCTGACCTGGACCAACCAAGAAATCTCGGAGCTGCAGACCCGAGACTGCGGTTCTGTAGCTGGGCAGTTTCGTCGTCGGCTTGCTGTGCGTCAGCTAGGGCCGTGTAGTCGACACCCAAGGATAGGTTGTGGATGGTTGGTCTGGAAAGTGCATCAGCAACGACATTATCCTTTCCGGAGACATGTTGGATGTCAGTTATGAATTCGGAAATGTAGGATAAATGTCTCTGCTGACGAGCTGACCAGGGATCGGAGACTTTGGAGAAGGCAAAGGACAGAGGTTTATGATCGGTGAAAGCGGTGAAAGGCCTGCCTTCTAGAAAGTATCGGAAATGCCGGACCGCCAGATACAGTGCTAGAAGTTCCCGATCAAAAGCGCTGTACTTCAGTTCGGGCGGTCTAAGGTGCTTGCTAAAAAATGCCAAGGGTTGCCAGCGGCCTTCGAGTAGCTGTTCCAGTACCCCACCCACCGCGGTGTTGGACGCGTCTACCGTGAGGGCAGTCGGGACGTCAGTCCTAGGGTGTACAAGCATCGTGGCGTCTGCCAGGGTGTCTTTGGCCTTAACGAAAGCGGCCGCAGCCTCGTCAGTCCAGGTGATGTCCTTGCCCTTACCAGCCAGCAGCGAGAACAGCAGGCGCATGATACGGGCTGCTGCAGGGATGAACCGATGGTAAAAGTTGACCATCCCAAGGAATTCCTGTAGGCCTTTGACTGTGTCAGGGCGGGCAAAATGGCGGATAGCATCCACCTTGGCGGGTAGAGGTGTTGCCCCGTCGCTGGTGATTTTGTGGCCGAGGAAATCGATAGAGTCAAGTCCGAATTGGCACTTGGATGGGTTGATCGTGAGGCCGAAATCGTGGAGGCGGGAATACAGCTGGCGGAGGTGGGAAAGGTGTTCCTGGCGGTTACGGCTGGCGTCTAAGTAAATGAACACGAAGTCCAGGTCTCGGCCTACCGCGTCCATCAGCCGCTGGAAGGTCTGCGCGGCGTTCTTAAGGCCGAATGGCATCCGAAGGAATTCGAACAGGCCGAATGGGGTGATAATCGCAGTTTTGGGGACGTCATCCGGATGGACCGGGATTTGGTGGTATCCCCTAACGAGGTCCACTTTGGAAAAGATGCGGGCCCCGTGTAAGTTCGCTGCGAAGTCCTGGATGTGAGGGATGGGATAGCGGTCTGGGGTGGTGGCGTCATTCAGCCTGTGGTAATCGCCGCAGGGCCTCCACCCTCCGGTGGCTTTGGGGACCATGTGCAGGGGGGAGGCCCAGGGGCTGTCTGACCTGCGAACAATCCCCAGCTCCTCCATGTGACGGAACTCTTCCTTTGCCAGGCGGAGCTTGTCTGGAGGTAATCGTCGTGCTCGGGCATGAAGGGGTGGCCCTGTAGTAATGATGTGGTGTCGTACCCCGTGTTTGGGCCTAGAATTTGTAAACGAAGGTGCCAAAATTGATGGGAATTCGGCTAGGAGCTTGGTGAAATCGTCGCCAGAAAGGGAAATGGAGTCCAGGCGCGGGGCTGGTGGGGTGATTTCTCCCAGGGGATAGGTCTGGACAGTGCTAGAGTGGACTAACCGCTTCCTTCGCAGGTCGACTAACAGGTTGTGGGCCCGAAGGAAATCGGCTCCTAGGAGTGGTCGGGCGACGGTGGCAAGGGTAAAGGTCCAGGTAAAATGGCTGCCGCCAAATTGTAATTGAAGTGTACGGGTGCCGAAAGACCGTATCATTGTACCGTTGGCGGCATTGAGTAGAGGACCTGGTGGCCTGACACGAGTGTCGCGGCCGGTCGGGGGCAAAATACTGACCTCCGCTCCAGTATCAACGAGGAAACGCCGTCCAGATTTCTTGTCCTGAACGAAGAGGAGGCTCTGTCGGCGGCCAGCCGCCGTAGCCATCAGCAGCGGCTGGCCCTGGCGTTTCCCTGAAACTTGCAGGGTGGGCGGCATCGACGGGCCTCCGCACCCCACCTCTGATGGTAGAAGCACAGCTTGTCACCCGTGTCGTTGTCTGCATTCCTGGGGTGTGGCTGCTCGGTTGCTGGGGCTGGGCGAGGCGGGCGTTGGGCTCGCGGCCTGGTGATTTGACTGACGGACGAACCGCTCTCGCGCTTGGCCCTCCACAGGACATCTGCCCGGGCGGCCACCTCATGGGAGTTGCTGAAGTCGGCGTCAGCTAACAACAAGTGGATGTCATCGGGGAGCTGTTCGAGGAAGGCCTGTTCGAACATCAGGCATGGCTTGTGTCCCTCAGCCAATGCCAGCATCTCATTCATTAGGGCGGATGGGGATCTGTCCTCCAGGCCATCCAGATGAAGCAGGCGGGCGGCGCGCTCACGACAGGAGAGGCCGAAGGTCCCAATCAAAAGGTCTTTGAAAGCCGGGTACTTATCTTCCTCCGGATGCGACTGGATGAAGTCTCCAACCTGGGCAGCTGTCTCTTGGTCCAGAGAGCTAACCACATGGTAGTACTTCGTGGAGTCGGAGGTGATCTGCTGAAGGTGGAATTGCGCTTCGGCCTGGTCAAACCAGACGCTGGGCCGAAGTGTCCAAAAGGTGGGCAGCTTGAGGGCCACTGCGTTGGCTGCTGCGCTGTCGTCCATTGCGCGGGTCCAAAAGCCGTTTGGACCGTCGGGGTCACCAATGTAGCGGTTGCTACCGCGGAATAAAACAAGACGCTAGTCGGAGGATTGCCGAACAAGAACTGGTTTATTTTCCCTCCTTGCGCAGGCCCTTTAAGGGAGACTGTTCCCGCCCAATGAAACCGGCAATGACGTAAGTATTACGTTATCAAGACTTTCCCGCGCGCGGGTTCTCCCCGTCGCTTGGAAAGACGAAGCCCGCCGCCATCTTGGGCCTCGTCGCTCCGACGCCGCGCGACCCAACTGCCAAGCCAGTTCGCCCGACTAAACGGTGAGTCGCCACACTTTGTACAATACTTTATCCTCTAGAAGGAGCAAAAAAAAATCACTTCCTTATCACAGCAAATTAAACCCCATGGGCTTCACTGAAGGGAGTCACGTTGGAATTAAAGAACATATTCTCACTTCACCCAGGGAAAACAATCTCTGAGTGAATCATTTGGATTCAGCCTCAACAAGTCTCACTGATCTGGCAACAGTTTACTTTGCTCTAAACACATTATACTTTTAAGGCATTTTGCTCTTTTTCAATAAAAGTTTGGTACTAAATGAAACATAGAACAGTACAGCACAGGAACAGACCTTTTGGCCCAAATGTCTGTGCCAAACACAATGCCAAATTAAACTAAATCGCTTCTGCCTTTACATGATCCATATCCCTCCATTCCCTCTATATTCATGTGTCTATCTAAAAGCCTCTTAACCACCACTAATCTATCTGCTTCCACCTCTACCCCTGGCAGCCCATTCCAGGCACCTACCACTCTCTGTAAAAAAGAACTTGCCCTGCAGATCGCTCTTCTCACCTTAAATGCATGTCCTCTAGTATTTGACATTTCTACCCTGGGAAAAAGGTTCTGGCTGTCTACTCTCTCTCTATGCCTCTCAGAATTTTATAAACTTCTATCAGGTCTCTCCTCAGCCTCTAGCACTCCAGAGAAAACAACCCAAGTTTGTCCAACCTCTCTTGAAGTGCTTATTTCAAATTTGTTTCTCTTTCAAAGAAAACGTCACATTAATGAGACATTTCTCAATCCCAAAATGTGACTAAAAACTTACTGCCAATTAACACATCTGGAAAATCTGTGTTTGACTGGGCCTTGGGGAGCAGGGCTTGGAGATTGTTAAGGCTTTGGTAGGATCCCATCCGTAGTTTTCATTTCCAGTGCCCAAAGGATCTACTTGTCTTGGATTCACTGCAGTAAATTCACTAAATTGATTCCAGAAAGGTGGAAGTTGTTCTGTATGGAGAGATTGGGTAAGATTGGACAGCACTTGCTGGAGTTTAGAGGAATGATAGGTGCTCCCTCTGAGATGTAGAAGGGATTAACAGCATTGATACCAACCTGCTACTTCCTCCAGCTGGAGTATCCTGAACTGCACGCCATAATATCAGGATAAGAGGTTGGTCACGTAGGGCCGAGAAGAGGAATAATTTCCATATATTGAGGATTGTGCATCTTTAAAACTCTTTATCTCAGAGGATTTTGGAGGCTTGGTCATTTACTATATTCAAGGCTGAGAAGGGTAGATTTTTGGACACTAAGGAAGTCAAACAGTATGGGAACTGAGAAGCAATATTGGCTTGAAGCACAGATCAACAATGGTCTTATTGAATGGTGGGGCAGGCACGATGGGCCTCACAGCCTACTGCTTGTTCTCTATTTCCTATGTTTTTTTTCTGTTAGCTAAATATCATAGGCCATTAGGAGGTAGGGTGGTGCTGTTAATAAGGTCAGTGCAGTGGTGAGAATGATCTTGGCTTGATAGGTTATAATGTCGAATTAGAATCAGATTGAATGGAGCCATGTAGCAGCAAAGGACAGAAAGTAGATCTAGGAGTTATTTATAGATCACAGAACAGTGGTTTTAATATTGGGAATGACATAAATTAGAGAATTAGAGACGAATTAACAGAGTGCAGTGTTGTATGAAAGATGGAAAAAACATCCTACTTAGTTCATTAACACTTTGATATGTGCAACATATATTGGTTAAAAACCACCGTGGTAATGGTCAATATGTTGATAAGCTTAATTAAAGCTTGTTTGCTATGGTGATGTGTCATGTGACAAGAAGTTATTTGATCATGTGCTTCGAAGATTTTCCACAGACTTTGCTTTAGGACTGAGATCATTGAGTGGTGCCAAGAGCCATACACAGAAGATACTCTTGCATTTGCTATTGCCAGGAATCCAGAATAGCAGAAGCAATGCGAGAACACTGTTTTGCTTGACAACTGCTTGTTTCTTGGATCAATTGAGTGGACTTCACTTTTGAACAGTGAATCATGAGTGGTATTAAGGGCTCCTGATGACTCTTGCATTTGTTGTTAGCAGAGGTCTCCACTAGCAGTAGGGCTATGAGATTTATGTTTACTCTAATAGGGCAAGCTGTCTTCTCCTTGTTACTAACTGCTTAATAAAACAACTTTCTCAAATGTATTGATTGGATCAGAATCATGGTGTAATAACCAGCATTTTGCAACATTCAGTATTTTCAGAAGGATCCAATCAATATGTGAAAGAAAAAGGAAAAGTTTTCCAAGAAAGCAGAGAGAGAGAGAGAGAGAGAGAGAATATAGGACATTGGGGGTAGATGCTACCTGATGAGTTTAGTCTTGTTGCCCAGTTACTGATTAAAAATTGGGCTGCTGATTATTGGAATCAGGATATAGAAAACGCTGCAAAGAAACTACCCTATGCTATTAAGGAATGTTTAAATGGAAGTGGGTCTTCCAGATAATCCTAAGCAAAGTGTACATCAAGTTGGATGGATATTACTTACTACAGTTCAAAGTTTACAAAAAGAGAAAGATGTGTTAGAAGCTGAAAAAAGAGTGTGTGCAATTGCAGAGTTCCAAAGTTGCATTAGCAGAAGTCACCAAAGACTCTTACAAATTTCTATAGATGTACCATGGACAGCATTCTGACTGGTTGCATCACTGCCTGGTATGGAGGCTCCAATGCACAGGATTGCAAGAGGCTGCAGAGGGTTGTAGGCTCAGCCAGCTCCATCACAGGCACAACCCTCCCCATCATCAAGGACATCTTCAAGAGGCGGTGCCTCAAGAAGGCAGCATCCATCACTATGGACCCTCACCCCCCAGGACATGCCCTCTTCTCATTACTACCATTGGGGTGGAGGTACAGGAGCCTGAAGACCCAAACTCAATGATTCAAGAACAGCTTCTCTTCCACCATCAGATTTCTGACCGGTCCATGAACACTACCTTGTTATTCCTTTTTTTGCACTATTTATTTTGTAATTTGTAGAATTTTTAACGTTTTTGCACTGTACTGCTGCTGCAAAACAACAAATTTCATGACAATAAACCTGATTCTGACCCACCTGGTTTGGAGTTTAACTTATTATTTGTGATGCATCTCTTCTGTTTACTTTAAGTTGCATGCTGTTGAACAGGTAGTAAAAAGGGCAATGGGGTTACTAAGTAGAATGTAATTATCAAGGAGCAAGAACTTTGTAATCTGTTTAGAATAGTGATATTATACATACTAAGTTCATTAACACTTTGGTATGTGTAACTAATATTGTTTAAAAACCACTGGTAATGGTTAACAAACTTAAAGCTTGTTTGCTAGGGTGATTTGTCACATGATAGGAAGTTGTTTGATCATGTGTGTATACAAGGAGATTTCCACTGATGGAGTGGACCACCTTTGGACTGAGTGATTCCAAGGGGCAGAAGATACTCTTACATTTGCTGTTGCCAGGTGTCCAGACCAGCAGAAGGAATATGAGATTACTATTTTGCTTAAACTGTGTGTTTCTTGGATTAATTGAGCAATTTCCCTTTAGAACAATGGTCACCGGGGTCTCCACTAGCAGTAGGGTCATGAGAGTTGTTTACTTTAATAGAGCAAATTGGTCTCTTCTTGTTATTGATTATTTAAACAATTTTCTGAAATACTGGAACAGAATCATGATGTAATAAAACAGCACTTTGCATCAGAGGTAATACAGTAATCATGGGGAACTTTAATTTACATACAGGCTGGACAAGTCAAATTAGCAGTAACAAGGTGGAGGGTGAAGTCCTGAAAAACACATGACATGAATTTACAGATCAGCAAGTTGAGAAGCCAACTAGGGAAAACTATATTTGAGACCTTGTGTGATGAAAAAGGTTAAATTTGTTGTTAAGGGGCCTTTAAGGAACAGTGACCATAGAATGATAGTATTTTGCAATGTTCAAAACCAGAATCTTGTACCTAAACAAAGGAAACTAAGAGGAGTGAATTGGAGGCAATTGATTCCTAAAAATGTATAAGAAGATATGGTGGACAGGCAATGGCTAACAATAAAATAAATAGTGAGTTGCAAAGAAAAATATTCCATTTAAGGCACAAGAACACAGCAAGTGGTCCATCCATGGCTGAAAGAAGACAGTAAAGATGATATTAAATCAAGAGGCTGATAAAACTGCCAGAAATAGTAAGGCATGAGCATTAGGAGCATGTTAGAGCCAGCAAGGTAGAACCAAAAAATTGATGAGACAGGAACTTAAAGTTCCCTGACAGGAAACATAAGAGGCTGTAAAGAGCTGCTTCAGGTATGTAAAAAGGAAAAGATCAGTGAGGGCAAATGTGGGGCTCTTGCAGATGGAGAAGGAGAGTAATGGGGAGTAAGGAAAATGCAGAAAAATTAAACAAAAGCCTTATCTCTCTTCAAACAAGATACAAAAAATAGTCATAAATATTAGAGGATCAAGGGTCTGAGATTGAGGAACTGAAGGAAGTTAGTATTGATACTGTATTGGAAAAGTTTGAGACTGGAATTTGGAATCCAAAAGGATATGATCCCACAGTTTTGAAAGTGTTGGCAATAAAGACAATGTATGCATCAGTCAAAATCTTTCTAAATTCTACATATTCTGGAATAGTTCCTGCAGGTTGCAGGGTAGCAAATCTAACCACGCTATTAATAAAGGTGGGAGAGACAAAACTGGGAACTTGACCTGACAGCTTAACATCAGCAGCAGGGTGCTGATATCTACAATAAAGAATATAGTAACAGAACACCTTAAAGTATAGTGGAGTTAGCATGGATTTATGAAAAGAAAATAATGTTTGACTAATTTATTGGGATTACTTTTGAGGCTGAGATGAGTAGATGTGCTGTATTTGGATTTTTTTGGAAGACTTTCAGCAAGGTCCCACACTAGTGGTTGGTCAGTAAAGTTGCAGAAGTTAGAATTGGGAGTAATATACTGGCATGGGTTGAGATGGTCAATGCACAGAACGCAAAGAGTGGGAATAAATTGATCATTCTCAGGATGGCAAAATGTGACTGATGGTATACCCCAGTGCTTGTGCCCCAGTTATTTACAATTTATATTAATGAAGTGGCTGAGGGAATTGCATACTATTTCTATGTTTGCTGATGATACAAAACTAGGTAGAATTGAGTAGTAATGAGGATGTAAAGAGGCTTCAAGGTGATACCAACAAACTGAGTGGGTGTATGTTCCAGATGGAATACAATGTATAAAAACATGAGGACACCTACTTGGGTATGCAAAACAGAACAACAGAATACTCTAGAAATGACAATGTTCAAATGAACCTAGATATCCTTGTACAAAAGTCACAATAAGCTAACATGCAGTGTAGCAAATGGCTGAGAGGGCAATTGGTATGCTGATATTTATTATGAGAGGATTCAAGTAGAGCAGTAAAGAAGTCTTACACAGTTATACAGTTCCTTGATTTAACAGCATCTAGAATTGTGCATGTTTTTGGTCTCCTTACCTAAAAAAAGATACCCCTGCCTTAATGGGAGTGCAGCAAAGATAAACTAGACTGGTTCCAATCATGGTGGATTTGCCATACAAGAGATTGACTAGACTAGGGTTGTATCCTCTAGAGCTTAGAAGAATGAGAGGTTATATCATTGAAACTTACAAAATTCTTGCAGCAAAGAGGTTTCCCCTGGCTAAGGAGTCTAGAAACAGGATCACAATCTCAGGATAAGAGAGAGGTTGTTCAGGACTATAACATTTCTTCAGTCAGAGGATGGTAAATCTTTGGAATTCTGTGCTAGAAAATTATGGAGGCTCAGTCATTGAGTTTATTCAAAACAGATTGATAAATTTCTAAATATTAAGGAATTCAAGAGAAATAGAGATAGTACAGAAAAATGACTCTGAGGTAGATCAGCCGTGGCCTTGGTGAATAGCAGAGCAGGATCAAGGGAACAGATAGCTGACCCGTGCTCCTATTTCTTATGTTCTTCGCTGTCTAGATTGTGGGACTGGAGATGTGGTCTGACAGCATGAGAAAGGTGCTTTGACATTTGGAGAGAGGCCATTCCAGTAGCAGGAGAAACAGGGTTGTTTGGGAGAAAGATTCCAAGGCAGCATTTGGCCCCAGCTGATGATGCAACTATGCTTTGAAAATACTTACCCATACGCATACAAGTGTATGCCATCAATGTACAAGTCAATGTATCCTCTTTTTGGTCCTTACATTAAAATTATTACAAAATCAAATTACACAGCAGATTTAATGTTTATTAATATTGGAACCAATTTTCAGGGTTAGGTTCAGCAGTATACTTTCTCCTCAAAAGCAACAGTTAAATGCAGCACCATTTTTTAAAAAAAAATTCCTTCTCCTTTTCTTCTGTCTTCCTTTCTCACTGTCAAAGGCTTGAACTATAATGAATTGAACTATAATGAATTGAAACAAATTTAGCTTAAAGTTCAATGGCATGAATTTTTCGGCAGGAAAGTATTTTCAAACATGTAAGGTAGGTTTAGCCCTTGTTCAGGGTCACCTTATAGGACTGCCATAAATATGGAGCAAGCAAGTTGAATAGAGATGCAGTACTTAGTCATGTTAGAGGAGTATTGATGACTGGAAAGAAGTTCCTATTGTACTAACAGGCTTTACTTACTTTTGAGCTGGAACCTAGCCAACTGAATATCTCAGGCTGCAGGTTAAGCTTCAAAATAAACAATGAGAAATCATTTAGTAGTAGAATATAGGGTTAGTGCTAGAAAGTGGTGCAGAGGTGAAAAAATCAGTTTTTTTTATTGAATAGAGGAGCAGGCCTGCTCCTACCTCTTTTTGTTTTTAATGTGGGTCCCTCCGTGAAACAAGAGAAATGGTATTAGGGGATAAGCAAATGGAAGTGCAATTAAAATATCATTTGTCTGTATTCCTGGAATAAGTCACAAGAAAACCTCCATGGATAATAGCAATAGTAGAATTAAGTAGTTTAAGAATGTAAGAAAATAGGAGTAGGCCACTCAGCCCCTTGAGCCTGCCCCACTATTCAATATGATCATGGCTGATCTGCCCTAGGCCTCGACAACTCTTCTATTCCAGTTCCCCACAACCCTCAATTCCATGATATTTCAAAGTTATCCATTTCCTCTTTTAAATATTCCTGACTATCTAACTTCCACACCCCTATGGGGGAGAAAATTCCAGAGATTCACCACCCACTGCAAGAAGTTCCTACTCGCCTCAGTTTTAAATGACCGGCACCTAATCTTGCAACTATGTCCACTTGTTTAAGATTCTCCAACTGCTTTCAAATGTAACCTATGAAGAAGCTTTTGGTGTTGAAATGACAAAGACAGCTAAGTAAGCAAACACTGCTACTGTTAGTGAAGAGAGCAGACTACTGGCTCAGAGGAAGGCTATAATAGCTATGTTTTAAAGTGACAAGACAATCTCTTAATAGGCACTTGTATAAAGATTGTTAAATAATGTGATATCCATTGATACAATAAATTGTTCAGGGTATTAGAACCAGCCATTAAAAATGACACTCCTGAGCTTTGCACCATTGTAATACAGACAGGGGAACCCAACAAATAGGGTTTATTTCCAACCAAAGATGAGATCAAGGAAGTTTCCAGGCTGGCTATTTTGCACCTTAGCATATGGTTGTGGTCATATTTGTTCTGTCAATTGAGTCCAAAGAGCTCTTCACACTATCACAGTAAATGAAGGATATTTTGGGTGTCTGAGTTTTGTCCATGGAAACTTTCAGAATATTGACATGAACTATCTTGGGTTAAAAGTGTTTAAATATTTAGAGTTCTTGTCAGTTAAGATGGGCTCCCATTGTAAATGTGACTTGGTGGAACCATTTGTCCAAACACAAAATATTGAAATTATATTTAATCACCTGTTATCTTTGTACTTAAAGTATAAAAAATATAGAGATTCTCACACCTTGTATCTGTGCTGAAATAAAGACCTGTTACATCTACAACTCTAGTTCACAACAATAAATCAGTAAACTTTGTAAGATTATGATGCAGCTGCTTAATCTGGCCAAATATGAACTGATAATAAAGATATAGCTTGAATATGCAAACTCTTTTAACATAGAATCGCACAAGACAGAAACAGGTCCTTCAGCCCAACCAGTCCCCGCTGACCAAGATTCCCATCTAAGCTAGTACTGTTTTCCTGCATTTGACCCATCTCTCTCTAAACCCTTCCTATCCATGAACCTGCCCAAGTGCCTTTTAAATATTGTTAATGCACCTGACTCTACCACTTCCTCTGACAACTCATTCCATATGCAGACCACCCTCTGGGAAGAAAAAGTTGTCCCTCAAGTTACTATTAAATCTCTCCCCTCTCACCTTAAACCGATGCCCTCTAGTTCTTGATTCCTCAACCCCGGGAAAAAGACTGAGTGCATTCACCCTACCTATACCACTCATGATTGTATACACCTCTATAAAATCACCCCTCATTCTCCTACACTGCAATGAATCAAGTCCTAGCCTGCTCAACCTCTCTCTATAATTCAGTCCCTCAAGTCCTGGCAACATCCGCACATCTTTTCTGCACTCTTTCCCGCTTAATGGCATCTTTCCTATAGCAGGGTGACCAAAACTGAACATAATATTCCAAATGCAGCCTCACCAACGTCATGTGCAACTGCTACATAACATCCCAACTTCTATACTCAATGATCTGACTGATGAAGGCTAGTGTGCTAAAAGCTGCCTTCACCAACCTATCTACCTGTGACGCCACTTTTGGAAAACCATGTACTTTTACTTTTAGGTCCCTCTGTTCTACAACACTCCCAGGGCTGTCCTACCCTGATATGTCTTTCCAAAGTGCAACACCTTGCACTTATCTGAATTAAACTCCATTTGTCATTCCTCGGCCCGGTTACAAGATCCCACTGTAATTCTTGATAACCATCTTCACTGGCTATGACACAACTACCATCTTCACTGGCTATGACACAACTACTTTAGTGTCATCTGCAAACTTGCTAACCATGCCTTGAACATTTTCATTCAAATCATTGATATAGATGATAAATAGGAATGGACCTTGCACCAACCCCTGAGGCACACCACTAAGTCACAGGCCTCCAGTCTGAAAAACAACCTTCCTCCATCACCCTCTGCTTCCTACCATCAAGTCAATTGTGCATCCAATTAGCCAGCTCTCCCTGCATCCCATGTGATCTAACTTTATCAGAACATTATCAAAGGCCTTACTGAAGTTCATATAGACTACATGTCCCGCCCTGCCCTCAACCTCCTTGGTTACTTCTTCAAAAAACTCAATTAAATTTGTTAGACATGATCTCCCACACACAAAGCTATGCTGACTATCATTAATCAACCCCTGCTTAACAGTTTTACTCAGAAAAATGCTCAATCAAACAAAGCATCAAATAACAATAACCCTCTTTCTAAGAGCTTAAAAATATGAATGTGATCTAATTTTTACATTTCTCATTGAAGTTGATTTTGGGTAGAATTTTTATGTAAATTAATAATTTTAAATTAATAACTACTAACTTGAAAACCTTTTAGTAAGGTGACCTTTGTTCCACATTAACAACACCACAGTACAAATTCAGTATTTGGTTTCATCACCCCAGGACATCTAAGTGATGATACTATCAAAGTGTCAGTGCTTTCCTGATGTTACTTTGCTTTCTGTACACTTCAAAGGAAATTGATCTAACAGAGCAACTAACCTTTGAGTGCATCTCTCCTGGTATGAGACTAACACCGCTGTCACAATTGTTGAATGAAATTATCTTCTGTCAGCAAGATCTGGAGCTTAAAGGCAGAGCAATGCTTTTTACTCGCTCCCAGAACATGCAAGTAAATACTTGGTTACTTCCTCAGGAGGCTAAAGAAATTTGGTTTGTCCCCTTTGACACTCACCAACTTTTACCGATGCACCATAGAAAGCATCCTATCAGGATGTATCATGGCTTGGTATGGCAACTGCTCTGCCCAGGACCGCAAGAAGCTGCAGAGAGTTGTGGACACAGCCCAGCGCATCATGGACGCCAGTCTCCCCTCCCTGGACTCTGTCTTTACCTCTCGTTGTCTTAGTGAAGCAGCCAGCATAATCAAAGACCCCACCCACCTGGGACATTCTCTCTTCTCTCCTCTTCCATCGGGTAGAAGATACAGGAGCCTGAGGGCACATACCACCAGACTTAAGGACAGCTTCTACCCCACAGTGATAAGACTATTGAACAGTTCCCTTATACAATGAGATGGACTATGACCTATGACCTCACGATCTACCTTGTTGTGACCTTGCATCTTATTGCACTGCACTTTCTCTGTAGCTGAGACACTTTACTCTGTACTGTTATTTTTTTTACCTGTACTACATCAATGCACTCTGTACTAACTTGATGTAACTGCACTGTGTAATGAATTGACCTGTAAGATCGGTTTGTAAGACAAGTTTTTCACTGTACCTTGGTACAAATAACAATAATAAACCAATACTAATACTTGAACCCTGGAGCTTTGAGCATCTAACCAAATGCTTTCAAAGGAGAGATCAAACTGAATCTTTAGACTCAATTCTAACCTATTTATGCATTTGCAAACTAATACAGTACTCTGTAAACAGTAACATTTTAATTAGCAAAAGATACGATAGTTACAGTTAGTAAAAAGAAATGCTTCATGTTCTTTTTCTCCCTCCCCAAAATTAACCTCTTGTTGCTTAGGTCCAAAATGGATGGATTTAGGCAACTGATATTACATAGATAATGTTGGTGAGTTTCCTCCCCATCTATAAACGTCACCAAGATCAATGTGCTACTGGAATTGGACAGCATCAGGTTGCTCCTCTGCTGCCTTTGGGCATCAGCTTCAGAAGCATGTGCTGTACCCAGATGGCTAGATGTCTGCTGGAAATGAGAGCAGGCATTGCTTGGAGGGAGGCTGGAACTAAAAGGAAATTCCTGTCCACAAATGGCTCAAGTTGGTACTGTTTTCTGCTGCTTTGTATTGGCCCGATGGAGTGCCTGCTGATTCAGTGTGAATCACTCCATATCTATCAACCCATAACATTGTACGTGGCTTGCTGCACTTCTCGCCCCACAGTTAACAGAGCAATGGCTGTGGTTATGTTTATTCAGTAGTTCCTCAACGCCTAAGTTTTTATTAAATGGTGAAGACCCAGGAGAAGATGTGCTTATTCAATATTAATGTAGGATATTCATTCACATATAGATGACTGCTGTACAGTACCATTCTCATCACATTTTGATTAATCCTGAAGATGGAAATTTTAGCAGTTAGCTTGTTACATTTGAGATATGATCTTCCAAACATTCATTTAAATTGTGAGGAAACACTGCTTACACAGTTTTGCATACTAATTTTGCTAATATGAAATGATTAGACTACACAAGAAAAATAGTTAATTGGAATACTAGAGGCTTGTGTTTTATTGAAATTGCAGATTTTGAGATTTATGTTTTTTTAAAAAAAGTTCCTTTTATAAAGGGGAGCATATGCTATGTAGTTAATAATTGCTATGCAATTCTAATCATACTTAGGCATACCTGTCAAGCGTTAGTTGCCAAGACCAACATTCATTGTATTTGCATTAACAATTCTGTGGAACTAAGACTTGTTCACTGAAGGACACACTTACAGACAGAGACGATCGATCCCAATTTCTGATCTTTATTACTGTAAATCAGTTCTGATCCCAATTTCTGATCTTTATTACTATAAATCAGTTCTGATACTTGCAAGGCCATGGGAAAATCAATGAGACACAGAAGTTAAAAATACCAGAGTAAAAGACACCATATGAACTCTCAGCTTTCTTCTTTCCACTCATGCTACTTAGAGCTGTATAAGGCTGATTCATCTTATCATCCTTGCACAGTTTATATTTCAGATACATCATAGTAAAATTCTGCTGCCATGCACAGACCCACAGAATACTCTCAGTAAAACACATTTTACTAACCTGAGGCAATGCTGAAAAACTTGCAAGGTCAGACAACTGAGAAGACTTTCTTCCCAACAGGATAGCTTTGGGGTCAGACACCAACTTGTTACATCAACCCTTCTTCAGGTTATTTGATCATACTACCCCATGGGGCAAGTTCACAACCAGGGAGCATAACATTACATTACTGTATTGCCTACATGATAGCAACAGTCACTATAATCAAAACATTTTCATTAGCTGTAAAGTGCTGTGCAGAGTCCTGAGTTTGTGAATGCTGTTATTATAAATGAGAGTCTTCTTTTCCTCAAAGCTGAAGCCAAGAAATTCAAGGGTGAATTCAAATTTTAAAACAATGACTTACAGATTCTTATTTGGTATGGACATTAAGTAATATAAAACCAAGGCAAGCAAAGTTAGGAAACAGATCAACCATAAATTGGCATATTGAAAGCTTACTCTTCAGATTGTGACTTCTTGCGGAGATGTTCAAAGTATAAAAGACCGAGAGAATTCACACTCACGGACATTTGACCGTGTTCACGAACTTCCATTCTAAACGGCTTGGCTACAATTAGAATCCGAGTGCCTCCATCAACAGTGGCCAGTGTTACAGAGAGTCCATCCTTAGACACCACAACAAGTCTGGAAAACAGCAAAATGCAGTAAGCAGGGTGCCTGCCACACATTACAGCTTTTCACCTTGAGCAAGCTCCAGAAACAGCAACAAAGTGATTGTTAACAAATGTAAACAGAACAAAAATCATTCATATATCTTAATAGGTTAAAAAAAACAATTAATTTTAAAGATGACATTCCATGTATTGCCTAGAGTAGAAACCCGGGGATTACAACCACATTATTTTTGCCCACCACAACACCCAACTTTGTCTTGCTGACATTAAAACAAAGGCTACAAACAGTGTAAAACTGAAGCAGCTCATCGTGTTTCAAGGGTAATCTAGTTTACTTCAGCAGTAAGTAACCTGAAGTATAATTTCAGTCACTCTCACTTAAATTATGAGTATGGATTAAAATGCTTAAGAGAATAAATCTCCATTCATAAATTCACTTTCCAGAATTTTTCATGGTATCTGTTTGACTTTTCCTAGTTTTCTGAACAGTTTATACATTTCATATGGGTGTGAGGCTTTCAGATGTACTGAGTGAGCGAGAGTGAAGCAAAGCCTATAAAGTGAAGGTCTACAAAATCATGTAGCGAGGCTGTTATGAGTATATAATAGGAGTGTAATGCACTGAAGAGTGGATGAGGTTAGTGATGCAGTTGGTAGGATATGTGATTGGAATATCAAACTTGCCTTACAACTCACATATAACCATTCAACTAGTTCCTGCATTACTTGCCTGTCCCTGGAGCATTACTCTGGTCTTAACATCTGCTACTACTTCTTTCCACTGTCTTATGTCTGGATGAACTCCTGCCCCATGGGGATGGGGCAGGATGTCCTCTAGGATCTCTCTCCTTTATATATCTTGCAACAAAACTTCCAGAGTATTACCTGAAAACTTTAGTGCACACTCTTTCACAGTCTTAGCCATTCCACTATCACAACATAGATTCAGCATTAAGGCCAATATGCCCCAGCAAGTTACTGTTGTTACTAAGGAAAATACATATCCAAATTTTCAGTTATCCATAATTCTGTGATGATTTTCACAGTGTAATTCTCAATGATTGTAGTGAGTGTGACGAAGTGAATGTGATTTGCCTGTTTTACACAATGACCAATACAACAGGGTAGAGTTATAAAAAGAGAAAATGCTGGAAATACTCAGCAGATCAGGAGAGAGAAACAGGATTAATGTTTCAGATCGAGGACCTTTACTGAGTTCTGATGGAAGGTTATCAAATGAATTCTGTTCTTCACTCCACAGAGGCTTCCCGACCAAATATTTCCAATATTTTGTGTTTTTAATCTGAGATTTCTGGCAACTGCAGGTATTTGCTTTTAGATGTTTGATAAATACTAAGAGCACAGACTACAGACCCCCATCAAGGACTTATACATTTTAGGCCTTTCTCTCTACAGTATCTCTCCAGCACTTGAGGATCTGTCTTTATAGTGCTTCAGAATCAGACTGAGGCAGGTTTCACTATTCATCTGCATATTACACAGGAAGCATGACTCAGTATTTACTAGCCATAGTTAATCATTTAAGGTATTCAACTACCTTTTGGCAAACAAGTGTCATGTTATTAAATGATGAAGCCACAGGAAAAATAAATATTTTTCATTGAATAGTTTCCCCTGCACTAACTTGTAAACTTCAGACTGCAGGTCACAAAATCTTGAAGGATAGTGAAGGAGACTATTTGGCCCATTGCATTCTTTGAAACAGCAATCCAGTTCCATTGCATTTCTGCCATTCTTTTCAATTATGTATTCAATTCCTTTGGAAGATTATAACTAAATCTCCATGATCTTTCTGGACAGTATGTACATTTCAAATAAACACTTGCCCTGTAAAAAAATATACAACCCCTTGACTTTCTTACCAATCTTAAAGACGTTTTCCTAGCTATCATTCCTCTCACCTGTGGAAATAGTTTCTCTTTATTTTACCACAACTTTGAACACTTGTTAAATACCCCTATAACAGTGTCAGCTCAAAACAACGCCATCTGCTGTGGTCTCTTCATGTAACAGAACTCCCATATCCCTGGTACCATCATTGTACACATTTTCCTATTTCCTTATATCCCAGGGAATAGTGTCCAGGACTGGATACATTACTCTAGCTGAGGTCTAACCAATGATTTATAATGGTTTTCACAACTCTTTTGCTTTTATTCTCCATGTTCTGTTTGGCAGTCCAGAATCCCACATGCTTAATATTTTTTTTTAAAAATTGTTTATTTCTAGGTTAATCTGTCCTGGCTTCTTTTAAAACTTTACAACTTTAGTTTATATTTTCCTCAACTTCATTCTTCCTTCCAAAATACATCAGTCAGAATTTCTTCTTATTTTGCAACACTGATTAACATGTTAAACACATGTGTCTGGAACATTATTCAAAGAATGTTCAGATTCTAAATTTATACCAATTTACAACAGTTGAAAAATGTTGAAAGCATGTACACTTCCTCTTGAGGAGGACATACGGAAATATATAGAAGTCAAAACACAGAAACAGGTAATTCAGCTAAACAATCATGTTTGTGTTTATTTGCCACAAGAACATTAGCAGCAGATAATAACCCCTTGAATGGACAAGTAATAACTAGAAAAGGACTCACAGAATAGGGCTTAAGTAATACCAGAGAACAATACCACCAAATGGCAAAAAAACTGCAGATGCTGAAAATCTATAAAAACATTAAATGACTCAGCTGGTCAGGGAGCATCTGGGGAGAGAGAAACATTCAAGTCAATAACCCACAATATCTGAAGCAAAGTATCACAATTATTACATGGAGTTTAGAAGAGTGAGGGGTAATTTTATTGAGACATAAAGGATCTTATGGGAGCACAACAGGGTAGATATTAAGATGTTTCCACTAGCGAGAGATCTCGAACAAGGGGACATACTTATGAGATACGGGGTCAGTCATTTAAAACTGAGGTAAATAGGAATTTCTTCTCGTAAACGGTGGTGCTGAGCCCAGAGGGATTTAGAGGCTAAATCACTGGAGTCATTTAAAAATGATGCAATTACACTTTTGAAAGATCAGGGAATTGAAGGCTGATCGGCCATTATCATATTGAATGATGGGGCCAGTTAAAAGGGCCAAATGGTCTATTCCTGCTATTTTCTTGTGTTCTTGTGTAACATCTGTGTGCAGTGACATTCAGATATCATCCATGTACAGGCTGCAGCAGTTTCTAAAAAATCTTTCTACCAGGCTTTATATGTGGTACAAGATACCTGACCTTTGAGAGAGAAGCTCATTAATAATAACATCAGGCACTTCATATCTTGGCTTCAATGGATTCAACTCATTCACTTTTATTCTGATCACTTTATCCTCAAGGACAAAGACCTCTACAAAAAGTGAAACCTGAAACGAAAATAACAAGAATTATGCTTTTAATTTTATTTGCACACCTGCCTCTATCCATCCAAACTGTAATTACAAATAAAGAGGCTGTAATGAAGATATTAACAACGTATAAGTATGCTGCTAAAATCAACCTTGGATTTCTGATCCTAACACCTTGAATTCTACAATTACAACATGCAAGAGGTCGTTTCAATTTTGAACGATAATCTAGTCTGGATTACCTATTGTCAAATTTTCATCTCGCTCATTATTGTGATGAGAATTACATGGCTTCTAAAGTGGGTGGGCAATCTGCTCCTGAATATTACAACCCTTGAAATTAGACTAAAAAAGACCCCAAATATCAACATCGTTGACTGACCAGATTAACCATATCAATTCAATCCCAGTGACCGATGAACTTTCTTGCCACACTGTTGGTAGTGGGTCCCTTACTACAACAGTGGGAGCTGAACCTGACAATGGCCTCTTCCAGCGATCCGGGCTTCACTGAGGTTTTTGATGTCAGAATGGTGAGAGGCTAAATCCTTTTCTGATCTTCTCTCTCCCTGGTTAGGTAAAATTTGTAAAGATGCCCTATCAGCAAGTAAATTACAATCCTTTTATGAAGCAACTATCTCTTTAATTCTTAAAAAGGATAAAGATCCTACTGAATGTGCATCTTACAGACCTATTTCTTTATAGAATGTGGACTCCAAAATGTTTTCTAAAATATTGGCTTCTAGACTGGAAAAGGTACTTCCACAAATTATTTCTGATGACCAGACAGGATTTATTAAAAGTCGCTATTTGCATTTTAATATTAGGAGGTTAATGGATATTGTATATACCCCTTCACCTACAATTCCAGAACGTGTTATCTTGCTAGATGCCGAGAAGGCGTTTGATAGAGTCGAATGGGAATATTTATTCAACATGCTTGAGAAATTTAATTTTAGCCCAAATGTTATATCCGCGATTAAATTGATATACCATACACCTTTGGCTTCAATACTTACTAATATTCAGAGATTCCCCCTTTTTCAGGCCTTTTTTGAGGCACTAGACAGGGCTGCTGTTTAAGTCCTTTATTATTTGATATTGCCTTGGAACCCTTGGCAATTGCCTTTTGGGACTCTTCTAACATATTTGGTATCACTTGTGGAAAGGGGACCCATATCACTATATGCAGATGACCTGTTACTTTATATCTCTAACCCTGAGAAATCCATCCTTGCAGCATTATCACCGCTTGCTCAGTTTAGTGTTTTCTCTGGTTATAGATTAAATCTTAATAAGAGTGAGCTTTTCTTATTAAATATGCAAGTCCCAATTTATAGGCAATTACCATTTAGATTAGTGACTGATTATTTTACTTATTTGGGTGTTAAAATTACCAAGAAGCACAAGGACTTATTCAAAGTTAACTTTTTACCCTTAATCAATCATGTTAAACAATTGTTTACTAAGTGGTCCCCATTGTCTCTATCATTGATTGGTCGAATTAATGCGGTTAAGATGAATATTTTACCAAAATTTTTGTATTTATTTCAGGCAGTTCCAACCTTCATCTCGAAATCCTTTATCGATACTATTGATTCTAAGATTCTTTCATATATATGGCAGAATAAAAACCCAAGGTTAAGGAAGAAATATTTACAAAAATTAAAAAAGGATGGCGGTATGGCTTTGCCTAACTTTAGATTTTACTATTGGGCAATTAATATTAGATATTTAATTTTTTGGACACAAGATTTAGATGTAATTCAATGTCCCCGATGGGTGTATCTTGAGTATGAGTCTGTGCAAGGATTTTCGTTAGCTTCTATTTTAGGAGCATCACTCCCTTTTGCCTTTACTATATTGAGTAAACAAATGATTAACCCAATAGTTAAACATACAATAGGAATATGGTTTCAATTTCGTAAATTTTTTGGATTGAATAAATTCATTTTATCAAGTCCTACCCAATCCAATTTTTTCTTTCAACCATCCAGAATTGATTTAGCTTTTTCTTTATGGAAAATGAAGGGAATAACATGCTTTCGTGATCTATTCATTGATAACTGTTTTTTGTCTTTTGAACAGTTGTCTAATAAATACAATTTGCCTAGATCACATTTTTTTTTTGATATTTAGAGATTAGAAATTTTTTAAAAGTTATTTTACCCACTTCTCCGATGCCACATAAAATTGAAATTACATAAAAACATTTAGGTTTTAATCCTTATCAGAAGGGCTTGATAGCAATAATTTATGATCTGATTATGAAAATATGTCTACAGACACTTGATAAAATTAAGAATGAATGGGAGAGAGGACTCCAGGTACTTTTACTTATAGAGACATGGAAGAAAATTCTCCAATTAGTTAATACATCTTCAATGTGTGCCAGACACTCTTTGATACAGTTGAAGGTGGTTCACAGGACCCATGTGTCTAAGGACAAGTTAGCCCGTTTTTATCACCATATAAATCCTATACGCGACAGATGTAATTCGAAGGTGGCTTCCCTGACACATAACCATAGATACATAGAACCATACAGCACAAAACAGGCCCTTTGGCCCACCATGTTGTGCCGTCCATCAAACCACCCTCACACTACCTAACCCCTTCCTCCTGCATATCCCCCCATCCCACACTCCTCCATATGCCTATCCAACAAGCTCTTGAACCTGTCCAATGTATCTGCCTCCACCACCACCCCAGGCAGTGCATTCCATGCACCAACCACTCTCTGGGTGAAAAACCTCCCCCTGACATCTCCCCTGAACCTCCCACCCATAACCTTAAAGCCATGACCTCTCGTCTTGAGCACTGGTGCCCTGGGAAGGAGGCGCTGACTGTCTACTCTGTCTATTCCTCTCAATATTTTATATACCTCTATCATGTCTCCTCTCATCCTCCTCCTTTCCAGTGAATAAAGCCCTAGCACCTTAAGCCTCTCCTCATATTCAATACTCTGTAATCCAGGCAGCATCCTGGTAAATCTCTTCTGCACCCTCTCCAACGCCTCCACATCCTTCCTATAATGAGGCGACCAGAACTGAACACAGTACTCTAAGTGTGACCTAACTAGAGTTTTGTAAAGCTGCATCATCACCTCTCGGCTCTTAAACTCAATCCCGCGATTTATGAAAGCCAACATCCCATAGGCCTTCTTAACTGCTCTTTCCACCTGTGAGGCAACTTTCAATGAACTGTGAATATGAACCCCCAGATCCCTCTGCTCCTCCACACTGCCAAGTACCTTGCCATTTACCCTGTACTCTGCCCTGGAGTTTGTCCTTCCAAAGTGTACCACCTCACACTTCTCCGGATTGAACTCCATCTGCCACTTGTCAGCCCAGCTCTGCATCCTATCAATATCCCTCTGTAAGCTCCGACAGCCCTCCACACTATCCACAACACCGCCTATCTTAGTGTCGTCCGCAAACTTACTAACCCAGCCCTCCACCCCCTCATCTAAGTCATCTATAAATATCACAAAAAGTAGAGGTCCCAGAACCGATCCCTGCGGGACACCACTAGTCACTGCCCTCCAATCCGAGGGCACTCCTTCCACCACAACCCTCTGCTTTCTACATGCAAGCCAATTCCTAATCCACACAGCCAAGCTTCCCTGGATCCCTTGGCCTCAGACCTTCTGAAGAAGCCTACCATGAGGAACCTTATCAAACGCCTTACTAAAATCCATATAGACCACATCCACTGCACTACCCTCATCAATCTTCCTGGTCACCTCCTCAAAGAACTCTATCAGGCTTGTGAGGCAAGATCTTCCCTTCACAAAGCCATGCTGGCTGTCCCTAATCAGTCCATGATTCTCTAGGTGTTCATAAATCCAATCCCTTAGAATCCTTTCTAACAGCTTACCCACCACAGACGTGAGACTCACCGGTCTATAATTCCCTGGACTATCCCTATTACCTTTTTTGAACAAGGGGACAACATTCACAACCCTCCAATCCTCTGGCACCATCCCCGTGGACAACGAGGACTCAAAGATCCTTACCAGCGGTTCAACTATCTCCTCCCTAGCTTCTCGAAGCAGCCTGGGGAAAATCCCGTCAGGCCCCGGAGATTTATCTGTCTTAATATTATTTAACAACTTCAACACATCCTCTCTCTTGATATCTACAACCTCGAGAACATTACCCCTACCAGCACTCCCTTCCGCGTCATCAAGACCCCTCTCCCTGGTGAATACCGAAGAGAAGTACTCATTGAGAACTTCTCCCACTTCCGCCGCCTCCAGGCAAATTCTCCCACCTTTGTCCTTAATCGGACCTACCTTTACCCTAGCCATCCTCCTACCCTTCACGTACGTGAAAAAGGCCTTGGGATTTTCCTTAACCCTACTAGCCAACACCTTTTCATGTCCCCTTCTAGCTCTCCTCAGCCCTTTCTTAAGTTCCTTCCTCGCTACTCTATATTCCTCATGGGCCCTGTCTGAACCTTGCTGCTTATACCTTATGTACGCTACCTTCTTCTCCCTAAGAAGTCATTCCACCTCTCTTGTCACCCACGGTTCCTTCACCCTGCCATTCCTTCTCTGCCTCACCGGGACATATTTATCCCTAACATCCGGCATAAGATCACTGAACATCGACCACATCTCCATGGTACACTTTCCTTCAAAAAGGACATCCCAATTTACACTCTCAAGTTCTCTCCTTATAGCCTCATAGTTCGCCCTTCCCCAATTAAAAATCCTCTTGTCCTCTCTGTTTTGGTCCTATATGTTTCTATATGTTTTATGTTTTCTATATGGTTCTATATGTTTTGGTCCTGCCCCCTTTCGGAAAAATATTGGAAAGACATTTTCAATATTATTTCAACTGTATTGAATATTGATTCACAACCTCATCCTATTACTGCAATTTTTGGGATACCAGTGATGGATTCTGGCCATTTATCCGCTTCAGCTTGTCGTATGATTGCATTTGTTACATTAGTGGCCAAGAGATCCATTCTATTTGAATGGAAGGATCCTTATACCTCCTACCACATTTCAATGGTTTTCTCAAACTATAACATGTTTAAACTTAGAAAAAATTAGGAGTGGTACTGTTGATCCTTCACTTAAATTTGAGGAAGTTTGGGGTCCATTTATTCAGTATTTCCATATGATATAAGCAGACCTTTTTCACATCCCTTTCAATAACCTTTGAATATAGAGGAGTGGAGCTAACGACATAATAATGTTTTTTTTAACTGAAGAAATAACAGTCCAGCTTTTTTCTTTGAAGTTTTTGGTTTGCTTTTGTTTATTATTTTTTTTAATTTGGGAGTTCTCTTTTCATATAATTGAATTTCTTTTCAAATTCTTTTGTATCATGCTCACTTAGTAAGAGATTGGGAGGTTCAGATTATATATTTTACTCCCTGTGGGTGTATATGTTAACTGTTATTATTGTTATCCCGATCTCTTCGCACCATGTGTATAATCACTAATGTTTTGTATATTAATTTGAAGTTTAATTTGAAATTTAATAAAAAGATTGAAAAAGAGAATGGCGAGAGGCTTCTGATCGTGCGAGAGCCACGAAGCAATGGAGTCTTGGCTCAGTATGGTTTTCAGGGGAATGGAACAATTCCATATTCAACCTTTGCAAGTAACTATACAAACCATACCTTTTACATTTAAAAAAATCCATGTCCCATATAAAACCCAATTAACAGTGCAAACCTGTGTAGTCATGCTTATCTCTTTTGTCATCTCCTAGGAGAAGCAAGAAACACTGCAGCTAAGTAATAAGTAGCGATGAGAAATCTCTCTCTGACTTTCTCAGGTAAGCAAGACCAATAAGTTTTGAGGTTGTTAATGACCCTAATAATCACACTAAGCAGCAGGGAAGTCCTTGTAATTGCAAATGATTTTTTTTCCATGAGCAAGTTTGGATGTTCTTTTTCAAAGGCCTCCATGGCTATCAGTTAGTCCTGGAAGGTGACAAAAGGTTTCTGAAATACCACTTGTGAGCAACTATTCGGAGAGCCAGGAGCTGGAATACCTGTATATTTCATCCTCCCTTAGTCCTGCAATTACCATTTCTTTCAAATATCCTAAGTAACTGGTAACCTAAAAAGGAATCTTTCTGACGTATAATCTGTTGAATGCAGAAGTGTGGAAACAAGAAAAATAATGTCCCACAATTGTTTCCAGTCCTTTTATCATTTCAAAACTTCAACTACATCTCCTCTAGGTATATATTGCCACGTTAGTAAATAATTCCAGCCTGTCCTCATTACTCTAAAATTTGGCATTTTCATAACTGCATCTTATACAGAGCCAAAACAGCTTTGATCAAAAAGAAAAACTGCACAACAGTACATGCACAGACAAACCAATACATCTGTAGGTAAATATAATTAAGCCCTTGCTGTCCCTAGTAGCATACACTGGAAGGTAGGTCAATATCCTGCTTGGTTTACTACAGTTTGTACACCTTTTAAGGAATGATTGACTATCCCAGGATTTGTTCCTGATCTGTTACCTTTAATGGTTACCACTATTTGGGATGAATTTCCTAACTCAATTGTTGACATCTGCCAAATCATGCCATGTTCACCTCAGTGATAAAAATCAGCTTGCAACCTATTCATTAAGAATAAATTACTAAGCCAAAGGTAACATTCTTAAGGATCTACCTAAATTGCAAGATCAATGTGTAAAAACTGCAGCTGAATTTCAGACAAGTCAGATAAAAGTTTGAAAAAGTAATACTTTTGCTAACTGTGCTAATTTGCTAAAGTTAGCATGCATGTTTCTTTTTGTAGGCAAAACCAGTTTAACACACTATTTATACTTCTTTAAGACATTTGCATCATGCCACTAAATTATGCCTGTAGAATATTTTACCTTGGGAACTATCATTTTTCTCTAATAAACTACCTCTGGCACACTGCAATTCATCAATACAGTTGTCTTGGGTTTACTGCAGAAACAAGCAAGTCTGGGATGACCCAGGAACTGCTGAGAGGAAGGCCAGAAGCAGGAAAGATTATGACTAGCCCATTATTAGCCCAAAGATTAGCCCATTATGACCCCTGCATTTAAGGATGGCTTCTCTGTATCACTAATGAAAATTTATATGAAAGTCAGCCCAGAGCAGTAGCACAAAGTGCACCCAATTTGTAGATATAGTTATTCGAAATAAAGTTTACCTAGCTGCCACTTCAATAGTGTGATTTAAACCCAAATTAAGGAAACCATTCCTCACTGTGATAATTTTAACTTCCCACAGCAAATATCCATGCAGTCTGTTGAGTAAATTGTCAATTGTACAAATAAAACCTGAAACAAATGGTAAAATGAATAGGCAAGGGTTGTCTAACATTTTCTTCAGATATACTTGTGCACTGGAATGACTGCAAATATTGTTAATATAATTAATATTCATTAGGTTGACTGAATGTATTATTACGATGTATACTATTTATTCTGAGAGCTTCACACGAGCAAGGAATTCCATTGCACCCTGGTGTATATGACATTAAACTAATCTGAACTAATCTGATCTGACATTTCTTGCTGGAACATATTTATGATAACCAGCTGTGGGTAAGCTGAAAAGCAGGCTTTTGGGTGGGTGCATTTACTGCTGACATAATTGGCATGTGTGAGGTCTGGACAAGTGGTAAGAACATAAGAGGTAGGAGCAGAAGTAGGCCACCTGGTCCCTCAAGCCAGCTCCGCTATTCATCAGGATCAAAACTGCTCTTCCACCTCAGCACCATTTTCCCCACACTATCTCCATGTCGTTTGATTCACTTAATTCCCATAAATCTATTGATTCTCTCTTCATAGAGCAAACCAACCATTCTTGGAACCAGTCTAGTAATTTTTTTTGCTGCACTTTCTCATCCTTTCTTAGGTAAGGAGACCAAAACTGTACATAGTACTCCAGGTGGGATCTCACTCAGATCCTCTACAAGTGCAATAAAGATTTCATTACTCCTTTAATGAGGACAAATCTCTCCTAATAAGGGCTAGCAAGCCATTTACCTCCTATTCCCGCGCTGCATCTGCACATTGGCCTTTAGTGACTTGTGTACAAGCACACTGATATCCCTTTGAACATCAACACAACCCAATCCCACTCAACAGATTCTCTGCTTTTCCTCTATGTGCTCCAAAGTGGATGACTTCACATTTTCCCACATTACTTTCCATCTGCCACATTCTCATGAAGCTCATCCTGAATGAGATCTCCCACCTATCGGTGAATGGCACCAAGTCTGCTGATGCAGGGTCTCAACCCAAATCGTCGACTTACACCTTTTGCTTTCACAGATGCTGCTTGACCAGAGTTCTTCCAGTGTTCCGTTTTTTGCCACAGGATCAGCCTGCTGAACTCAGCTGGCAATTCAGCAGGCTTGTTGAGATCACCACAACTAGCTGGTGAGCGGTGGGTGGACATGGGTCGGAGGATCCAGCCCATTACATGGGTTGTAACAAATCACCTCCCAGCTCATCTGCATTCACCGCCTGATGAAATTCCTGCCGCAATATGGTGGTACAGCTGCTATCTCACAGATCCAGTGACCCAGGTTCATTCCTGACCACCAGTGCTAACAGCGTGGAGTTTATATGTTCTCCCTGTGACCAAGTGGGTTTCCCTTGGTACATCCAAAAGACAAGCAGGTCAGTAGGCCTCTGTAAATTGCCCCTAGTGTGCAGGTGAGTGGTGGAATCCAGGGGAGTTGACGGAAAAGTAGGGAGAACAACTAGGGATTCATGTAGAATTGGAGTAAATGGGTGCTTGACAGTCAGCATGGGTTTGGTGGTTTGTATGTCACTATGGTTCTAATACTTGCTTCTACTACAGATGTTTTCCCTGGTGAGGAACCTAAAATCTGGAAGTATAGTTTCAGGATAAGGGGTCGACCAGCTAAGGCTGAAGAGAAGTATTTGTTCTCTCAGTCTTTTCTCTGATATTGTGATCTATGGAATAATCTACCCCAGAGAGCTAAGGATGCTTTACTCAAGGCTGAGATGGACAGATATTTGGACTACAGGGGATCAGGCAGGAAAATAGAGCTTGGGCAGGGTATGGAGGAGGACATACGGCAGACAAAGTTTGTTTATAGAGTCTATTTTAAAAAAGTCTCCTGGATCTGTAGCAAGCAGAACTTGTAACTGAAACTGCAGCAACATTCTAATGAAAGGTAATTTCTTGAGGAGAATGCAGTAAATGGGGAATAATTACATACAAATTACATGTGAAATTATGCACATAAAATTAACCCAGTCACTTACAGCAGGTGTCACTGATTATGCAGTCAACTTCATCCCGGGCAGGAATAATAGTGTCACTGTAGGCACCCAACATTCCCCACAGTACTGCTTCTTGGTAAATTCAGCAAATACTCAGTCTACCCAAGCTGACTTCAGTTCACAGAGTCACAGCTAGAGCAATTATATTGTTAAGCCCAGACTTTTGGATACAGCTGAAAGTTTCAAGTAAAGTCTTTAATGATGTAATTTTAAAAATTCATTTGAAAAATTGTTACTGTAAAATTTGTATTTCTTATTAAATAATTTAATTCAAATTATGATTTTGGATATTAGAAATTTCAGTTGTGGAGGAAAAAAACATATACAATTATATTACAGACAAGTCAGTGCATAATATATACACTAGCTCAGTCACCCTGTGCACCAAAGACACTAGTCTCTACCATTTTGAGTGTAACAGACTATTATTTTATACCCTTATACTAATAATTCTGTAATATGCCAGTTCTTTTACGTAATCCTGTAGGTTTCACAGCCTAGCAACAGATTCACTGTGAAAGCAGACACTCTGGAAAATGTGTTAATTTGTGTTTAAAATATCTGCATTTCCGGGATAGTTATAGAGCCATTGGGAAATTAAGACAGAACCCTTTCTATCTGATGCTAACCTTATTCTCTTCATTCAGGAGTTGCAGTTTGGCTCTGCAATCTGATACGTCAATCGTATCCAGCAAGGCATGATACGGAGAATTCCCTGGCAACAACTTTTTCTGACGCCTGTAGAGGCAAGACAAAAAGTTTAAGATATTGGTGGCACACAAGGAATTTAATCAGACACACCAGTCTTCCACACAACCATCACAGATTCAAGTGCTGCCACAAGAGTAACCAACAGCCTGAACATTAACACTTGAACAAGCCTTTCTTGACACTTTGTAGATCAAAGTTGCTATTCACCAGCAAAATGCCCAGTGCCATTGGTGTACATGTAGTTCAGAATTTATTTCATTCTAAATGGCCGAATGTTAGCACCCCATCAAAAAATCGCCAGCCACATTCAGCAAGATTCTGCCTACTGTATCATTTGAAGATGATCAGCCAATGTCTCCTACCCAACATCAACAAAACAGATTATCTGGTCACATCTGTCATTTCCTGTTTATGGCACTTGTGCAAATTGGCTGCATTTGGCCACACAATAAATGACCACACTTCTTGGTTAGTGACTGTAAAGTGTTTCAGTCCATCCTCAAGCTTCAGTACACAATGCATTTTTTTCTCAAAATGTTTGAGAATGAAGCCTCCACATTGCACTAATAAGGCCCTCCAAATGAAACTATGACCACTTTTCCATTGTATTAGAGGTGTTCAGTCAAAACATCAATAATCTCACTACTTTGCACTACACATTTATTTTCATATTCTGTACAGGCCCACCATAAGCTAACTCTTGTATTATGCATGCAAGTCTTAATATATACAATGCACCAGTGTCTTTACTTTCTTAGAAGGTTAAGGAGGTTTGGTCTGTCACCGAACACTACCAGACCATGATGGATCCGGTCAGGGTAATTTCAGTACATCTGTAGAAATTTGTTAGTGTTCGGTGACAGGCCAAACCTCCTTAACCTTCTAAAGTAAAGACGCTGGTGTGCTTCCCTTATGATTGCATCTCTGAGTTGGGCCCAGGACAGGCCATCCAGTATGTTAACACCCAGGAATTTAAAGCTGCTGACTCTCTCCACTGCTGAAACCTCAATATAGACTAGCGCACATTTGCCCTTCTTCCCCTTCCCGAAATCAACAATCAGCTCTTTAGTCTTACTGACGTTGAGCAAAAGGTTGTTGTTGCGGCATCACTCAACCAGGTGTCCTATCTCTCTCCTGCATGCTGCCTCATCACCACCTGTGATTTGTCCAACAACAGTGGCGAATTTGTATATGGCCTTGGAGCTGTGCTTAGCCACATAGTCATATGTGCATAAGGAGTAAAGCAGAGAGTAAAGCAGGCAGCATCGAGGTGCACCTGTGTTAATGGCCAATGAGGAGATGTTGTTACCAATCCTCATTGACTGAAGTCTGCTGATGAGGAAGTCAGCATCCAGTTGCAGAGGGAGGTACAGAGTCCCAGGTCTTGAAGCTTGATGACAAGTTTGGATGCAATGATTGTGTTGAATGCCAAGCTGTAGTCGATGAACAGCAGCCTGACATACGTGTTCCTGTCATCTAGATGGTCCAGAGCAGAGTGAAGAGCCAGAGAAATCACATCTGGTGTTGAACTGTTGTGGCAGTAGGCAGATTGAAGCAGATCCAGGTTACCTGAGGCAAGAATTGATTCACGCCATAACCAACCTCTCAAAGCACTTCATTACTGTTAATGTACATGCTACCAGATGGTAGTCATTGAGACAGGTCACCATGTTCTTTTTGGGCATGGGTACAATAGATGCCTTTATGAAGCAAGTAGGAACCTCAGACCACAGAAGCAAGATGTTGAATATGTCCGTAAATACTCCAGCCATTTGGTCCACAGAGATCTTCAGTACTTGGCCAGGTATTGCTCAAAATTTTAACAGGTGCTCCATTAATCGCCTCCATTTTCTTGCAGGGTTTATAGAATATCAATAGCAAATACTTACCTTTTATCATCAGAAGATGGAAATTTTGCTTTTTTTAAATTCTCTTTGGTGAATTAATCATTGATTGTCATAATCACAGAGCTATGCAGCATGGAAACAGGCCCTTCGGCCCAACTCGACCATGCCGACCAAGGTACCTCCCTGAGCTAGTCCCATTTGCCTATGCTTGGCCCACATCCCTTTAAACCTTTGCTATCCACGTACCTGTCCATGAGTTTTTTTAAACATTGTAACTGTACCTGCTTCTACCACTTCTTCATTCCATATACCCACCACACTGTGTGTGAAAAAGTTGCCCCTCAGGTCCCCTTTAACTCTTTCCCCTCTCACAATAAACCGATGCCCTCCAATTTTAGACTTCCCTAACCTGAGAAAAAGACTGTTACCATCCACCTTATTATGCCCCTCATGATTTTAGAAACCATATTGTATCTGATTCCACCACCTCCTCTGGCAGTGAGTTCCACATATCAATCACGATCTGTGTTTAAAAAAAAACTTAACCTTCAGATCCCCTTTAAAAGTCCCTCCCACCTTAAACCCACATTCTCTTGTTTTCGGTATCCTGACCATGGGAAAAAGATTCTGATTATCTACCCAATCTACACCTTCTGATTTACTTTAGTCTGGTACCTCTATGTTTTAAAGTGGCTGTAAAAGTCAGGTTCCCCTTCAACCGAATTAAGAAGCTACAAAATAATGGAGGTGACATAATCATACTACATCAACCTAACATAATGTCACTTTGTAAATAAAACAAAAATACAGCAAAGTAAGCAAGCAAAAAAGCCGGCAGTTTGCATTCCCTCGATGCAAAGGTCTGTGTGTGTGTGCACACAAACATCTAGATGGCTAAACTGAAAGGCAAGCATTGCAGTAGATTAATCATTGGTCTCTACCCACTGAGCATGAGTTTCAAATCCAGTCCTTGGACTGCAGGGAATAAAAGTCTCCTCTGTCTTACAGATACAAAAGACCCAAATGTGTTAACAGCTTGGCTCCAAGCTAACTGATCTGAATTAGTCCCCAAATTTGTCTAATAAGTGACCGATGCTGATATTGTGTGAAAGTGTACCTGTGACATTTTACATTTTTAAACCACTATAATGAAATGCTTTCTTTGTGGCACCCAGTAGGCACAAGTCATTTTGTTTCATTTGCAAAGTCAGTGCCTTGACTAGGAAAGTCACTCAAAAGCCTTAGGCTCCAACACAAGGGAGGGATCATTTCAATCAGATGGCAACTCTGAATGACATCTCAATGTGCCTAAATCTTCAGTACCAGAGAGAACAATACCATGTAGTTGAACTCCAGTCTAGTTACCAGCAAAAGGAAGAAATAACTTTGGACTAGCTTAGCTACAAAAGTTGGGCTAGATAGAAAAGTAACATCCCAGTTTTGCACACCCTTGAAGTATAAAGACCAGGCTGATCTCATCGTCAAAGCAATGTACTGTCTTATATACTTTTTTCTGTGAAATGGGCCAATTTTCTGGAGTGAAATCGTGCCTCGTTCTCAGCAGTTTTTTTCTTTCATTTCAGATGTGTTGGCACACATTTGGTGCTGGTATACAGAGAAAGACATCTGTATCACAATCCCCAAGTCCTGCCAACAATATCCTGGACACTGAGCAGTCAAACATCAGTAATGGGCAGTTGCCAGCATGGATATGATGAGCTGAATGGCAAATTTCTATGATTCCAAGTCCACTTTCAGGAGTAGCTGGTAATGTGAATCTGAGAAAATCTAATTCAAAAACCTGCAAGCTGTTCTAATTGCATTGCCATCACAAACATCTATCACCTCGATGAGCATAAATCACAATTGGATTGGACAGAAGAAAAGAAAGAATTGGACAGAAGAATAGAAAAGTTAATTCCTGACCTGATTGCCTCCAAGAACAGAACTATACCTGTAGAATGCAATGTCTCCAATGGTCTTGAACTTACTGCTCTCAACTGCCTCAGCAAATGCACTATTAGAGATAGAAACAAAGAGAAGTTATTGTTGCTTGTGCTTCAATATTCAAAACATTTTTAACAGATCAGTATGAGATAAATGACAAAGATTAGAAAAATATCCTTTCCCAAAGATCAATACAATATATTCAATGAGATACTGAATTTCTAGGTTTTTTGTTTATTTTATATTATATTTATACATTTGTTCCAAACTCTCTCCTTGGCTTCCAGACCACTTCTAGAGCATTCCAATGCATCTCATTGCTGATCAACTGATTTAACAGAGAACATTGCTTTGAAAGAACTGGGACTTACTCAAATCTAGAAATGCTGTACATCTCAAATTTATTTCATCAGTCTATTTGAAGTCAATATTTATTTTCAATGCACTTGGTATAGTGTGAGAGACATCATATTTGAACCGTTTTAAGTCAGGTGGTTCAATTCTTGTCAATCCAGTTTTTCTTAAAAACATCCTGCAAAGGTATCCATTCACATTCTTGCACCATTGTATCTAGAGTCCCTTAAAGAACCAGTCAGCCTAATATGGTGACTGCATAATTTTCAGAGACAGCAGACTGAGACAGGGATGGAATAACTTTTAAAGACAACAACAACATAGGCCAAAATTAATTTGCACATGGATATAGGATGATAAATGAAAGCTAAGCTAGGCATGTTGAAGTCAAATTGCCTTTACAGTACTAACAACTTATTTGATGAGAGTTGTACCGTTCACGAAAATCAAAAAAAAACCTGCAGTGCTGGAAATCTATAGTAAAAACAGAAAAACCAGTAAACAGGTTTTGGTCAATACCTATCAAAGAGAAGAAGAGAAAGAGACACCACAGAGGGTGAACAAGGCAAGAGACAGAAAGAAATCCCATTGGAGAGTAGAGTAAGACTTCATTTTCTGTCTTTATTTTAGTTTTACATTACATATTGTGCATATGAACTTTTAAAAGGCTTGATAAAGTACCAGTTGTTGACAAACTGTGGCCATAAAAATACAAACTCAGCCATGGGTCAATAAGTAGAAGGTACTCGTGATAGCAGGCACAGTAGTATAGTGGTTAGCATAACGCTATCACAGCGCCAGGGACCCGGGTTCAATTCCGGCCGCTGTCTGTAAGGAGTTTGTACGTTCTCCCCATGTCTGCGTGGGTTTCCTCCGGGTGCTCCAGTTTCCTCCCACATTCCAAAGATGTACAGGTTAGGAAGTTGTGGGCATGCTATGTTGGCGCCGGAAGTGTGGCGACACTTGCAGGCTGCCCCCAGAACAATCTACGCAAAAGATGCATTTCATTGTGTGTTTCGATGTACATGTGACTTATAAAAAGATATCTTAGTTGTTTATAAGGCTATGGGATACACAGGTGCATCTCCCAGTGATCTTCATTAGGGCAATGTCCTTTCCTAATGTATTAGCAGCTAAGGCAGTACAGAGCTTTATTTCGAAGTTTGCTGTTAATACAAAATCCAGAAATATAACACAAAAATGAAAAGAATAATAATTTGATTTGAGACTTGAGAGGAGCATTAATGGACATGCAATGTGGTTGATAATGTGGTAATTAATGCAGGGAAGTGCAATAATTAGTTTTGGAGGAAGAACGAGGAGAGCTGTCATAAATTAAATACTACAACTTCAAAGGGGATTCAAGAACACAAAAAGTTAGGGTGGCACGTTTACAAGTTGAGAAGGATGTTTGCAAGACAAGTGAGATTATTGGCTTTATAAACATGCATAGAAGGGAAGAGCAAAGAACAGAGTTAAAGTTTATTCAACATCAGTTAACATTTATAAAACCAGTTAGACTCCAGCTGGTGTACAGGAGCACCACAGGTTAAGAAGATTGATAAGATGTTGGAGAAGGTGCAGAGAATTTTTTTTCTTTTCTTCCCCCCATAGGATTTAGTTATTTCTGGCAAGATCAGCATTTAATACCCAACATTAATTGGTTGCTGGGCTATTTTGGGGGTGGAGGTCTAGAGTCACATGCAAGACCAGATAAGGATAACTGAACTTCCTTCCAGAAAGAACATATTAGGTAGGTTTTTGACATCAGAATGGCAGTTTAATAGGCATTGTTCCAGATTCTGATATTTTTGATGTGTATTAATAACTTGGATATAGGTGTACAAGACAGAATTTCAAACTCTGCAGATGACACATAAGTAGGTAGTATGTTCACCAGTGAAAAGGATAAAAAGAGACTACACATTTTCTCCTACAAATTTACTGTATCGTCAGGAATCTCTAGAGATGGACAGCTAAAATAAAATAATATACTGACGTGTCCATGGGAAGTTACTGAGTGTATGAAACCCTCTTTTCTTGTTGCTGTAAAATGGCAAAAAGCATGAAGATGGGAATAGAGGGGGAGGGGAACCAGTGGAAGGAGTGTGTGGGTGATGGCAGATGGAGAGGGTGGAGGAGGAGAAAGAAACAGGGTGATGGAGGCTGGAGTGAGTATAGGAAGAACTGGGTAGATCATAGATGCTGCCTGACCCACTGAGTTGCTCTACTTTTTGTGTGTTGCTCCAGATTCCAGCATCTGCAGTCTCTTGTGTCTCCAGTCCTCAAATACGATTCTTTAAATGGTGCTAGGTTTATGGAAGGATTTAAATAATGAAAGAAGTCCTTAAAAAAATAAGTCACAGTCAAGTTTACTGTCTTATGTACAAGTACATGTATGCACAGGTGCGATGAAAAACTTACTTGCAGCAGCATCACAGGCACATAGCATCAGATAAGCAGCATTCACAAGAAAAAACTCCTAAAGTTTCATCAAAATATTTTCCGTATTTCCATACAACATAGAAGGAGGCCATTCAGCCTATTCAGTCTATGTCAGCTCACAGAGCAATCTCATTCCCGACAGGGAGAAACAAGAAACTGTAGATGCTAGAATCTGGAGCAACAAACCAGATGCTGGAGGAACAGTGGGTCAGGCAGCATCTGTGGAGGGTATTGGTATTGGTTTATTATTGTCACTTGTACCGAGGTACAGTGAAGAACTTGTCTTGCATACCGATCGTACAGGTCAATTCATTACACAGTGCAGTTACAGAGAGTTGATGGTCCATTGATGTAGTACAGGTGTGTCAAAGCTACAGAGAAAGTGCAATGCAATAAGGTGCAAGGTCACAACAAGGTAGATCGTGAGGTCAGAGTCCATCTCATTGTATAAGGAAACCGTTCAATAGTCTTATCACGGTGGGGTAGAAGCTGTCCTTAAGTCTGGTGGTACATGCCCTCAAGCTCCTGTATCTTCTACCCGATGGAAGAGGAGAGAAGAGAGAATGTCCCAGGTGGGTGGGGTCTTTGATTATGCTGGCTGCTTCACCAAGACGAGAGGTAAAGACAAGAGTCCAAGGAGGGGAGGCTGGTGTCCGTGATGCACTGGGCCGTGTCCACAACTCTCTGCAGTTTCTTGTGGTCCTGGGCAGAGCAGTTGCCGTATCAAGCCATGATACATCCAGATAGGATGCATTCTATGGTGCATCGGTAAAATTTGGTGAGAGTCAAAGGGAACAAACCAAATTTCTTTAGCCTCCTGAGGAAGTAGAGGTGCTGGTGAGCTTTCTTAGCCGTGGCATCTACGTGATTTGACCAGGACAGGCTGTTGGTGATGTTCACTCCTAGGAACTTGAAGCTCTCAACCCTCTCAACCTCAGCACCATTGATGTAGACAGGTGCATGTACACCACCCCCTTTCCTGAAGTAAATGACCAGCTCTTTTGTTGACATTGAGGGAAAGGTTGTTATCATGATGCCATTCCACTAAGCTCTCTATCTCCTTCCTGTACTCCAACTCATCGCTGTTTGAGATATGGCCTACAACGGTGGTATCATCTGCAAACTTGTAGATGGAGCTAGAGCAGAATCTGGCCACATAGTCATGAGTGTATAGGGATATGGACAGTCGACATTTTGGTTCAAGACCCTTCATCTGGACTGATTTTAGATCACTGGCTGTGCAACTGGGCTTGCTTAACTGCATTAAAGCAAGATATATTGTTTCAAATATGAAAACGTGCAGTTGGATGGATTAAACTAAAGCTTTGTACATTTCTTGATCCACTGTTCAAAATATTTTTGCACTATCAAAAACTTTTAAAATGGCATTTGCAGGTGGACATCTATGCATCTTCTCCATCTTGGATGCCTGACCTTTCTGATCAATAGTTCATAATTTTCCCAACATGAGCACTCAAAACAAGGGGCCAATTCAACCAAAACTGAATGTGCCTTGCTGCAAAATCGAAAGGTGGACACAAGCAAAATCCAAGAGGCTTGCAACCAGTCTTAATATTAATTAAATTCTGAAAATTTAAAGAAATATTTCAAACTATTTATGTTTAGAACACTTGATGTCCTTCCGTGGCAGGACCATTGATTAAGCATATTGACAAACACAGACTCACTGCTGCTTTGGCAGTTTGGCGCTTTGATGACAGTCTCATTCAGAAATTTCACAATAGCTGGTAAAAAAAAATTATTCAAGCTTGGTCAAAAGGCAATGCAAATGGAAGAACGCGCAGAAATTCAGAAAGCCAGGAGGGCTCTTAAAGCAACAAATGGATAAAATTGCTAAAGAGGAGTTAAAAAATTACAACTGAGCTGAACACAACTGATGCAATTGCAGGATTCTAAAGCGAGCAGAAGTATCTGAAAGAGGGAACAGGCAGGGGAGTGGGACAGCTGAAATGCCTTTACGCATTTCAAGACCTCCAACTCCTCCTCCTTAACGCTGATATGCTCCCTTCCTGAACTCACTAGCTTCCATGTCCTTCTCCATGGTAAATACAAGTGAGAGAGCTTCATTTAAAACCTCGCCCATTTCCTTTGGCTCCACACATAGATTACCAGACTGATCCTTAGGGAACCTACTCTCTGCCAAGCTACCCTTATGCTCTTAATAGACATAGAATATTAAAGGATTCTCCTCTATCTCATCTACCGGGGTCATCACATGGTCCCTTTTTGCCCTCCTAATTTCCTTCTTAAGTGTACTCTTACATCCCATATACTCTTCAAGGGACTCACTTGTTCCCAGCTGCCTGTACCTGACACATGCTTCCTTTTCCTGACCGGACCCTCAATATCCCTTGTCAACCAAGGTTCCCTAAACTTGCCAGCCTTGCCCTTCACTCTGACAGGAACATGCTGGCCCTGAACTCTCACCATCTCACTTTTAAAAGCCTCCCACTTACATGACATCCACTTACCTGCAAACAACTTTTCTCAATCAATCTTTGAGTTCCCAGATGATGCCATCGAAATTAGACTTATCCCAATTTGGAACTAAC